>NC_092459.1:35824957-36143619 GCF_047495875.1 Pithys albifrons albifrons
GCTTGTTGCTGGGAGGGAATCTGTACTTTAGAGGCCTTGCACTTTGTTTTCTGCTTCTCCCCTCTCCTGACAAATTAGACATTATTGTTTATACCCACATCACCTTAATATTGAGGCTATTCAGATTCTAGATACACAGTTTTATGGAATATATTCACAATTTACTTACCCATATATACAAGAAATGTCAATCACAACATCTATCATATCACAGCAGAGCTCATAAGTTTGCATGTCCACTGGAGTGCTGTCCGTTGCAATATAGATCTTACTGACTACATCAAATAAAAATGCTTTTTCAATCCCAGAATTCTATTTAAGAGAAGAAAAAAAGACAAATAGTGGAAGCCAAGTCTTTCAATTAACACCAAGCTTTTTTGTTCCCTTACTTACCTATTACACAAAAACCTAGGCTAAAGAAGTAGGAGTTAAACTGCAATCAAGCTCATTTTGAAGGAACTGTACATAAAGCACCATCATATTTGTGGCAAACCATAATGCTCACAGGCCTTCTAACAGTTTCTGCCTCTGACCAGACAATGCCAAGGTAACTCCCAAACTTCCCTTCTCTAGAACACACCTGAAGAGATTACATTTATATTTTCAGTTGAAAATGCAGGGGTGGGGAAAAAAATCTTTGAAGTTTAAGCTTTTGGGTTTTTGATTGCATCAATGGACATAAAAAGTGAGCTGCAATTTAAAGTGCTTCTAGCTGGACATATAAGAAGGTAGAAACAAAGGAAAGAAAAAGCTGATGGACAAAAAAGGCAGTAGTGTTCAGGAACAAAGTTCTCAAGGAAATAAATTTTTACATTGAGGTCTGTAGCTGTTCTGCTGTCTGGTTCTGTAGAACACCTTTTAGGATCACAAGAGAAAGACCAGTATTTTGATAGTATTTCAGGTTTCACGTAGCATTGGTGGTTACAGTCGTATTTATAATGCTTAGGCTTGTTAAAGTGATGACAGCTATGCTGCTGACATTCTGCGAAGCTGATTAAGACTCTCTCCCTCCTGGAGATGTATCGTATTCACAGCTCTGAGAGGCTTGCCAGCAATGCTAGCTTGTACTCTTTGTGCAGATAAGGTCAACCGACATAAGCCTCTGCTTCCCGGAAAAAAATGTGTACTGATTAACTGAAACAGTAGCCTTGCTTGCTGATATTAAGGGATTACACCTGGGCAGCTGTTCCATCATGAAAAAAAGGACAATTTCCCAGTATCACTATAAAATACACTTCAGAATCCACCTAGACAGGAAGACAAGCAACTTTCTCCATCAAACGGAATTGTCTCCATATATGGGCTTCCCTTTTTAACATGGTTTGGGACTGCTGCCACAGCAGTTTTGTAACTACCAAAAATCACACTGAAAATCCTTTAGAAGTTTTAATAGTTTCAGCTTCCTTTGTAGTTACAGAACTTTTCCTTTTTTCTCCTTTCTGTTCTAAGTCAACTATTTAGCTCACAGTTAAGAGACTCAAGTGATTCTCCTGCTTTCTGTATTTCCTGAAATAGGCAGAAAAATTTCCAACACTATGTATGCTGTTGAGCAATACCCAGCAGTATTTTGGGCATTTTCTTCTTAAAGAGGCTTCCTTCTTCCACCGTCACACACAGAGCTAAGGCTGGAAACATCCATTAATAATAACACAATATACAGGTGAATTTCTTGCATTCATTATAGAAAAGACCCTGTGAGTGGCACATTTCAGGAAGTCATTAATAAAAAATAGTCAAAACAAACTTTAGGTAGATGGCTGAAACACAGGATGTATAAGGAAAGACTCAAGAGAACTGGATTTGTTCAACCTGAAGAATAGACGACTCACTGCTATCTACGAATACATACTATAAGGGTGCTGGAAAGACAGAGGGAAATTCTTGTCAAAGCTACAGTGTTGCAGGGCTAGAGGCCAAAGGCACAGGCTGCAATTCTTGATACAAGACCAAAAAGTAAGCGTGGTAAAGGACTGGGAGCATGCTGACGTGACAGTGTGAAGAGTTCCCACTCTTGAGATACACAAAGCTGAACTGGACCCAGCCATGAGCACCGTTCTCTAACTGGCCTGACTGAGCAGCAGCTGAGCTCTAAAGGTCCCCTTTCGCCCACGTGGCTCTATGAATCTATGTTCTTTGAGGACAAAGAACAAAAAAGTATGCATATTTATGTGGGTTATTCTGGCCACACATGGTAGTTCTCAGGAGGCTCAGAGGTGACCTCATCACTATCTAGAACTACCTGAAGGGAAGTTCTAGCCAGGTGGGGGTTGGTCTCTCTCCCAGACACTCAGCAATAGGACAAGGGGGCACAGGCTCAAGCTCTGCCAGGGGAAATTTAAGTTGGAGATCAGAAAAAAATTCTTTCCAGAGAGAGAAATCAGACATTGGAATAGCCTGCCCAGAGAGGTGGTGGATTCACCATCCCTGGAGGTTTTTAAACTGAGATTGGACATGGCACTGAGTGCCATGATCTGGTAAATGGACTGGAGCTGGACCAAGGGTTGGACTTGATGATCTCAGAGGTCTTTTCCAACTCAATCGATTCTATGATTCTATGACTCTCACATAGTTCAACTGTCAAATAAGATTAATCCCAAGATTCACTTGAAACATCACATAAGTACATAGCTGTAATTCATTGCCAAAAATACATATTTGAAAATAATTTCAAACAGAAGTTGGAACATGAACCCTGTAGTGTCAAAGACAAAATTTTGTATTATACAAAGAGGGATACAATGACAATTTCAACTGCAAGGTAAAGATGTACTTTAAATTATTAAGATGCCAGTGACAATATAATTAGCAATTAGAAGTGATTTTTTCATCTCAGAACTCCAGCTGCTGCAGCCTGCCTGTACTTGCAGTGATAGTGCAAAAAGTTTTAATTTTGAGATGTCTGTCATGCTAGCAGTTATAGCTGCTAGTAAGGGCAGAATTTAGTCTCTTAAAACCATGCTTATTTTCAATTGTGAAACTAATCCATCATGGTAGGACCTGCGGAAAAACTGCACATATTTGCCTCTACAGAACTTGGTATAGTAACAGAAACCTCTGTGAAAAAGTAGAATGGACTGCCAGGAGTAGTAACCACATGACTTCATATACCTCATTAGGCAGGGTTTTTAGTATAACTGTAACCAAAAGAAGCAAAGGATTTGCCAGAAGTTTTGTGAGGAAATCACTGGAGGGGAAAAAAAAACAAACCAGAAATTGTATAAACAATAATGATACATTATTAAAAAACATGAAAAGGTGATAAAAAGTACTGTTCAAAGAGACATTACATCATTAATGCTTGGTCAGGGAAAATGACAATAAGAAATTAACTGTTTCTGTTACTAGAGCAGGTGAGTTCCTTTTTAAAGAAAAAAAGACTAACAGTGGTCTTATGTAGCTGAATGAAAGGCTGCCACTGATGTCAATGAGAACAGGGTCAGAATAAGCTCTAGTTTTCTCTGACACACAACTACAGTCTGCAGAGAAGATACAACATGTTCTAGAAGCTCTATCAAACACTGAATTGATCTAAGAGTATTCCATGGTTAATCTGAACCAAGAAAGTCATTGTGAAAAATCTGCAATGAATATATGAGATTTTATTTTAGATAGGTAAAAACCATGAGGTAGTTGAGATTCAAACCATGTTTCTCAACTGTACTGTGTGTGATGATGTAGAAGACAGTTTCTACTCTTTAAATAGAATGGGTTCAGTAAAATTGGTTGTATTACTTCAATTCTTAGGTTAGGTAAACAGGCCTATCCTTTTCTTTCTTGAAACTATGAAGAGTAAGCCAGAATTTGGCCCTAAAAAGCAATTCTTAAAAGAACTCAAGAGGATATCTCCAGTGACATACAGTTAGAAGTGAATTTTGGACAGTTATTTAAACAGGCCTTACAGCAATCAGCAGATGTCATGAATTTATTTGAAGTACTTCATTTAAATTTACTGATTACAAAATTTAAATCATTAAATGAACAGAACTGAACATAATTTTGTTTTTACCATAATAATTAATTGTTTGTTTTAAACACATACTTTTTACTATCCCTCAAAACAAACTAAACAATCCTAAAATTAAAATCCATGTTCCCATGTCACACAACTTGATTGCTTGGTAATGCCATGATAATTAAGAAACAGGCATCCTTCTATATAAAACTGCTAAGTGTGCTAGTCAGGTAAGATTTATGTGGATTTTGATTGCCAGACCTACTATTATTTGATGACTTACAAGCAGTTACTGAAGCACTATTGTCACACTGATGGTTCCTCGAACATACAAGCTCACACACTGAGGCATTATAAATTTAGGCAAAAACTTGCAGTGAACTTGCATGATCGCAGATCTATTTCTGTAATCGTCAGCTCTTTGTGTTGGAAGTCCCCAAGACATAAAGGAAAGTACATCCTCATGAATACTGCTGCTAAAGTGAAAGTAGAGCAGGAATACACCCACACTTTGATATCCAGCACACTGGCTTCCTGAGGTAAGGCATGACTGAAATCCAGTGCAAGATCTGTTGTTACTAAGTTGCTAAGGTAAAGAGGCACCCGCTAACTAACTCTGTGCTGGAGAAGGATGTTTAGTCTTTCTGTGGTTGCAAATAGTCATTCTGAGTCTCTCTGTCCACAGACAGAAGATTGTTATAAAAAGACAGCAAAGCATGAGGACATAGTGATGCAGCTACACCTGGCTCTAGGTCACGGACACACCTGGAGCTACGAAATAGCCTGAGACTCCTTCCCATACTGAAGTGGGAAACAGCACAACTCTCTCACTTTTGGGGACTTTCCATTCATTCCAAATACTTGGTCTTCCTTACAAATTATACTTGATATTCTAGGTATGTTTGGAGCTGGGTGTTTCAGACATATGAGCAACTGTCATCAGTCACTCAGGAAACACCTTGTGATCAATTTATTTGGTGATTTCATACAAACTCTTCACCAACTCCAAACAGTGAGGAGACCCCCTCCAGAGAACCCACTCGCAATATGAGTGACTGGGGTGACTCTGGAGGACTATCATTGAAACAATTGTCTCGTAGAGACTGTGTAGCATATTCAGTGTCTAACTGCTCCCAAACTGTTATCATTCTTTCATTACGTTTCTGTTCTAAGTGGAGTTTGAGACTGCATGACAATTGGTATACAGTCTAGCTGTTTGGGTAGAAATAGATCTTTGTAAGAAACCATTGATTATGAAACAGTGTAATTTGTTGCTTAATAGTAAGAGAATAAGTTTTGGAGAGATCTTCCTCTAATCCTAGCTCTGCCTTTCACATCCAACACTTCTCTCTCTTTCTCCATGTTCACACTCTACACTGAGAAACTGTGAAGTCTAATTTTGTCTTACAGGCTGTTGAATGACATTAAATAATTTCAGTATGTCAAAATCACAAAAAGACACAACTAAATACCTTTTTGGAAATTGCAGCTTGAGAAATTAATGCTAGGTGCAAGGTGCAAAATTAGAATACTGTTGAGAGAGTGCAGTTTTAGGAGCCACTATGACCTGATTTAACGACCACTAAAACAGGGAGTTTCCCTTTTCACAACCTACTCACTATGTTACCCTTTGCTCCTTGTCACATGCTCCCATCTCTTACCTTGTGCCAAAACAAGAGTTTGTTGGATTCCTCCATGACCTGCTTTTAACTAATTAAAGAGTGCATTAGTGTGTGTCATAGTGACTCCATGAGGGAACAGGTGTCAGAACCAATACAAAGGAAAGGAAGGGATCAGACATACAGAAGAGTGGAGCAGCCCATTGCCCCCACACTGGTAACAAGCCACTAGATGTACAAAGCTCCCTAACTGGCAATCAGAATAACTGTGGAAACAGTGGTGGACTCCACCTCTAAAAATTTCAAGACATTAGAAGATTTCTTCTTCTACAAAGTAGAATTCATTCTAGGAAGCACTACAGACAGCTCTTCATATGAGGTCAGACCAGGCTGTGCTCCTGTAAGAATTTATCCATACAAATTTTAAGTACAAGTTAAACAAACACATGCAGCACAGACCTTTGCAACATTCAGATTAATGTACCAGCAGCAAAGATGGCTGTTAAACCACTTTATGTGATTCAGGAAATACTGTATCTCAGCAGCTCAGCAACACTGTTAATAAGACAGGGAGGTGAGGCAAAGCTGCATGTAGGTGTATTTCAGCTAAGTTCTGCTAATTTCTCTGAGTTCACACAGCTCATGATTGATCTCTCAGAAGGCAGTGAACAGACTATCTGAACATGCATGTTGGACATAGCCAGATCTACAGACAAAGTATATAGTAAGTACTTACTGATATAAAGATGTTAAGCAGGTTTTCCAGTGTTGGGAGCTGTGGAATCAGTTTCTGTACCACTTTGCTAAATGCTTCAAATATAGAATGATCATATATGCTTGTCAGATAAAAGCTGGAAAAAAATGTCACCACATTTTCCTTTTAGCCACATACTGTGAACATGATGTACCTTTCATAATATGAGTGAAATGAACTATTGTCAAACAGTAAGTGCCTACACTTATGCAATTACCCACTGTGATCAAAAGTCATGTTATGATTGAAGCACAGGACTTCCATCTCTATACCAAAAAAACCCTCCAAACCCTAAACACTGAAAAACTAGACCTGGATGTGGAATTTCATGGTGCAACTCCAACCTTGGTATTCTCACAAAAAACACTTCTCAAACTGAAGAAGAGGACTATTACTGAGTGTGTCTATTGTGATGTACTTTTTGAAAGTTGTGGACCCGTTTATCAATGCAGTGATGCAGTCGAGTAGTTAGGAACTCTAAAGAGCCGGCATGTTCATGGAGCAGGTCTCTCTTTTTAGTATGTTTGTACTTGGCTTTAAAGTGCTAAGAAAGCCAGGACAACTTGATGTCCTCTAGTTCCCAGTCAGCAGAAGTTCACTATTTTTCACTCTCTGTTACAGTAATGTCTTTACCAGCAGACATAAGGCAAAGATACAGAACATATCTGCCCAGTGGCTCCAAGGAGCCTGCAGCAGGGAGGGTCAGTGATGGGGAGGGGATCAGGTTTCGAAGAAGGCAAAAGTGATGTAGTGATGTAGTGGCATATATACTCTACTGTCTGGAGCATCTTATTTCAAGACAGCAGCTGCAGCAAAAACTGTCAGGACTCTGGCATAGTTGTCATCTGTTTTTAAGCACATCTCTCCATCTTTCCCTCCGAGACAGCCATTAGAAATAAAATATTTTGCCTCTGGTCAAATGTAGTATCTCTGATTATCCCTTTCCTCCTTATATCAAAAGCTTGTTGCCTGCTACTTCAAGAGAATAGAAAATGGTAACTTGTCAAATAAGCTGCTCTCCTCTCTAGGATTCTCAGCACAGCAGCTTTTCTCACCTGAGGTGAATCTTCTCCAATCCAGCATCTCCAAGGTCATCATTTGCCCTCTGGTGAATATCTCTCTGTGTTTCAATCTTATGATCATCAGATAAACCATCCACTTTATGGATAAAGATCTCAAAGTTGATCTCTGGATTTACTTTATAGGCTCTGGTCACAGTAAGATGCAGCCGAGCTAATGCTTCCATATAATCATCCTAATGAAGGAAACAGAAGAGCTACAACTTAGGAAAGATCTTACGATATATATATTTTATGATACTTACTTTTAGATAATGCTACAGCTCAACAACAGCCTAATTTTTTTTTACTTTGTTTAAGTAGGAGCCAGTGCCTACATCAAGCACGTGCACCAATATCATGCTGTCAGCACTTAGGAATCTAAGCAAGAACCTTGAGATGTAAAGTAAATTAGTTAACTTCTGAACATACTGCAGAGAGATATTAAAAATAGCCAAGCAGCTTGTCAAATTTTAATGACTTCTTTTAATGTGTAGATTATTTATTTGCTTTGAAAAAATCTATGCTTTCCAACCCATTTGTCTATTGCTGAAGGAAGAAAAGAGCCAAGTAGCTTAAAGCCCCTTATTTTTTTACCTGAGAATCAATAACAAATATTAGTGCTCCAGTGCCTCTGAAAATCATCTCATAATCAAACGTAGGATCAAAGAAGTCAATTTGCCCAGGAAAATCCCATATCTGAAAGTTGACAAAGGAGCTGTTGGAAACATCCTCTCTGCAGATCTTGTTTGTGCTTTCCAAGAAGAGTGTCTCATTCGGTGACATTTTGTGAAAGACAACTTTCTGAATGGAAGACTTTCCACTTCTTCTCAACCCCATGAGCAGGATTCTTGGCTTAACTTCAGTACTGAAGGGATCATTGAAATCCAAAACTGAAAAAAATCACACAAGAAGAAAAGTAATATAATATGGCCATGTAATTAGTAACTGCCACAAAACATGCATTTGACATTTACTTTCATGACATTTTCACTTGGATTTATGCAAATGTTACCAATTTTTAAGCCTCGAGAGCACTGCTATAGGCATTTTAACTTGAATTATTTGCCCCTCAGACTATACTATCAGAAAATCTTCTCACCTTTAAGACAGAGACTGCAGAAGGCTTGATTGCTCCATTTGTATGTGTGTTCTCACACACAGATATCCTAAAATACCTAATTTTACTCTAATTAACACTATCCCACATATATTCTGTACAAGAATATTATCTTATAACAAATACCCTTGTCAACTGATAGCTACACCACACTGCTGCAAGAAAGGTATAAGATTGTGTTAGGTACCTCTGTATGATATTCCTAAGGGGACCAGAGGGCTTCTTTCCTCTAGAATCAATCAAGCAATAAATAAATAAATAAAATCACACATCCAAGGAGTTACAAGAAGAGAACAACTCAGCAGGCACACAATTCTTCTATGTTCTTCTGTGCTGGAACCTAAAACACAGTACTGAGCTCATGAGGAGCCCTTTTTTAAGGTGCTTAGGATTTCACCCACTGCTGAATAATTTGTGTTACTATCTGTAAAGGTTTGTTATCCAATAAGTAAGATTACAGCATGTCATCTGCCTATTTTCAAAACAAAGGCCTGGGAGCACAGTGATTTCATTGTTACCTACACGAGTTTAAAACTAGTACTATCTTTTGTGGTGCTGAAGCAGTTGTATTAGAATAAAGCCAGTTACAGGAGTAAACTCTGCTGTTGTATCTCTAAGGACATGAAGTGATTTTCCCCCTGTACTCTGCATTGGTGAGCTCACACCTTGAGTACTGTGTTCAGTTCTGGGCCCCTCAGTTCAGGAACTGGAACGGGTCCAGAGAAGAGCAACAAGGCTGGTGAAGGGACTGGAGCACAAGTCCTATGGGGAGAGGCTGAGGGAGCTGGGGTTGTTTAGCCTGGAGAAGAGGAGGCTCAGAGGTGACCTCATCACTGTCTAGAACTACCTGAAGGGAAGTTCTAGCCAGGTGGGGGTTGGTCTCTTCTCCCAGGCACTCAGCAATAGGACAAGGGGGCATGGGCTCAAGCTCTACCAGGGGAGCTTTAGGTTGGAGATCAGAAAAAAATTCTTTCCAGAGAGAGTAATCAGGCATTGGAATGGGCTGCCCAGAGAGGTGGTGGATTCACCTTCCCTGGAGGTTTTTAAACGCAGATTGGATGTGGCACTGAGTGCCATGATCTGGTAAATGGACTGGAGTTGGACCAAGGGTTGGACTAGATGATCTCGGAGGTCTTTTCCAACCCAATCAATTCTATGATTCTATGAATATATAGCTATCCATACATGTAGACACACCAACTTTAGCTTCAGGTATCTCTAAGCAAAACAGTTACAGCACTCCAAATTGCTGCACTTGGTCTATAACTTTGAAATCTCCTTTGGTGCTGAGGTAAAAACAGCACTGTCCTTAGATGTAAAAAGCTTTCAAACACTTCTGTAATACTCTGTCTGCAGTGTCAAACACAAGCAATCCAAAAAACTGAGTTGTCAGTGCTAAATCCACAGAGTATGGCTCAGAGTACATAGGGGTCTGGTTTAAAATACTGATCACACAACAGGCTAAACACATCTGCTCTCAGGCAGACCTTCTCCCACCCACTGCACTACAGGTATTCAACATACTTCACAGCACAACTTAATTGCATTTCTTTCTCCTTTTCTGCCGGGGTAAATTTTGAATTGCAGAAAACTGGTACATATTTATTCACATGCATCATTCCTGTCTATGGCCTGCATATGGTAAGTGATCAGCTTTACTCCTAAAGTATGAAAATCCAAAACAAGAAACCTCAGCAACAACAATTTGAACCTGTCAACTAACTTTGTAGCCTTATGGGCTACATGAAAAACATGGAAAGCTTAAAGGAATCCTTTGCCTAGGAGCATATTTCACACCCGGGGTGGTGACCATATCCATCGTCTTGCCTCCCTCAAGCCTCATTCACAACTTTAGGAAACACAAGAGCAGAAAATGCCTGCCAGGAGGGCACAGAACCTTGTCCAGGTTTGTTTGTGCTTCCTGAACTTCAGTTACAGAGAATTAGGACTTCTCAAAGTGGAGGTTTTGGCATAAAATATCCCCTGGCACCATCTACTGGATTGTGAGCAGTTGTGCCACTTGGTGTGGACTGGTGTCACCAGTGACTGACAGGAGTTTACAACTCATTGTCAGTGGGTCCTGTCCATTTCAAACACATTTGAAATGCCCTGGCAGGTATTGCCACTTACTGTGGTCTTGTCAATTACCACACATGAAACACTGCCAGGCAGGAGCAAGGCACAGGTGAAACTCCTTCACGAAGAACAGCGACAGGTAACTCCGTAAGAATCCCATCCTCCAAACACAGCAATGGCCAACTTCTGCTGATCCACCAACAAATTTAGGAAGTAATCAACAGCAGTCTACATGCTGCTCTGCTCCTCCTCTCAACCTGAACAGTGATGGTCTCCTGTGGCTGCGAGAAACATGCACCTGCAATACTTTGCACCTATGGAGAAATAATAAACATCTGCCCTAGGAGGAAGTAACGATATTTTATGTTTTGGGGGTACAGTTTTGTCAAGAAAGCAAACAAAAGGTACAAGATCTGATGGTGTCTCCTCCATCCCACTCTGTTGTTTAACGCACAAGTTTTCCACAGCTGACAAATGCATAATTGCAATTTCATTAGTGTGTGTATACCCACATATTGTGCAATCTGCATCTTGTCCATTAGAAGGGAAAATAACGTATTCAAAGCTCTACATGGACTTTATAAAAGCAAATAATGAACAGACTTCTGGTTGAGGTTTTATTGCATGTTTCAAAAAACCTCTCCCGTTTGCTCGGTAGGCAACAGAACTTACACAGTGTAATTTACTATGGATTTGTACTTTGTGTCCCCTTCCCTCCCCACCACAATAACACCAACTTCCTCCCGTATGTCTTATGACATATCCTCCAAATAACAGATATGACACGCTGTGGCTGATCCAGAGCTCAACACATGCTGGTTGGCCAGACTGAGTACACCACTTTGCTGGCTGCTGCCACGGAGAACACACAAATTTGCTCGCCCATCCTTATGAAGACATTCATTTAGGTTTCCCCTCTTTCTGAATGCCAGTTTTCCTCAGACTTGTGGGAACTTAATAATCTTTGAGACACCTGCCATTCAAATTTGGTTGAAGGTGGACAGCTGTTTCCAAGGTTCTGACCAATGATGAGACAACCAGAAGACAGGCTTACCTACATAACCCTTTCCTTCAAGAAACAGGCTAAAAACTCGCATGTATCTAAAGAAGAAATTGAAATAACTTGGGGTTTTACATTGCTGTTGTACTAAATTACTCCAGGCTGTTATATTTTTATGGACTGTAATGCCTACTAGACAGAAATTTCTTTCTATTAAAGCCATACTAAAAAAATACAGTTGCAAGTGCAAACAGAGATACCTATGAGAAGAATGAAAACCAGCTCTTCTGCTAGTAAGACTGTTATTCAGCTTTTGAAATCCTGCCAGTTCAGAGATGGGGAAATGTAAGAGTATCATCTAAACCTGACTAGATAGCAAGGCTTCTACAGCACTTCCCTCTCAGAGAGAGTTAAGAGATTACCTTATATGTAAAGGAATTGGATGCTGTGTTGCCTGCCCACATTCCTCTGCAGGAGTACATGACAACTCCTTTTTTAATTTGCCACAGAAATGCCAGCAGATGTATCACTGCAACTTCCCAGAGTAGGCTACTGAGTGAGATCATAATATGCCCAAGAGGAACACTAAACTCTTCTCTATTCTGTAACAGGAAAGTTAATTTTCCCTATTGTGAGATACAACACATTTCCTACTTCATTCACTTTTGCAAAGAGTAAATGTTGTAAAGTTACAGTCTCTAATGCCTATCAATAGCCCTCCATATTTCAGCTCTTCTAAGCAGCCATAAAGAACAGAAGCCATGCTGCTTAGAGGCCGTATCCTTTGAAGTATTCACAAATTAAATTCAACAAACCCTAAAGCACTTGCCCCACAGAGAAGCATTCAATTCCTTACAAAACTTCTGTGAACTGCAGTTGTGTCCTTGTTTATGGAGTGTGTTTTGTATGCACTGCAACATGCAGAGGAGCACAGCTCCGAGGAGTTGAGAACTGCCCTTAGTCCTGACCTGTCTCACCAAGATGCACAGTACACAATGAATACTTTAACATCTCCTTTATACTATTAGAAATATATATTGATAACTAAAATAGTTTTTGAAGCCCATTCTCAATTCCAGAACAATTGCAATTAATTGTCAAAGCAGATAACTATCAGTGCTTTGCAGGCATATGTGACGGGATGTTGCCTTCAAAGGTGTCTTTGTAGATCTCACCAGCTTTCAAACATCCAAATAAAGCATCACAGCTCTTCTGTTCAAGTGACATGAAGCCAAAAGGAATTATTGTGCTCATGTTACCAACCACAAGGTAACAAGCCTCTAAGTCTTGTTTTCAGCTAATGCAGCTAATAATGATTATTTTTTGCCCACTAATGCAGTTATACTATTTTTAAGTTTTAATCATTTTTGTGTAAAGAAGATCTAATGGTCCCAAACTTTCCACTCTCACCTTCAAGCCCATTGATCTTGTAGTATTTTCAGTACTCCTGTGGCTGTGATATTTGCAGCACTTTGGAGTGCTGTTAAGACAATAGCCTTAGAAAATACATACAACGAACATCTTGAACACTGATGGCCTGAGCCTAAAGAGTTAACAGAAAAAGCTTATATGCAATGAAGAAGGTTGTTCAGCTACTGGAGGTTCATACACATTGCAGAAATGCCTGGTGGAAGGAAATTCCTGTGGCTAAGGAAAGACTCAGAACCAGAAGACCTGGTTCCACACTGCCACAAGTGTGGCACTCTGCAATGCTATGTCTTAAAGCTACTCCCTTAGATACTCTGCAGAGGGCTTCTCCACTCCTAAATACTTTTTAATTGCATCTGTGAAAAATACGACTTGGCTTTATGTAAAGTTTAGTGCTTTAAGGTCTCTGAACATGACTCTGTGTGTAAAGGAAAAATAACAGAAGGACAAGAGTCATGGTTTCAGCATTTAGACTGGAGACAGGTATCAAGTATGGGCTGAGAGATGACCAATATGAAGTTTTGAAATCTCCCTCATGCTTACAAGAAGAAATTATGATTTTACTTTTAAGCCTGGCCTCTCGCTTCACTTTCAATAGCCATGCATTGAAGCTGTTCGACTTCTACTGCCCTTTCCATTCTTTCCTTGTAGAAAAGTGGAGGCTGTAACACTGAATTTTAGACTACTTGCCATACAGATCCAGGAAGAGAGAAGACAGAAACTGGGAAAAGGAAAGCCTCTTGCCCTGCAGCCCAGTGTCACACAAAACACAGACCACAACCCCTTCCATTTCAGATGCTCTGTGCCTCCTTCTCCAGAGAATTCAAAATGAAACAAAAAACAAGGGAATCTGGACTACTAAAATGGAATTTGTTTTAATGCTGTGCAAAAAGCGTCTCTGCATAGACTGTCTTTTCCTGCTATTCAGGTTTGTTTCTGGTAAGTTTCTGTTTGTTTCTGGTGTTACTATGAAGAAGCAATTGACATTTTTCGCAGCCTCACAAAGTTCCTACTGAAAAATATCCAAGTAAATTCATCTGAGATCAGATTATGGATTATTTCTCTACAGAAAATACTAAGTTTAGCACTAAAGAAACACATTAAAATATATTCTCTTTGCATCAAAACGAAGGCAATTGTTTAGCGCATTCAAGTAAGACTTTGTTTAGTCTTAGCTGCAGCTCTTCCATTCCAGCATTTCCACAGCTTTTAACCATGCAGGCTTATATTGAGAGCACTGACCTTCCTCCAAATTTCCCAAAATTGTATTAGTCAATGCAGCACCTCCCATGGTAGCCTGTAGGACTGGGCCTTTAAGAAGGGTTCTGCACACTAATATCAAAGGAGACTTAAAACACGTGGCCTCTTATTATACTCTTATAAGAACACAATTCTTTTTTTCACCCTGAGATACTGAGAGCTCTCCAAGCTCCTTTGTGAAATATGTCTCAGAAGACTGAATTCAGGCTCTGAATGAAAGCAACAGGCTCTGAGCTGGCATTTCCTTTTTCTGCTGAATGAGGCTGCTTTTCCTGGTAAGCCTGTCCTTCTCAGCATCACCATCCACACTGACACAGATACGCAGCGAGTAACGTGCTCAGACAGACGGACACGGGACATTTCGCAGAGCCTGCCACTGTGGGAGTGACACTCACAGCTGCGGAGCAGCCCCGGACACAGAACTGCGTGTGGCCCCTACCTTTTATAGCCTGACACCCAGCCCCCCACCTCCCTGGCACATCAGCAGGCTGTGGCCTCTAATAACTAATAACTCGCACCCCAGACATGGAGAATGCTGAAGGGAGATTACACACACACTCTGCCTGCACTCCTTTTCCCTCCTCCCTCCTTCCCAACGCCTCCTGCTCCCTGTCAGCCCCTGCGCTGCTCCCACCTCAGAGTTCTCTACTCTCCCTGATCCCAGGAGCGCCCTGTCCCCGCTCCGGCCCTTCCCACGGTCACCTCCGCAGCATCCCCGCTCCGCCCGCCTCTCACCGCGCACCCCCGTCCCCAGCCGGGCCCGCCCTCCCTCCAGACCCGCACCGCTACCCCTGGTTCCCCTCACCGCGTCCCAGACCGCGGGGAGCCTCGCCTTCTCCCTGACCCACATCCGCGGGCAGCCAAACCTCACCTCCCGCCGCTGGCCCCGTCCCGGCCTCACCTCGGCGCCCGCCCCGCCTGGCCCCACACCCGCCCTGGTGGAGGGGCTGCCCCTCGGCCACCCGAGCCCGGCGCTGCCCCGGCCCCGCACGGCCCCGCCGCAGCCGCCCCCGCCCCCGGTGCCGAGGCCGCTGCGGCCGCCGCGGGCGGCACTCACACGCCTCATCGCCGCCGCTCTCCGCGTCCCCGTCCGAGAAGGACTCGGCCCCGTCGGCGTAACCCGCCAAGCCCACGATCTCGTCCTCCTCTTCCTCCTCCTCGTCGCCCTCTTCCTCCTCCGGCAGCTTCCTGGGCACCTGGCTCATGCCGGCCGCGCTCCCCGCGGCGCTGCGCGGGCCCTGTGCCTGCGGGCGGGCTCGGGGCGCGGGGGGCGCGGGGGGCGCAGGTCCCGCGCTGGCGCCGCGCCCGCCGCTCCGCACCTTCCCCCGCACGGCGCTGGCGGAGCGCGGCGCAGCTGCCGGCGGGGCGGGCGGGGACGCGGCGTGACCCGCGTCACCTGACGCGCCCGGTCACGGCCGCCGGGGCCTCCGCGCCGCCCGGGCCCGCGTCAGAGCCGGGCCCCGCCGCCGGCACCGCGCCCTGCCGGGCACAGCCGGGCGCTGCGGGGCTCGCCGGAGGGCTCCGGGCCCTGCGGGGGCCGCCGCCGCCTGCCCCGGCTCTGCTGTCCCGAGAGTCAGCCGTGGGAGCGGCGCGGGGGAGCGAGGGGCCGGGTGTGCCAGGCAGCGGCACCGGGATGACAGCTGGCGTGTCTGTTACTGACAGCCTTCCTCGGAGTGCTCAGAATCACATACCCAATTAGGTTAGAAAAGACCTTTGAGATCATCGAGTCCAACCTATGACCGAACACCACCATGCCAACTAGATCATGGCACAAAGTGCCACATCCAGCATTTCCTCAAACACCTCCAAGTTCAGTGACTCCACCATCTCCCCTGGTAGTCCATCCAATGTCCAGTCACTCTTTCGGTGAAGAAATTCTTCCTAATGTCCTGTCTAAACCTATCCTGGTGCAGCTTGAGGCCATGTTGTCTCATGTTGCTTGGTTGTCTGGGAGAAGTGGCCAACCCCCACCTGGCTCCAACTTCCTTTCAGGCAGTTTTCTGATATCCAACTTAAATTTCCCCTGGCAGAGCTTGAGCCCGTGCCCCCTTGTCCTATTGCTGAGTGCCTGGGAGAAGAGACCGACCCCCACCTGGCTAGAACTTCCCTTCAGGTAGTTATAGACAATGATGAGGTCACCTCTAAGCCTTCTCTTCTCCAGGCTGAACAACCCCAGCTCCCTCAGCCTCTCCCCATAGGACTTGTGCTCCAGTCCCTTCACCAGCCTTGTTGCTCTTCTCTGGACCCATTCCAGCACCTCAATATCTTTCCTGAACTGAGGGTGTAGAGAGTGGTAAGGTCATCTCTGAGCCTCCTCTTCTTGGTCATGTCCTGCAGCCTCACCTCACACAGAGCCCAAAAACAGTCTCTCAGGACTCTCCTGAATCACCCCTACATGCCATCAGCATGTGGGAGACTGTGGGACCCAGGCAGGACCCTTGTGCTGCTCAGCTCACCCACCTGCCATGCCTGCTCCAGGCCCAAATGATGCCAGCAGCACTGTTCACTGCCTGCCCTGCTCTCCTTCCATGCCGACTGTGTCATTGCATGGGCAGGCACAAAGGGTTAAGCCAGGCACTGATGATAGGTGGTAACATATTTGCAGTATGGGTGAGGGAGATTATTTTAGAAATAATGACTTAGTTAATAAGGAACACTAAAGAAAGCCATAGTAGTGAAATTTTGAAAGATGATGGGATTTTGACACCCCTGACAGAGCAAGGTGCATGGTGTTGCCTGCTTCATGAAGACTGACCTTCTGCCCTTCAGCCAGGCCCCTTCTCCCAGGCAGTCAGCAATAGGACAAGGGGGCACGGGCTCAAGCTCTGCCAGGGGAAATTAAAGTTGGATATCAGAAAGAAATTCTTTACAGAGAGAGTAATCAGGCATTGGAATGGCCTGCCCAGAGAGGTGATGGATTCACCATCCCTGGAGGTTTTTAACGTGACACTGGATGTGGCACTGAGTGCCATGATCTGGTAAACAGACTGGAGTTGGACCAAGGGTTGGACTTGATGATCTCAGAGGTCTTTTCCAACCAAATCGATTCTATGATTCTCTGATTCTCAGAAATTTCTACTGCTGTTCTTGTGGTCTTGTACCAGTCTAAGTACCTGAGTGTGTGTTAGCCCCTGGCTGTCATCCCACGCTGCCTGTTGTGGTTACTAACAGCTGAGTTCCTGACTCACCAGCAGCAATTTTTCCTGTTTCTCTTTTACTAGTTCCTCTTGTGCTGTTCCCCCTCCTTGCATTCAGTGTAATGGTTGGACTTATGTTTGAAGTCTCCATGCATTTCCTGTAGCTGATTATTTTCCCACCTTCATGCTGCATGACAGTCTTATCAGAAGGCCTTCCAGGCTACACTACTATACTAGAGATAAGGGAGGCATACTTTTTGTCCAGGAAGGGAGATATCCCCCTCTTCTATTCCACATCATGACAAATCTACCCATATACAATTTTACTGAAATGCCTGCTTTTATTCTTAACTTATCAACCTGCTCAGAAGTTTTGCTTGAACAGATTAATAGTGTACTAAAAGATTATGGGAAACGTTTCAAAGTTAAATCCCTTACAAGGAATTAGGACCTAGGTTTGGAGAAGAATTTTTTTACTAGTCATGTTTTCAGCATTGTGTCTTGGGATAGCTCTAGGAGGAATCAATCTGCTGAAAACTCCTAATGGAAAGAGGAGGAGCGTTTCCATGTCTGTAATGAAGAACTATCTATCTCACACACCATTTGACCACATCTGTGCGAAAAGGGCTGTTAGTTTTCAAGGCCAAATATGGGAAGAGGGTGTTGTCCAGAATTCTGACTGTCTGTATTGGGTTTCCCTTATGCAAAGAACTATGAAACATCACCAGTGAGAGAGAGAATAATTTGAATACATTAAAATACTAAATCAGGGTGTAGAAACTCCAAAGTGAGGGCTAGTTACAATGCAACTCTTCCCACAACCTTCCCACAACTGATGTCAGTGTCCTACTGCTTGACCACAGCTTCAGGTTCAAAGCTACATAGACTCCATGCCCATCACCAGGCAGGATTTTAGAGTAGGGTTGAAGCACTACTGCCAATCCCTTGGCAATATAATCTGTCGTGGACTCTATATAAGCCTTAGGACTTGCTCCTACACCAGGTTGTTTTCTGTCCCCTCTGCACCTGGCCTTTTTCTTTCCTTCTTTTGCTTTTGTCAGGTCATTTGACTTTGAAGCCAGTTGCACATAATGAAACAGCACCCAGCCTTCAGTCACAGGACTTGTAGTAAGAGCAGGTACATAAGGGGTTAAGTATTTAAATACATGACATAAACAGTATTAGATGTGACTGGACTTTGTGGCGAGCTGAAGTTCACAGACATGATGGTTTTCATGCAACTGAAGGAATTTGTCATGAATTTGTCTTCCCAACAGAAAAAGAATGTAGAATAATACAAAATTTGCTGTCTGGATTAAAAAGAGTTGATGTTAATTAGGCACAGTGAATGATCTCACTGATATCCACACTATCTGCATCTAGCTTTGCAGGATCATGATAGCATTTCATTCTGTTCCTGTTAAGGAGGGAAAACTCCCATTAAAGAGATTGGTGGCAGATCAGTGCCAAGAAAGCCTTTTTCTGCAATGTGTTAACATCTTGTTTCTCAATCATAGTGATCAAACATAGCCAAAATAGTCCTGCAAACTTTTACATATATGGAACTTATTTAACATGAGCTTAACTGTTACTCACACAAATACCTCCATTCCTACATCAGAATTTTACACAATATCAAGCAAAAGAAAACTCCCATGAAATAGGCCTATCCTGAATATGGAAATGAGCAAATGAAATTGTAGTGTGAGGGATCACAGCATATTTTTATGTGTTTTAGAAACTATATTCTAATTTCAGTAATGACACCAGACTTCAGACTAACGCTGTCATTTTGACAAAGCTTTGCTGAGATCAGAGAGGCGTCAGAACAATTAATCCAGTCAGTCAATCTTTCCTGCGAAACACCAAGGGTTTTGATGTGAACTTATGGTGTGACTGTTGCCATGGAATGATGATTACCATATTTATTGTTTAGTGAAAAATGCAGAAGTAGATTTATCTGCAAAAACCTTCAAAAGAATATCTTCATCGCTAGCATGTGATGCTTCAATGTTTAGTTCATTTAGGGCATCAATTCATTTAGGGCATTCTGAGAATGCCTTTGAGCCAGAGGAACAGCCTTTGAAAGTGATGTGCCTGTGGGATCATGCATGGTATGGAGAGCCACTTGCTTTCTGTTTTCTCCTTCTTCTTCTGATCCTACTTTTATCATTATACTCAGCCTGCTCACATAAACTCCTTTCTGCTGTACTGGTGTCTATGGATGGACCCATCTAACTTGCCTCACTAGCAGTTTGTGAATTACTGACATTTGGTCATAATTGCCCACACAAACACATGACTTGGGTGAGCAGAAGGTTCCTGGGACTTTATGATAGCTGGAAGTGTGGGTAAGGCTCTGAGCAGGCACAGCCAGCTTTCAAGGCATCCCTCCTTGACCTTCTGCTCAGACTTCAAAGCCTCATGGTTGGCTCCCTGCTGGAGGGAAGGGCATCTGGCCTCCCTGAAATTGGGGAAATATTACTGTGTCCAGTTCTGGGCTCCTCAGTATGAGAGAGACACAGAGCTCCTGGAGCTGGTCCAGTGGAGGGCAATGAGGGTGACTGGGGGAATAGAACATCTCTCTTGGAAGGAAAAGCTAAAGGAGTGGTGCCTGTTCAGCCTCAAGAAGAGATGACTGAGAGGGGACCTCAGAAATGTGTATTAATATCTAAAAAGGGAATGCCAGGAAGGGGGAGCCAGGCTCTTCTCAGTAGTTCCAACCACTAGGACAAGTGGCATCAGGCAGAAGCTGATGCACAGGAAGTTCCACCTGAATATGAGGTAGAACTTTTACTATCCAGGTGACTGTGCACGGGAGCAATGTGCTCAGAGAGATTGTTGAATCTCCCTCATTGGAGGTATTCCAGAACAGTTTGGACGCAATCCCGTGCCATGTGCTCTGGGACCACCCTGACGGGAGGTTGGACCTGATAACCACTGTGGTCCCCTCCGACCTCACCGATTCTGTGCTTTGGTAGCGCTTCTGCTCCTATCCAAATTGTTATGAGCTTTCGTACCTAAGTTGCAAAGGAGCTTCGGTTCAGGAGAGGCTCCGGCCGGCGCGGACCCAGCCTCGGGCAGAGCCCCGCGTTGCCGGCCGGGGCGCGGGGGCGGTGGGTCCCGGTGCTGCCCCTCGGCGGCGGGGGCCGGTGCGGACCGAGGGGAGTGGCGGACGGTGCGTCCCGGTGCCCGGCGGGGGGCGGTGCGGATCGGGGGGAGCGGGGGACGGTGGGTCCCGGTGCTGCCCCTCGCCGGCGGGAGGCGGTGGGTCCCGGTGCCCGGCAGGAGGCGGTGCGAGGAGCGGTGGGTCCCGGTGCCCGGCGGGAGGCGGCGCGGACTATGGGGGGCTGTGGGTCCCGGTGCCCGGCAGGAGGTGTTACAGGAGGCGGTGGGTCCTGGCGGGAGGCGGTGCGGGCTGGGGGGTGGTGGGTCCCGGTGGCTGGCGGGGGGTGGTGGGTACCTGTGCCCAGCAGAAGGCGGTGCGGGTCAGGGGCGCTGCCCGCCCGCCGCGGCCACTCGGTGTCGCCCTCGCAGCGGGCACGGCGGCGGCGCCACCTTCGGGGCAGCCCCGGCGCGGCGGCAGAGGCGCCGCGGGAGCGGCAGCGCCGTGTCCGTCCCCTCGGTGCCCGTCCCCGTTCGTGTGCCGCGGGGAGCGCAGGTGAGCGAGGCGCCGGCCCTCGCCCGGCCGCCGGGGGTTGCGTGTGGCCGCGGTGGGGCGGGGGCGCTTGTGGCGGGGGACGCACAGGTGATGGCGGAGGTGGCCGGGCTGAGCTGGGGACGGGCCCGGCAAAGCCGATACCCTGCGCCCGAGTAGAGTGTTCCCTTATTCCGGCCCGGAGCAGGGTACGTGGAGGGACCCTCCGTCGGACAGACACGAACCCTCCGGGCTGCCCTGTAAGCGCAGGAGCCTGTGTCAACGTAGGGGGTCAGTTGCAGATTTGCAGTATAAACGAGGAGCCTTAACGCTCTTGTTCCAACTTTTAAGGCCGCGTCTAATGAGAAATGGAAATCTGGCTCAAAGTCATCCTTCCTGTTGTTGACATCACCTGAAAACTCCACTGGAAATATTTCCACTAGTTTACTGCAAACATCAGGCGTCCCTGAGGTCTCAACGCCTTGTGAGTACACACTGGCTGCTGATACAGCTCTCTGATTGTGGAAATCCATGGCTACGGCGTGTATTTGTTCTGCAATGTTCATTTTATTGCAAACATTAATAAAAGGCTTATTGTGCCCTAGAGCGTTGTGTGCATAACAGCATGAGATGTAGACAGCACTCTGTTTTTTTTTTTAAAGGCATAACTGATATCTTCATAATTTTATAATTATGTGCGAAGTGATTGTTTAGATTTCTGCTTGGTATTTCTGCAATGCACATGATCGAAAGGATGTGTTGTCTGCTACTGGATACCTTTTGTTCAGAGGGAAAACACTGAGAGGGATAGAAAATGTCTTGCTGGTAGGTGGATCAGTGAATCTTCCCCCCGTGAGTTGTTTAAATGAATTTAGAATTTCCTACCAATGCTAATGGAGCAATCTGTCTTTGTTCAAAGAGGGAAAAACACAGCCATGCCTAAATTCTTATGCAGCATTGGTTAGGCACAGACCAGATCCTCTGGTAGTACTGTGGTTTATTCTGAGGAGAATTTGTTATTTACTTGCATTCAACGTGAGTGTCTAGTTTTATAACAACTTATTTTGGCACGCTCATGTTCCAAGTATTGTGTAATCTTCATTCTCTAGATGCTTGGAAAGCAGTGTTTCTGTAGATGTGTGGTTACATGTAAGATCTGCAATTGCATTGCAGACCATAAGATGTGGTGTAATAACACTCATTCAGAACTTCATAATAATTTCTGAGCAGAAAATACTAGTTAAATACACTCCGTCTACCAAAACTACAGTTGATTGGCTACTTAAAATATTTGGATGCCTGGTATGGTGATGATGTATGCCTGTTTGTCAGTGAGGACCTAGGCAAGAGTGGATGCGAGTTCTGTAACAGTAATGTCATTGCTTCTCACCTGTTTTTTGTTTGAAAATAAACTGTAATAAAACCCAAAAGAGAATTTGTGATTGTACTCAGTTATGAAAATTTTCACTTTCCCATACTCCTTAGTATTTACCTAGACAGTGCTATCAATCTCACGTGGGAAACTAGCTTTGAACACTAGAAGCTAAATGACCAGTAAATGATTAGTAAAAATAAAGTGATCAACCGTCTAATCTTTCAGGTGCTATCTTCAAGCTTTTTTGCAGAGACCTCCTTTTTTGGGGAACAGAAATTCTGAGAAGTTGTCTGCACTAATGGGACTCCAGTGTTGGATGATATAATGTAGTTGTGCTGCCAGGCTTAGCATCCTGCCCTGTCACAGGTGGCATGTTCTGTAGTTCAGATTGTCAAATTTATGATGTTCTTGGACCAGATGAGATGAATGATATCATAAATCAGGTGCTTGTAGGGTGTGGTAGTGAGCCATTGAGCCTCAAGCTGCCTTTCTCCACCTGGCTTCAACTTCACCTCTGCTTGACTTAGCTGGTGAGTCATTTTGTGATGTAAGAAAAAGACCTTGCTGCCACTCACTCATAATATCTGTAATAGGTCTAACAACACTTATCAGTTTGGATGGGTGGTGTAACAATGACCACTTGTAAAACCCTTTTAGGTGCTTAATTATACCATCTGACAACTATGTTTTATTTATTTATTCTCATTAGTTTCAGATGTGCAATTCCTCTTTTTCCCTCAGCAGTTAGGACTTTGGATGAACTTCCAGAGAACTCACAGTTGTATCTTTTTAAAGAGATATATCAGTGCAACATGTCACTAGTGGAAGTATTTTATTTAAAACTACAAATGAGTTGCTTTCATTGGTAAGATTAACCTAGGGAGATACTTGTCAAATACATTAATTAATTAATTGAATTGTTTGGGGGAAATAAACATTTGAAACAATTTTAGTTCCTTTTATTTGTTAAGGAATGAGATATGTGACTTCTTCAAAAATGATCCAACCAAAAATATGTGTAGAGCTGCACTTTGGAAAGACCTCAGTTTGTAACACTAAGGGGAAAACTCTCTTCCCTGCCTCCTGTCCAGCTATTTTGCCCCCTGACTAGAAATACTAGCAAATTTTCTTGTGTACCATTGCTAACCTGTGAACCCTTTAGGAAGAGCTTAGTTGCTTCTCTCTTGACTGCTTGTTGTTAGCTGGTGCTGCTGAAAAATAGTTTCTTACAGTTCCTTGGTAGCAGTTGTGAGAGAGAAAAGTGAAATCATGAAATATCCCATTGTTTTGCTGTGACTTTTCACTGAATGATGTGTAATGGTCTCTTTCTAAACTTTTTCTTCTTCTCTTTCTCTATTTGGTTTATCTCAAGCTGCCATTCAAAAGATGGATTTGTGAAGGCAAGTGTTTCAAAGTTAGGAAGAGTCGGAATTAATGTGTGACTTCCAGGCTTATTTGTTGTGTAGTTTTCAAACGCATGCACATTGGAACGTTCTCCATGTACTGCTTTCTTTGACAGGTTTTTCATGTGACAGTGATGCTCTGTATCCAAAGTGCACTAGTTTGGCCAGACAAGTACTTTTCTTTTTTTCTGGACAACTCTTGAGATCCAATTGCAGATGTGGAGGTCTTGAGAGTGAAACAGAGAAGGATAGTGTTTCGTACTAGGATCAAGAGCATTATCAACAAACAGTGATGAAATGAATAAATGTCAATTTAGAACATATTTTTGAGAGGTGTGTGATAAATGAAATGTTAGGGCTGCACAGGACTTTGAGGTTAAAAGAAATCTAGCACATTACTACTAATAATTAATTGGGTATATTGAAAGAGGAAGATGCCTTGTGAAAGCAGTTGTGTTGTGGCAAATGAATCCACATTGGATGGCCTAACCAATACAGCACAACAGCTTGATCTCTTGCATTATCCAGTTCTGCAGGGCTGTGTTAGTAGCCTCAGTGAGGTATTCCTGATGCCATATTGAGTGCATATCTAGCTCATGATACGGTGCAGTACCGTAGATTGCTGGCTTGTTCTTGCACTGTTTTAGTTTTGAACCTTTGTCAGTGATCCTGCCATGGGTGACATGAAATTCAAGGTCCTTAGAACCTACATGAAGACTCTCTCTTACTGCCAGCACTCATGTCTTCCTCTGTGGCTCTCTCCTTCCACTCTGCAGACTTGCTGCTGGTCCTCCAAATCCTAACTGCATCTCATCCAAGCCACAGCCATGGGGGAAGCTGGCTGTGACTGGGGATAGGATTTGGGAACATCTGTGGGAAGTGGTGATGGAAGCATCTGGTGTGCGTGCCAGCCAAATGGAGCGTACTGGGGCCTTGGGATAGCTGAGGTGTGATGTGCTGAGCATGGACACCCTAGTAAGTTTGCACTAATCCTGAAGAAAAAATTATCTACCCCTATGCCAAAAAAGCCTAAGCTTTTTTATCTTATGTTGTGATCAAAAGCATATTTGGAGTACTCTTGAAATCATGAGATTTTACCTCCTTCAAATCCTGGTTTTAAACAAGCTTCATGTAATAGTCTATGCTTTACTTTCCCTTTCTCTCTCATGACTTGCCACCTTCCCCACCTACACGTCATCCATTTTTGTGAAGTGAGCCACTGAAGATAAAAGTTTTGGGTGTATGTCCTGGCATGCTGTTGGACGAAACAGCAAGATTGTAGAAAATGCATCTGGATTTGATGGAAATTAATTTCTTAAGGATGTGTATCTTCATTGTGTCTGCATTGCAATGGGCTAATTTCCTTTTTCAGTTTGAGGTGCCAATTGCTTTAAGCCAGTCAGAAATATTTTCTATTGATTTTAATAGCATATACAATGTGACATCTTAGTTACCTGTTACTAGTCTATTTATATTGTAACAATACACTTCTCAGTTAGAATTCCCTAAATTGTCTCAGATGGGTCAGTCACTGAAGAAAAGTGCCAACTTTATAAAATAAAAAAGCATCATGGATGTATGATAATTATATATGAGCTCAATATTTAAATAGCTTTTTAATAGTGATAACAGTGAATCATTTTAGGTATGTTTTATTAACAGTTTAATGTCTATGTGTGCAACAGTTGCAAGACATTGCAGCTGGTTCAGTGCCTCTGGCAGGATGTGATCTTTTAACAATATCACTACCGCCTCAAATAATTGCAATAATATCTGCAAGGCATGCCCATTGGTTAAGTCAGTTCATTAGTATTTTGTAAAGCTTACATATGAGTAATTTTTGTTCATTTTCTCTCTGACTGCTTTTGTGATTAGACTGTGTCTGGCTAAAGTCTTTTGAGAGGATTTAGGGATGGGGGGATAGAGGTTGTCTTTCTTCTGGCTGTGGAATTATCTGCCTGACATCTGCAGTCTTTCATTGACATGATTGTTCTAGTGTAAATCCAGATTTGAAAGTAGAGCACTTTGTTATCAGTTTGTCTTTTGCAGACTTTACAGCAGCTACTGAATTCTTGCAAGTGTGTTTTTTTCCCTATGGCTTCTGTGTAAAACCAGGCCATGTCCTTTCCATGTGCTCTTTTTTATTTCTTTCTCTGAGTACTCCTACCAGAGTAGGAGTGGTATTGGTTTTAAGTCTTACATTCTTTCTCTTTTCTTATTATGTGATATAACTTCAGCCTTTGACTAGCCCCAAGATTTAAAATTTGGATGGATGGATGCATGTGTGGAAGCACATGAAGTTCAGACAGACTCTTTTTATGGTAAGAAAATGGCAAAAGTGTGTATTCAATGTTACATTTTAGCCTTGAAGAATGCTGAGTGATGGAGTTGCAGGCAGATGTAACAGAAGATGCTGACCAGTTTGTTTTTTTTTCATTTCAGAGTCAAAAGTTAGAATAAGAATAAATGTTATGCTTTAACTTGTATAATTTTATTATTTGTGCAGTAAATAGGATCTCTGTCCTAAAGACTTGGTAGCATGGAAAAAACTGTAGTTGGAAATTGTTTTTCTTCCTGCTCTTGTGTTACACTCCCTGCAATATCAACTTCTTCCACAGGTTTAGGTTCTTTTAGACATGCTGAAATCCAGTCTCTGGACTTGTCAGTTTTATATTAGATGTCCCCCTCCAAAAAGAGATTGTAGGGGGTTACATGTTCCATCCCCTGAACAGACATAACTTTGCTTTAGTGCAGGAGATGGTACCCCAGTTTTGATGAGTGATGATTTCCTCCAGAGGTGTGCTCGTTTCCTCCCAGAACAACTGTTCAGTGTGCTTGAATGCCCTGCATTAGTGCAGCTGTGGATTAAGTGTGTTGATATGTATGACAGGCTCAGGTGTGTGGAGTAAGCTGAAACATGAATTTGAAGTACAGTGTTTTATTAATGAACAGTCAGCTACCAAGTTGGATTCTTTTCTTTCCCTGTAAGATCACACTTAATCAGTTTAGAGAAGCCAGGGTTCAAGAAATCCTGACCTGGCATGCACTGGGTTAGGCTGTCATCCATATCACTTTCTCTGATGTCTTGACAGGCTAGTGCAGGTGTTCCTGCAAATGAGCAGCTTAGTTAGTTACCAGCATGTCTGATAAAGCAGAACTGAATTTCAGGGTGAAGGAGGACAGCTCAGTCAAGAGAGAGTGTTGATATTACCTGCCGCTAGTCTCAAAATAAGCAAGATCAAATCTAATTTATTTAAATTCTAATAATATAAAGAGTGTTCAAAAGCTTACCAAGTGACATAGATTCTTTTGTCATCGCTTGGAAAAACAGAGTGCCTAATGTGAGCTGCTTCTCTGTGGGACCATCTTCACAAGTCCTAGTATTTCGGACAACCCGAAGGCAGGGAGAGGTGGACTTCTTTCACTGAGTAGGACAGGACTGTCTGTTTGGGGAGATTTCTTTCAGTTCTTCCTGCATGGTGACCGGGAGCTGAGCAAGTCAGGTTCCTGCATGTATGTTGAGCCTGGTTTGAAGGTGCAGGTGGATGCTTTCATGGTCAGCCTGGCTAATTCTCATCTCCATTTTGTTGGCTTCATTTTATTGCAGGGAAAAATGGCATATATTCTCCTTAGTGTCTTTTACTCTTTTATGGGATCGATGTCAGTGACTCTCTCAAGCTGAGGAGGGAACATGAGTGCATGGGAAACAGAGTGAAAAAAAGAGAAAAAAATGGCCATGGAAATAACAACTTGAAAATTGCTTTATGATAAGAAGAGATACTTCTTTTCACTTGTTTTGAGCCCTGAAATATGCTGGTTTAATCTGATCCCTTCTAATATTTCTCCAAGCTGATTTTTCTCTGCTTAGTTATGTCCTGCCTTTGGTTGTCTTATATTCTCCTTCCTTGAAACTTTTCTAGTTTTGCTAAACCTTTTCCAAAAAGAGAGGGCCAGAATTACAACTTCCATGATGCAGTTGAGCTTTGTAGATGGTTGAATAAATATGGTTTTAGCTCTGCAGTAATGATTTTTAGCCCTCTCCCTGCTTTTTAACTAGAGATCCACT
Organism: Pithys albifrons albifrons; assembly: GCF_047495875.1. Taxonomy (NCBI): domain Eukaryota; kingdom Metazoa; phylum Chordata; class Aves; order Passeriformes; family Thamnophilidae; genus Pithys; species Pithys albifrons. The sequence continues at coordinate 35,852,843 of NC_092459.1, forward strand.
GTAGATCCAGGATCTCATTTCTGAATCATCCTGAGCCCATCATCATGCATATCAAGTTGAGGGGTCTTGTCCCACCATGAATACCAGGCTGTGTTTAAATGGTATTGAATTCTGTCAGCCATTTTAACAGTTGTAATCTTTCTGTGTCCCCCTGTGATTCATTAGTGGCTATAATGAACTCAATATATTCTTAATGCAGATGGCTGGGGAGCTGCAGGGTTTGTGTCCTTCCCCTATGAAGATTGACCTTGAACCATTTATTTCCTGTCTAACTGGTTCTCTGTACAGATGAGGACTTTTCCTGTTATACCACAGCTGCCTGCCTAGTTTTTATGATACTGGGAGGTTTTGTGGGGTTTTGTTTGTTTGTTTGGTTGTTTGTTTTTTTTTTTTTTTGTTTTGTTGTGTTGTCTTCTTTTTTTAAAGCAGCCTTCCTTCCTTTGAGAGGAATCTTAGGGGTTTGTACATGAGTTATGAAGAAATAACTTTGCCTCACTGAAACTGTGCTAACAAGCTATGTGTAATGTGTAATATGAAGTATCTTAATTTAAACATCTGTCTTATGTCCAGTCGGCGTTCAGCTCTAACTAATCTACATTGCAATCACATCCCAGCTTGCTTCATAAAACTTTAAGTTCCAGTATTCTGTTTGGGATTTAGTTTTGGTCAAAGAGTGCCCTGAGTGAATCAGAGTAACTCAGTTCTGCTTCTCGTTCTTCCTACTTGTCAGACCAGATTAACTATTTCTATATTTAAGCCTGCTTTACTTATTCAGAAAAGATCCATCCATTCTTAATGAAAATTTTACACTTTGTTTATTTGGTAGCAGGTTGGGACCCAATGTGAAAAGTGAAGGGCAGAATTAAAAGATTGGTGTGGGTACTTGCAGCAAGTAGCATGCCACCTCAATAAATCAAAGCAGAATATGTAGGTATAAGTTCTGGTTGTTGGCAGTCTCTTGACTAAAAAAATAATATTTTTAAAAATGATTCCCAGATTTATTGTCTCCCTACAGGAGTAATTTAGGTAAACAAAACAAAACCCCAACTTTTTTCTTCCTCGTCTTGGTTCACTTTATTTCTGCCCACCAACACATGTGTTTAAGAAGTTTAAAACCAAACTTCTGAGTTGCGTATTCTTTCAGAGAATTTAACCTTTCATGTCTATAACTGCAGACACACAAATGAGGAGGATGTTGCTGCTTCATTTGGTAATGTCAGGTTTTTCTTCTTCTTTTTGTTTTTAATCCTCAATGTGGAATACTTGGTGTGGAAGCTAGAAGCACTTTTTATTCAAAATCTAGCATACAAAACTTGGATGCATGTATTTCCAGCTTTTAAGAATACCTTTTTAAAATATTGTACTCATATGAATTTGCTTATATATCATATGTGGTTTTGTACCTCCAGCAAGTATCTGAATATAATACATGGGATGAGCTGGTTTTAGTAACACTCAGGCACATCGAGAAAACGGGTGGATTGAGAAGAACCGAGCACAGCACTTGAAAGAAAAACCAAAACAACATTTTAAAGATTTATTTGTTCTCCTCATAATTTGAAATTAAGACTTTCTCTCTGACTGAGCTGAAACAAGTGTTGAGCTACTCGTGAGGCTGCAGTGTAAAGTCAGTTTTGCCTGGGACCTGTTCTCAGTCTTTCCCAGAGATGGCATAAAGAGTATCAGTGAAATGGTGAACTTACTCTGTGTTTCAGTCCTCTGTAGCTCTCAGGAAACACACAGGTAATCTGCTTTGGTGGGAAAAATACTAAATGCACTTTTCAAGTAAGCTAAGCCAGGGAGGGTTGTCAGAGGAGAGTGACACTATAATGGAATTTCTCAGCACACTATTAAATGTGTGCTAGAGTGTTTCACATTAAGATGATGGATTTTTCTATCATTCTAAGGAGCTGCATACTTGTCCTCTTCCCCAAAATACTGAGATTTTGAAAAGCTGTAACTATATAGGCAGTGTCTTTGATTGTTATTAACAAAGTTACCTTCTAAATTTTAATAAAGCAACAAGCATCTGTTGTATGGCTGTCCTTTTTACTTGTGAAAAAAACCCTTCAGTTGATTAGTTCTTATGCTTCAGATTTTGAGTATGAGTATTCACTCTTCTGTTAATAGGGAAGTTTCTCATGGTTTGTATATCTCAAGCTTAGCTCAAAATAAATACAGTGTTTCAACAAAAACAGGATCAGGCAAAAGTGTCTGTAATGCAAAAGTTAGCAGATTTTGCCACATACCATTTAAAAAATCACCTCCTTTTTGCTCTGTAAGAGGGATTTTCAGGCCTTGCTTAATTAGGGATCAAGAATAAAATTATACTAAAGTAATGACTTAACAAAATTCCCTTGCTTTATATTCAAATACCAATATGGCCCATAGAGATGTAATTATCAATAACCTGTGTGTAGCAAAATTTTAATTAGTTTACTGACTTAAATCTCAAAAAGGGTAGACCTGAAAAACAAACCCTTCAACTAGTTTTTGCATTATTAGAAAGTTTAAAGATGGTTGCCTATTATCCTGGGGGGGTTAATTAAATTTGATGTTGTATTTTGTATTGGTAATGCTGGATCCAAACCTGATTTCCCTGCTTCTAAGGCTGTTCTCATTTAATTCAATGATTGTTTACGTGAACAAGGTGCAAAGAATGTGGCTTTGTATGAAAAACGTCCTCCCAGAGGGAGTTGTAGTAGGCTCACACTTAAATTGAAGAAACCAAACCAAAAGAGAAAGAAACCAATGTTTATGTTTCGTTGTCTTGTTGTACAATGATTTTCAGTGAAGTTTCATATTCTGTGAAACAAAAACCTGTAGCCAAGATGATATGATATTGGACAATTTTTATAGTTCAGCATGCAGGTCTGAGCTGTTGAAACAATAGGCTGAGTGTTTTAAGGTGCAGATAGCCTGACTAAAATAGCATGTGTTCAAAAGAAGTTGCAGTGCATTTTCGATAAAGTTCAGCAGAGAGATACTTGTGAACTCTGCATGGTGTGTTTCAGCCATGGGAGTAGTTAACAAGATAAAGAAAATCTCAGCTTTCTTTCTATTTACAAAACTGGCCTTTCTGGAAGTACTGGAAAACAAGAATACAAATATATAATATGCTTGCTTTCTCTGTCTTCCCCTCCCTTTTGGCCTCCCTGTATTGAGGCAAAAATAAATGGGAAGACTAACTGTAAGAAAACAGCATTTATGGTAAGTCCTCCTCTCCCTTAGTTTTCTCTCTCAGTTTTATACACTGTTGAGAGCTGATGGTTGTGTGGCAATGCAACTGCTGTGATAAAGTATGATTCAGTCCTGTAGTGCTGACAGAGCAAAACTATGCTGTTAACTCTTCCATACTCACATTGCAAACACAAGTCCAAAGATGGATCTGCACAGTTCAGGAGGGAAGTTTGATCTTGTCTATACTGAAATGCTCATACGTGTTTTAGCCATATTAGGCCACTCTTGTGGTTTTAAGGTAATGAAGATGTCCTGGACCATTTTGCCATTTTATTTTCCCATGCAAAATTCCTCTTCATTTTGTGCCACTTCCAAAAGCTCTGTATTGTTCTGCAACTTTGTCTTCTCCTCTCCTTTGTCCTAGCACTCTGCATCATTTTCCTGAAAATCATCTGATTTTCTTTAATCTTTTCCTCATCCCCTACACACTTCCTGTTGTTTTGCTAGTTCTGTCAGTGGTTAATGGGTACTGAGTCACCACTTTGAACCCAGAGGAGCTGTGAATACAGCAGAAGTTTGTTTGACAAACCTTTAAAAAAGGATTTGTGAGAGAGTGAAAAAGGATCTGTTCCCTCTTCCATGCCTTTCTGGGTGCTCTTTACCAGATTTGTTGTTGTGACATGTCTTCCAAGGCTTTTTAAAAGTTCTGTGTGCAGGATTTTTTTCCTCATCTCACATTCCAGGGTTTACTTGTCTCAATTTGCAATCTCATTTTTAGTGCTTTCACTTCAACTTTAGTAGTGTTTGGATCTTGGGGTGTACTTTTCCATTGTTGCTTTCAGCTCTTTCTGCATCAGCATCATCAGCTCACGGTCTTTTCTGATTGCTCTCCTGTTTTGTTAGGCTTCCATCCTTATCAGTGCACTGGTTTTTTGATAGCGCTGTTCCCACTGTGTTTCTTGGTAGGAGGGATGATGAAGGAATATCTATTTCTATCTCATTGTACAGGAACGGCCACCTCCTTGAGATTTTCATTGGGGTGTTTTTGCTATGTTGTAAAGTGAAAACAGGATCTCTTCTGGCAAAGTGTTCTGGAATATGAGAGGCACAGGGATGCTAAGCTTCATGAGGGTAGGGAAGCAGAAGGGCAGGAGGAAAATCCTACCTGGTTCTGGGAATATGGTCCAGGAACATGATGTCCCTGTAGCATGACCCTGCCCTTCTCTGTTATTACATCATCAATTTTGGTGGTTTTTTTGCTTCATATTTCCATTCAGGACCTGGGCAGCCTCTGTGGGCAGATGATGTAAACACTCCCCATGTGTTAACATGATCTTGCGTAAACTGGTCTCTTGTAATGTACAAAGGAGACTCAGATAGGCTGAAATCTCAAAATATTAATTGACTATGAAGCAAGTACACTGAATTGCATGATCCTTTTCAGTCCTTGAAATAAGACCAGAACATTTATTTTGGCTGTAGAAAAAATTGGAAACATGGATGCAACAAATAGCATCATCTTCCACAGTTCCTATCCATGTCTGACCAAGGAGGTGCTTGTACTAAGGGACTCTGACTTTTACCAAGATACAGTAGGTAACCCTATGTAGCAAGGCTTTTTCAGATTTCCCTTTCTCTCAGGCTGTCGAAAACCTCTATAAGCATTAAGAAGCTGAGTCTTTTTAAACTCAGCTTCAGTTCCCAGAGAGATGTCTTCCACTGCAAGATTACTTCTTTGGGTGGTCCCATGGTGTAACGGAGAGCACTCTGGACTCTGATTCCCAAGGTCCTGAGTTCAAGTCTCAGTGGGGACCATCCACTGGCAGTTCAATGCCTCCCTGCCATCCCATCCCGTCACATCTCGGATGCTCAGCAGGGTCAGTCCCGGTTAGTACCGGGTGCTGTGACAGTCCCGAGGACTTCACTGTCACTGTCCAAGCTCGCTCGGCCGTGGCAGATGGACCTCAGAACTTAAACGGTGGGGCCAGTTCTGCACACGCTGTGCCTCACCTAAAAAATCCACTGTGCAGGCTGGAAGGGCACACCCACGTGGGGAGAGCCCTTCCCAAATCTGCGTTCGCCAAGTCTGGCCATACATACATACTCCTTTGGGTTCCTGTGGGACCTGTAGGCATGCAGAAAAAGGCAGGAGAACAGGGAGCAGTGAGGGAGACTGGGGCCATTTGTGTCTCCCTTGCACTCTCAGCTCCCTGTACGTGGCACAAGTACAAATATTTCTGGATGATGAACTCCGACTTCTTCTATGTAGCCATGATGGCAGAGTCTTCACTGGGAGATGAGGTTCTGTTCTGCAAGAGGAGCAGCTTTCAAGAGATGCAGTCTCTGCGGCATAGACTCTTTAATCACCTAAAATTACATTAGTGGTGTTCCTTTTAATCTGTGCAAAGAGCCTGCTGGTGTGGGAAATTTTTATTTTGCCTGGCTGGGTATCGCATTTTGATGCAGCAGATGGCATGTATATGACAAGTGCCCTTTGGTAAGAGAGTAAACACATCAAGAATACACCTTAACCCTTTGGTATTTTCTTAGGTCTTTCATAACATCAAAGCACCCTTGTGCAATACTTATTACAGTCACCTGATGAAAGATCCAAGGTTTTGTGATGCCTACTTTCTTCTGTTGCTCCTATGTTAATACAGCTGGCAAAATTCTCAAGAGATATATGGAAGAGCAATGTGATATTCAAGGTGAGTGGTGTTAATTGAGCCATAGCCTGCAATTAGAGATATTAACTTTGGTTACTTGGCCTGAAAGTATTTTGTGTCAATGTATAACGTTTTAAATTTAATTAATTGAGATTTTGGTTTGCAGTATAGGTAGAATAGGACAGAAACCTATGATTTAGTTTGAGCTTGGTGCAGTGGCATTCCTCATGAGTTAAATGCTGAGCTGAAGGTAGAAGGCTGTTGCTCTGCATGGCCTTACCCTGCCAGAACAAACGAGAAATGGCATTTTGGGAACTGGGCTGTTTGATGGTAAGGAATCGTAAGTCAGAACTCTGTTATCTGAGTGAGAGTCTCACTATTGGACTCTGGCATGGAGTGGGGAAGAGTCTTCTGCAGAACTTCCAAAGGATTTGGTAAGTATTAAAGAAAACATAGAGCATCCTTCAGCTCCATATCTGCTGTGGGGTTAGCAGAAGGATCAGGATTTCCAAAGTATTGTCTGCATGACCTATTTGGAGATTACTCACAGACACCACCTATGCAGATGTAGCTGTGAAGGGCAACTCGACCATGTTGTATAGTATTACAGCTTCACAGGGAGATTAGGAAGACTTTTTACAGCTAGTGTTTCTTATGATAGTCTTTCTTCTAGAAGAACTCAGAGCTTGGCTCTGAACTCAGAGTGTGGCATCTCACTCTTCTTGTTCCTATTTGTTGACAATGGTGAGTGCATTAAACATCGAAGTCTTGTTTTGCTGGGAAATCAAGTCCCCAGTCCAGTCCCCCAAGTCCAGAACTTGTCATCCTTGCTGACCTGTTCCCATTTTTAATTATTTCAGACATCTGCTTTCTACCAATACTGTCAAATTACCTAGGGGCAAAGTTAAGCTGTGCCTTTCTGTTGTTCAAAGTATCCAGTGGGAATGGTTTCAGAAAACCTTCAGACTGTCATAGAACATATGATATGCATACGTTCCCTCTCTGTACTTTGTAAGTCTTATCCATGTGTTTTCTCAGACTTTTGAAAGGACGTTTCTCCTGGTTCATGAACCACCCTGATTTGCTACCTGGGTGATTTGCTACACCAAACCAGGTTATTTACTGACTGTAAAGAAATAAGACTGAACTGTCTATTCAGATAGTAATTGCCAAGTTTCTCTCTCTGTATAGGATAATTCCCATGGTGTTCTGTTTTTGTAGCTTTAGTGATAAACCTTATTTCAGTATTATTTCATCTTCTCATTAACTGTAATATCTTTTGTTTCAGTAACAAAACCTTTAGAAATTGCAAATTTCTTGTCATGGTTATGGCACTTACTGTTGGGTTTGCTAGGCTGATGCATTAAAAACCTCACTGACAAACAGAATGTATAAGTGGAGCAGAATCATGGAATTTTAGACTAGCCCTGCTTTTCTCAACTACCTGTGTTTATTTTGCATCATGTAAAGTACCAACAAGAGAACTGTACAACAAGATTTGAGTATCACAGCATTGCATCCTTGGATATGAACAGTTGATGAGGAAAATGAACTTCCATGTGCCTGCTAGAATCATGGATTTGGTTGTGTTTACTGCAGAGAAATTGCTTTATGTTGTGTTGGTTTGGATATTCTCAGATTTTGTGGAGAAGTGTCATGGTTTAACCTCAGCTGGCAACTAAATACCACACAGACACTTGCTCACTCCTCTCTCCTCCACTGGTGGATGGGAAGGAGGGTCAGAAAAAAAAAAAAGTAAAAAGAACCCCTCATTGGTTGACATAAGAACAGTTTAATAATTGAAACAAAGTAAAATATAATACTAATAATACAAATTGTAATTTAAAAAATCCAGTAAAATTCCAGGAAAAACAAGTTCTCACTGCCCATTGACTGATGCCCAGCCCATCCCCAAGCAGGGATTGGCAGCCCAAAGACAACTCTCTCCAGTTTATATGCTGAACATGCTGCTCTATGGTACAGAATATTCCTTTAGCCTGTTTGGTCAGCTGTCCTGGCCATGCTCCCTCCTCACTGTCAGAGCATGAGACACCAGAAAGTCCTTGACTTAAAGCAAGCACTACTGAGCCACAATCAAAACATCAGTGTGCTATCAACATGATTCCCATACTGAATCCAAAACACAGCACTGACCCAGCTCCTAGGAACATTAGCTCTATCCCAGACAAAACCAGGACAAGGAGAACATTGCTGCTGTACTCTTTCTTCTTCAATAGTTAAACAGCTCTGGATGAATTGAGGAAGAATAGTGATTCATGCTACATGTGTGGAACATTCTGATCTGGTCCTTGTTTATCTGATGGTTGTGTCTTTCTTTTGTTATGAGAGTAAGTGCTTGAATACATTTTTACAGATTTTTGATTTTTAACATAGCTACTGACTTTATTCGTCTTGATACACTTAACACAGAATCACTAATCCCTATTGTGTAAGTCACTGAATGTGTTTTAAGTGGATCACAGAATCACAGACTGGTTGGGGCTGGACCTCTGGAGGTCATCTGGTCCAACTCCCTGTCTAGGGCAGGGCCACCTAGGACTGATTGCCTGGATTACTAAGTTTCTTTGCAGTGTTTTGTATTGGTATTATACATCTCAATGTTTGATTGTTCTGTATCTTAAGAGGAAATCATGCAACCATATCTTAATGCTCTGTGGTGCTTAAGAAGAATACTGTAATCTCTTTTTAGTTGCAAAATCATTGCAAGTTTTGCAATAAACACTGTTCCATTAGACAAGATCCTGTCAATTTTGGTACTGTACAATCCATAAAAACTGCAAAAATGGGTACACAGCTTGATTTAACAAACTGACTGATGCATAAGCATGGCTGAGAAGGATAGAGCTGGAGTGGGGTGGGGAAGACATTTGTCTCAAGAAGTAATTCTACAAGTAATGTATGGTTTTTGTGGTTTAGATGTTACTTAAGACGTGGTATCTGAAGTATTTGTATGTGAAGGATTTGAAAACGACTGAAACCTTGGCGAACGGTTTCCGCTTTGCTAGTATCATGCCGAAGGTGGAACAAGAGTGAGCATGGTGTGAAATGAAGGCCTTTTGCAGATATTTATTCAAACCTCTTTATCAATCTTCATGGAATGCTGGAACTGTCTTCAAAAATAAGTGTATATTGCATAAACTAAGATTGTTCTTGGATTCTCAGTTTGTAGCATCTGAGTCAGCAAATGTGTCCTAATATATTCAGCTCAGTATGTTTTGACGAAGCAAAGATCTTGTATCAAAACTCTGCTGCTGTTATTGTTGTGCAGTCTGGCCCAGCACATGCTTTTCTCAAGAGTAACCTCCCTTCCTTTCCCAAAATCTGCAATTATATAAATCTTACTGGCATGCCAGCACATGCCTCCAGAGAACCTGAGGGACATTTTTAATGAGGATTGCTTTAGAATTCCTGGGTTGATTTATGAAGAAAAGAAAAAAATAATCACAGAAACAGTATCCTCTTACCTATTAAAATGTTTGCCTTCACATTTATGGGGGTAACAGCTTAACTTTTGCAGATGCAAATGCCATAACCAAATGCTTACCTGTTTTCCTCTTAGAAGTATAGATACCTTCTTTGCTTAAATGCAACACAGTTTGAGAGGGGAAGTAGTAAAGGACTAGAGGTTTTAGTTCTAAATTTGCAAAAGAAATAAACATTCAGGGCATCAGCATTGGATGTTTCCTGGAAAATTTTCCTGTAACTTGTCTTTGAGAAATAAAGCTGAAAATATTTTAGCAGTTTGCTGCATTGTTCTAAGAAGGTTTCTGTAACTTGTACGAAGTGAGATAAACAAGGCAGCAGGTCTTTGCTTTTGGTTTCCTTTCATCAATACAGCTGTGTTAATGTATGTATTTCAGTCCTTGTTTTTGAACAAGACTTTACATTACAGCCACAGAAGTACAATCATTCTGCATTATTTATGCTCATACATTCGTAATCACAACTCATAACTATGTTTACAGATATAGAAACCCACTCCAGCCTATGCTGAGGTCACCAATTACAACAGGTGCTCCAAGTCTTATCAGCATCTGCACTGCCTTTCAGAAAGTGACAAACCTGTTCTCATTTATGCTGCACTCAGCCACTAGACATAATTTCTCACTGTTCAGTAACACCTCCCTCTCCTTTCCCCCCTTCAAAAGAAAGAAAAAAAGCTTGACTTCCAACATTCCTCTCATGTCTTACGAATATTTGTGTAAGTCCTTGGCAAGAAGCTGACTCTGTTCCTCACTACTAGCCAGTCTGCTCCTACTGCCTTGTATTCCTGTTTCTTCCAGAACGTATTCCTTTGGTGGAGGCACTGAAGGAGGTGTGTACCATGGTTTTAAACCCCCTGGATGCAAGTCCTGTGGTGGAGGCACTGAAGGAGGTGTGTACCATGGTTTTAAACCCCCTGGATGCGAGTCCTGTGGATCATTAGTATAGGCAAGTAGTATGAGGAAATGCAGAGGCATGGGATGCTACTGGATATTTGATTTTCTGTGGATTTTATTTAGAAAGGAAATTAAACATGAAAAACCATAAGAAGAGAATGCTGTGATGTAAACTTTGAAGACATCATTGTGTATTTGCTACTCTGTGGGAGACATGCCTAGTGTGGTGCATAGGACCAGCAGTGACTGGGCAGGGCTGTGGAGAGGTAAGAGTGTCCTTTTGTGTGGAAGCCGTGACCTGGAACCTAAGAGCAGGCTCGCACCATTGAGAACAACAGTTGACTAATTCTGGCAGGTCCTGCTTTCCCTGTGATTTCCTTTGCAGCTTTAGTGTTATATTAACTCCTTCTCCTTAGTGTTACATTAACTTGGGCAAATGAGTTCCTTAAGTTTCTTGTTGCACTCCTAAATTGAAACATTCATCAAAACTAGGATAATTTTCGATACGTCTGTTGCTTTTACTGTATTCTGTTGCATAATTTTACACTGCACATAAATCTGAAAAAAATTGTATTTCAGGATTTTTGTTTCCAACACTGCAGTACTATACTGCAGAGGGGTTAGAACTCTGGGGCAGTCTGTTTGCACTACACTAGTGATGGTCAATTTACAGGAGTTTAAAGTCAGGGAACAAGATAATAATAATAATGAGATTTTGTCCCTTGTCTCATCCAGAGCAGAACTGCCTCTGGAAGTGCAGAGAAGGTATTCTGTGAGAGGAGATCATGACTCTTTTGCAAAGGTTGCACAGATGCCGGGTCCAGTCCTTGAATAAGAAATTTCTTGCTCATATTCATTTCACAGACTTTGTTTTACTTTCTTAATTGTTTTTGTAAGCTTTGGATCAGAGCAAGCAAGCTTCTTCTCATAAAAATGGTGGTAAAACCTCCTTCAGCTTCTAAAGTGAATTCCTGTGCATCCTCATCCTTTCAGATCTGTTGGTAAACCAACAGGCAGTCTAGCAAGGAGGAAACTTTTCAAGCAGAACTTTTCCAAAGCAGATGAAAATACAGATCTGTAGTTCTCAGTCTTCAAATCAAGTTCATATAAAATCTCAGATTCCTTATAAGAAAACAGCTGCAGGTCTGTTGATGCAAAATTGCCAGTATTGTTCTCATGTGTAAATAGTTTGTCAATGTTACTGCAGGTAAAAAAGGGAGAAAAAAGTAAAAAGAAAACTCTGCTCACCAAAGGGACAGTCCTGCTCTGCTTGATGCTTCTGGCAGAAACTGTGCTTTGTAGGGCAGGAGCAGGATCGATTTCAGATTCTTCATTTCTTTAGCCTCTGCAGCTTCCTGCTGAACTACCTTTTTTTTTTTTTTTTTTTCCCAGGGAGTAGGTTGAAACACATTCCAGAAATGTCTGTGTGAGGTAGAAGAGTGCCAAGGGTGCTGGTGAATAAGAGACTTTGTTATGAATCTTGTAAAATTGGACCTGTTCATTCAGAGAATGGTTCTCCATTACTGAGACTTTTGTTGCCTTCTTTTGAATTGCAGGGAAGAGAAGGAGATGTTAAGAGTTGTCCTGCAACACTTCCCTCTAGCTTACCTGATTTACTAGAGGGATGAATTGCTTTGACAGTGAGGGAGGTGGGTGGGGGAAAATGCAGAGGAAGTTGATTCACTTTGTTAAATCTGAAGATGCAGCAATGGTATTAGTTCACTTCTAAAACTACCCAGTTTTGGGAAACTTAAATTTATATTGGATCCAAGCTGAGAGATGATAATTAAAATTTTCTGGTTTGAAACCAAATTTTTTTAAACAGACATTCAGGTCTTGCCGACTCCCAGTTGCTTAGAATAAATCTCTCTGTAAGTTGAATTTTTTTTTCAGTTCTAAACTATTTTGCAACAGTTTTGTTATTCTAAGTTTTGTTTGTTGATACTTAATCTTGGAGCTTCCTACAAGATGAACTTGGATTGTATGTATGTTTTATCCCAATGTCAGAGTCCATGAAACATACTTCTTTCTCCCTGCTTAACATAATATACTTAAGAGTTTCCTGTAATAACAGCTGGAGAACTGTGGCAATTTCTAAGTTAACAAGGTGACATGCAGGGTAAAATTAGTCAGTACACCTCAGATGATAGTATCTGATAACTAATAGTTAATAATAGTATGTAAACATAGATGTCTGAGCTGTCACTTCAAGAAAGGACACTTGCTGGAATGGAGGAACTCCCTTGTAGTTTGACAGGAGTCCTTGTTTGTCAAAGCTCGCAGTTAGCAGAATTGGGTCTCATAGGTTTGTGTCCAAAACCTTAGTTCTTCATTAGGTCTGACAGGGTATGACACAAACATATTTGAAATAAATGAATCCATTATTTTAAATTCCTATGGCATTTGTTAACTTAAGCACCTTGAGAGAGAGAAGTGTCTTTAAATAGTTCAGTAATTTTGCCCCTTTAATTATTGCAGGAGTTCCTATTGTGTCCATTTGCAATGTTTCCTTCTCTCCAAGTTGAAGCATGCAGCTCTGTTGCAGCACAAACTGCATCATCCTTTCAGGATTTCTGCCAGAGCCATCAGTCTCCAGCTTCAAGGGAGCTGCCCTGTCTCCACACATTGCTTTCAGCTTTTTGTGTTGGCTGCTGGTGTGGTGGCTTGGCAGCCACCCTTGCCTGAGAGAGCTCTTTAGAAGATTCTAATGCTTATATGGTATGAAAATCTTCTGGACAGAATGTCTAACTTGGGAGATGTGCTGCTGCTTTCCACACTGCATCCAAGTTCTGTGTTTCACTTCTTTATTATGTACGGCGGGGTTGGCTGGAAAGACTGTGCTGCCTCTCTGTGCTGCTGCTTCTGAACAGTTACAGCAGCCGGCATGCCCTCAGATCTCAGGGGGAGACCTTGGAACACAGTGGCAAACATCCAGATCTTTTCAGTGCTGGAGGAATGTCCTGGCAGGGTGCTTGTTGAGGAGCACAGCAAGATACGTTAGGAATACTTCTCTCCTTTTCCATCCGTCACCAAGCAAGAAGGGAGAGAAACCAGAAGTGGGTGCAAAAAGTTTCCAGAGCAAGGCAGCCTATTCTCCCCATACCTGTGGGGATAGCACCCCAATAGCCCATGCCACCAGCAGCATCTGACACAGAGGTGCACTGATGCCTATTCCATTCTCCCTGCAGACTGAAGATGTCAGATGCACTCTCTACTTTCCCTGATGGTTTTGTTGTGGCAGAGCAACCCAGGAATAGAGCCCTTCTGAAGAGCTCCCCACATTTATGGAGGTAGTGCAGGCCTGCCAACTCAGGCACCACAGATGAGTGAGTAATATGTGGTGATATTGCTCCTGCGTTCTAACCTGATGGTTTTCTGTGTAAAACCTTGCTGACTGAGAAGGGAGGGAGGATACAAGCACACACCTCTTTTTGGAATGCTTTCTGTGACCAGCTTTTGTCCTCTACCCTGCAAAAGCTGATTATACAGGCATAAAGCATTTCTAAGGGATTGAATCTTGTCATAAACCATCGTTGCTTCTTTTGCTCATTTGAGAGAATTCATTATGAAGTCTGTTTTTCTACCTGGGAGCACAGCACTGGTCTCTTGGTTAGCAGATAGCAGATCCCTGCAGAAAACAGAGCTGTAGATACATGATTCCCTGCAAACGTGCTGACATTCCCTTTTCTCTTATGTCAGCAGGTAACAATCTTCCCTTCCAGCAAAGGGACTCCCTCAGTCTTAACTCTTCAACATTACTGTAAAAGGGAGTCTCTGTGCTTAAGGCAAGATGGAGCTGATATCCTCAGTTCTCTTTAGACCCTTCTCTGTTTTCTTATGGGATCATAGAAACTATTGATTCAAGTAATAAAATACTGAATATGGTGAAAATTGCACTGTGCGTGTGCCCCAGAAAATTTGCAGCTGTATATTACACTTCCTGCAGAATGGCATAGAGGAGAGGAATTTTATACCCAGTCTAAAGGTTTGAGGGTTGTGTGTTCTGTTTGTATGCTTTTTTAAAGGATTGGAGTGTTGCCTAGTGCTGTTGCTACAGATCTCCAAGATGTAGTATCCAGGACTGAACATGTTTTGCAGGCTTGTCTGCTCTGTTACTGCTGCCCTCCTCTCCCTAACTCCAACTTGCCAGTTCCTCATTCATTTAATGAAGACAGAGGGCTCTTTATTGTATGATAGACAAAATGTAATATGATAGTGTTGCAAGGTAGCTGGTGGAGCGGTCACTACCAGGTGTTTGACGTTTTCTGTTTCAGGGAGGTCTGTAGCTATAAGAATGGTTTCCATCTTACTGAGTCCTTATGCAGGAAGGGAAGGCAGGTTGGGAATGCTTTGTTGTGTGGCACCATCTGTGCAGTCACGGGCCTTTCCAGGGACTGCAAGTCAGTGTAGATTGTGTAGTGAGGTAGGTTGCCCTTGACCTGCTGAGAAGGAACAATTCCAATAGAGGTGAATGTGGAGCTGGGTCTCACAACATGTGGAAACCTCTGAGCTGGCAAACCAAACAGATGCGAGAACCTGTACAGAATCTCCAAAAGGTCCAACTTTAGACTACATTTTTTCCTGAAGGAAGTATGGGCAGTTCTGTTGTCATACAAAGCAATCAGGATTGTTTTGTTCCTGGCCTCTCATGGAAGAAGCAGCTGAGGTTTCACTACAGAATGTGCTTTTAGTTTGCTGGATGGGTTATCTGATGTAGATATTCCTGCCATTTCTCTTTTACCCTCTGTTGTACTCCAAGTGAGCCAGCACTGATTGCAGTATTGTCTTTTCTGGTGGGTGGACAAATAAAGCAGGACTGATCAAATTTTTGTTTCCGAATTGTCTCCTGAAAGATACATCCATCATTTTGTGGACAAATTCAATAACCAGAACATGCTTTCTTCATTTTTGAAAATGTGTCCTTGTGAAACACATTATCCTATTCATCATTGCCCAAACACATTGTTCTTTTAGAAGGGATGTTATTGTGCACATTAATGCAGAGTAAAAGTCTCTGACAAAGAAAACATGGATAGCCTACATGGAAAAGTAGCTTAATTCTCCTGCCTTTAAAGTTTAGTTTAATTCTGGAGCTTCTCTTCCAACAATATGTTTACAATACGACACTGCTAGTGGTTGTCTCAGACAGTTGAACCATTAAAGCAGTCTCAAAATGGGTTAATAGCAGCTTACTGTTCTCTCAGAGAAAGATGTGTGGCTTTTTTCTTCTATCCAGTTGTATGTAAATATTAAAAAAGGCTTATTGCAAATATTGTCTTGCTGAAGAACTCCTCAAGTCACCATTGGATGTATTTATATTCCCACATGAAACCATCCTTTGAATCGCTAGTATCTTGTATTGCTTCTGTCAAGTAGAATACATGCAATATAAGACTTGAAACTCAATTCTTTCACAGTCGTTATACAAGTTAATTAATTTTAAAGGTGACAAAGTCTTCTCATATTTTTCCACTCTACATTCTGATTGTTATTTTCTAACTTCATATCACATAATAGTTGATTTTGGAAGTGATGCCTGGAGATCTGTAGAAGCTGCAGACCTTGGATATTGGAACAGTGCTTTAAAAACCTGAAGGAAACCAAATCAGGTCCTCATACACCATGCTGATGGAAGATGGAACCACTTTTGGCTAAGTAGCTTTCAAATGTATTGCTGAACTCCCAACACTAGCACACTGCTATTGATTGCATCTCTAGTAATAATTTCATAGCTGCCCTTACATCATTGCCGTGTTTTTCTCCTTCACCCTTACTGAGCTTTTGAGCAGTGAGCATTTGGGGAAAGTGATGACAGTGATGAAAATGTAACCATTCAGAGAAAAGCGACAAGGATGTTTACACCAAAAGGTTTATGCTGGGTATTCAGCTTCATAGGTAAAG
Organism: Pithys albifrons albifrons; assembly: GCF_047495875.1. Taxonomy (NCBI): domain Eukaryota; kingdom Metazoa; phylum Chordata; class Aves; order Passeriformes; family Thamnophilidae; genus Pithys; species Pithys albifrons. The sequence continues at coordinate 35,868,990 of NC_092459.1, forward strand.
TAGTGAGATCTTGCCAGAAGGTCAGTCATTCTGAGAGAGATTGGACAGGTCATTACAAAGTTTGGTCTTATGTCATAAAGAGTGGTTATGCTGGTCAAAATTTCAGGCTGGTGAGAAGTAATCTGTTGATTTTTGGTTTAAAAAGAGATCAGCATCTCCTGCTGACATGAAGCTAGCCTCCAAAGAGCAAACCTCTCCTCCACCTTTTGTCTCATTACTAGATGTTGAGTTGGTAATTGGCTGACCTGATGATCCTGTTCTTGTCTCTCTTTTCTCCATGGCAAACCTGCAGCCTGTGTTTACTTGAAGCTGTGCCTAGGTCTTGGGTCTCTGTAGGCATTCCCTCCTCTTTTCCCTTTGCTTCTTTGCTATCTGTCAAATTACTAATGGTCAGATGATTAAGGAATGAGTGAATGAGTCCTTGATGGATTTTAAAGGCTTAAGACAACTCCATCAAGGTAGATTCAGGGTTCCATATCAGACACCAGAGCAATAACTTATTTCTAAGTAACAGCACAGTAACAAATACAGATCAGTAGCACAATTATCCAGATTCAAATGACAGCAAATCCAGTAATTCATCAATTCTGGGCTAAGCTTATTATTATCCAGGTGCACAAAGGCTTACATGACCATGGTGGCCAGGGAAGCCATCAAGAAGCTGGGAATGATTTTTCTGCAGATGAATATATTAAATTTGCATGGCCAGGTTTTGGTAACAGGGACTTTACAGGGCTGGTTTCTCTGAGAAGCTGCTAGAATCTTCCCCTGTGTTTGGTGGAGCCAATGCCACCCAGCTCCAAGACAGACTCACTCCTGACCGTGGCTGAGCTCATCACTGACAATGGTGGTGCCTCTGGGATATCAGAGTTAAGAAGGGGCACAAGTTACTGTGTAGAGGCAAATTGCAGCCAGAGAAGAGAGAAGTGAGAATGTGTGAGAGGAACAACTATGCAGATACCAAGGTCAGTGAAGAAGGCAGAAGAGAAGGTGCTCCAGGGTGCTGAATCAGAGATTCCCCTGCAGCCGGTGGTGAAGACCATGGTGAGCATTCCCACTGCATTCCATGGAGGTCCAAAGTGGAGCAGAGATCCATCTGTATCCTGTGGAGGACCCCATGCTGGAACAGTGGATGCCTGAAGGATGCCCATGGAAACTCACAGTGGAAAAGACTCCTGACAGGATCTGTGTCCCTGTGGAGAGAAAAGTTCACACTGGAGCAGGTTTGCTGGCCAGACTTCTCTGTCCATGGGGGACCCACATTGAAGCAGCCTGTTCCTGAAGGACTGCATCCTGTGGGAGAGACCCACACTGGAACAGTTCGTGAACTGTAGCCTTTGGGAAGGACTCATGTTGGAGAAGTTTGTGGAGGACTGTCTCCTGTGGAAGGAACTCTATGCTGGCACAGGGGAAAAGTGTGAGGAGTTCTTCCTCTGAGGAGGAAGGAGCAGCAAAACCAATGTGTGATGAACTGGCTGTACCTCCCATTCCTGGTTCCCCAGGGGAGGAGGTAGAGAATTAAGAATAAAGTTAAGCTCAGGAAGGAGGGAGAGGTGGGGTGAAGGTATTTTTAAGATTGGTTTTACTACTCATTATCCTATGCTGATTTGATTGGCAATGAGTTCAAGTCAAGTCTGTTTTGCCTGTGACAGTAACTGGTGAGTGATCTCTCCCTGCCTTTAGCTCAACATTAGCCTTTAGTCTTTCATTATATTTTCTTTCCCCTCTTCCATTGAGGTGGGGAGTGACAGAGCAGCTTTGATGGGCACCTGACATCCAGCCAAAGTCAAACCACCACAAGGAACAACTTGGACTATCCAAGGGGCTCAAGAAATGTTGAGTTGTCTGACCAGATGATTTTATTTTTTTTGCTGCTATGCTGCAGAAGCAGTAGCTGGACTTGTTAAGCAGTGTTCATGTCCCACCTCTGGTCCCCTTGTGTGCTGGTTCTGTCCTTGGTGTGCGCAGGTGAGAAAATACTGCATGAGACAATACTAGTTCCACACTTATTCCTCTGTCAGCATCAGCTGGAAACTGATTATTCTGGTTTTGGAAGTTATTGGTGATGATGTTGGAGGTAGATGTTTCCCTGGCGTCAGAGTTAGGCTCTGCTCCCATGGCAGTTGGTGGTTGTAATGGATGATCTTTGTATTTACTGCTCATAGGGAGGAGACTTATTTTATGTACGTGTACTCAGTTTTCTCACTTTCCACTGGAAAGAAGGCAATCTTTCATTTACTAGTATTTTTAAAGAAAAAATAAGTGGGATAGTGAAGTGAGTCATTTAGTCAGTCACAGAAATTTGGGGACAGAAGTAGGGTGGTCATGGGGTGCCAGCCATCTCTAGACAGCCAGACTTTTCACAGAAGTGCTTTTGACTGTGCTCATAGGTTTTAGAAGGTTTTAATATTAGTATCCTGAAGGCCAGGGCATAAGTATAAAACATGTTTCAACGTCCTTTGGCTAGAAGGGTGTCAAATTTAGGATTCCTTCTGCTCACTTTTCCCTTACAGGGAATGTTTAATGCATTTCTGACTTTCCAAAATAGACAAGGAGAGGGTGATGCCTACTCATGAGGATTTTTGTTACTTCACTACTGATTTTACAGCCTGTCCTGTGTATCTCTTTACCTACTGTATTCTGACATCACTTGGATCCTGCTGTTGCTGAAATAAAAGGCTACTTTGCCATCTGTGTTCACCTGTCTAAAAAGCTACCATAAGCAGATGAGAAATAGAGAAATACTTTGAATCTGACAGGTTAGGAGTGCTGTTCGGTCTCATGGTAATCATTGCTGTGGGCATGTGAGAACTGAAATAATAATTGTGATAGTCTAGTTTCTTTTACAGCCCATCAAGGCAAGCATTTTTGATTATGTGCTGTTAGATACAAATCAGAAGCAATTCGTGCATTAGGAATTGTGGATCATCACATTACTCTAGTGTAAGAGGGAAAAAAGAGCCCTGGTAAATTCTCTCATACTAAGGGAATTTCTTGCAATACCCATTATCTGCAGCATAAATGTCATGAGCTGTTTAAAAAATGATACCTCTTGAAAACAAATGGCTGAATATCCATTTTTAGTTGGAGGATCAGAAAGGCATCACTCTGTGCTCCACTATCCTGCATAACACTTTATCCTGCATAGTCACTCTGCTGGGCATCAGAAGGCACAGGAGGAAGGAGGGTCACTGTGTGCTATGAAACCTCTCCTCCAGCCCTGCGCTAACAGGCTTCTTTTTTGTGGCCCGTGTATACCTGTTAGCTGCCCCTTGTGGCATGTTTGCACAAGGATCATTCCTGCAGTGCATTTGACCCCAGTTTTTCCTGCAACCCAAACCCATACTAACACCAATGTCATGGGTTTGATCCTGGTATGGGTGGTTCTCTTAAGGGTTGGACTCTATGATCCTTGTACGTCCTTTCCAACTCAGAATGCTCTGTGGTTCTGATAGGTCTCATTTTCCCTAGTTAGACTGACCTTGGGAGTAAACCTGTTCCCTGGGGATATGTCTGTTTTAATGTGCGTGCTGGATCAAGGTATTAACTATTAGTCAAAGTTGCTAGCTAGTTCATGGTTCATTAAAAATAAAGCAGATAAGCTAACACTGAACAGACTGTCTACAACTGTGCTAAAGTTTTGCTTCCTGCAACAGGTGGGGACCTGACCATTTTCCTCTTACTAGTGATTTGGTATGCAAGAAGCTTAACTTGTCTTTGTTATCTCACTTGTCAGTAAAAAGAGCTGTAGTATGAAATATGAAAGCCAATCTTGCCTAGTAAAGAAAAATACTCTTTTATCCTGTTACGCAGTACGTAACAGGGCAATATAGAAGTGCAGTCTATCAGCCTGACATAGATGAGTAGATCAACTCTGGAACTCTATTAGATGCTGGTTACTGGCCCTTGGTGGCTTTCTCATCTCCTGAGCACGTCCCCCAGATGGTTTGGGAACTGCCCAGTGCATGAAAGGACAGCATCAGGTCTGAGGTGCTGTGTGGTTCCTGGCAGTGCAGATGCTTTTGTGGGTGCAGTGCTAGCTGTGCTCCTTTTAAGACTTCTTTTACACTGCGGGGTAACAACAGCTTCTGGTAGTGATCCTGAGCACCTGCAGCTGTGAGTTACTTCCAGCCTTGCCTCTTCCGTGTTTGGAAGTGGTGGTACTGTCTTCTGTATAAGACAGATGGTGGGTTGTGAGGATTCCTTATGGAGGTTGCATCTGCTCTGTAACTCCTCTACCCAGAGTGGAACAATGTTTTGTGACTGTTACACTCTGCTTTTATCACAGTGGTCCTTACTGTACCAGAAAATATTGAAATAAGACCTTCAACTATTTTTTGGCTTCCTCAAGGTAGATGAATTGCACCCTTGAGAGTAGTAATAAACAGGAGTTTGAAATGGTTGGTTTCTATTGCTTTTTAACTTTCATATTCCTTCCTCAGTGTTTCAATTAAAACAAATTAAAAATTAATCACTTAACAGGGTATAAGATAAGGTCATGCAAGTTAGCAATTTAAATTCATTTTGTATGATGGGAGCATAAAGGCAGAATGAGTGGTTTCAGGGGGTTTAAAAGTATACTAATTCACTATCAGTAAGCAAAATAACAGACAGATTTAGAGGGATCCCAGGATGATCAAACCATCCACAGGTCTGGAATCCTGTGCACTGGGATCCTAGATAAACATCCAGACCTGCAGACTGTTAGATCATCCATATTACGTTGTCATTTCTTTGTCAATGCAAAATGGGGACGAAATATCATGTACACATCCATGTGCATGACCATATCTGCAGTAAGTGTCCTGTGCTTGTTTTAATTCAGGTGGTCAATTTGCTGGCTGCAGATTTGTGTCTGGTTTCAGCCTCTGGCAGTTGAGATGTTGGCACCACTGAATACCTGTTTAAACAGATAAAGTAAATGTTACCTTTTCAAAAAATTTGATGCAGTCAGTCATCTTCTTAATAAAAATGATAATGTATTTTTGTAAAGTATCTTACATAATTCTCTAAAATCAAAGCACTGGGGCCTAAATAGCTGAGCTTCATTAAGCAGATGAAGTGAAAGAAGAGAAGCATCTGGCAGAAGAATGGAGGACAGTGTAAAAATAGAGGCATATGTAAGTTTGAGTAGCATTAGTCATTTCTGATATTACATTGCTTATGAATCTCTGCTCCATTCAAAGTAGAAGACTGAGCCAACAAAGCCAATATTCAGGACATTCACACAGTGTTCCTTTCTTCCTGAAAATAAGTGGCTGAATCTTGGGGAAATTGGAGGTGTCTTTTGGCCAGCAGAAATCTTTGCCACATGGACAATTTGATAATGTGTCTTCAGAAAGCAAATAAGTAAATTTTTGTACTGCCCTTAATTTTTTATTTATTTTTTTTTCAATATGCTGTTTTCCTAGAACATGTATCCTGATTCATAGTTATTGGTCAGTATGAGGATCCTGAATAATATTACTCAAATAAACACACCCCTTATTTTTACATATTTATTTGTATAACCTGTAATGAAGAGGCTGGCTTGCTTTTTATTGGGATGAAGAGGTTTTGCCTTAGGCTTAATGGAAAGCTGTATTTCAGAAACATTAATGATTTTTCACACTTTGAATCTTGAGTTAGAGTTAGTGTCAAACTTCTGTTGTAAACTACTTGTTTCAGGTTTGGGGTTTTTTTTGGGGGGAGGGGGGCGAGGGTTGTTGCATTCCTTTTTGTTTTGTCCTTTCCCTCCCGTACATTTTTTCCTTTACTCTATTTTCATCTTTTATGTTGCTTCTAAGAAAGTTAGCTTGGTGTAAATGGTAGTGCATTATTTCTTTCAGTACCACTGTGTCCTGGGTTGAGCTGGCAAAATGCCAACTGTCCAGGACAGAGTGAAAAGGGTTCCTCCTCCCCCCAACCAGCCAAGGGGAAAAGAAGACGGAGAGGAAATTAAAACCCTCCAAAGCCAGACCTATGCTGAAACTAACTACATGTATTTATACAGAGAAGAGAAAACTAAGAGAGAACTACAATATAACACACACTTACACAAGTTACATATATATAACAAGGCATAACTTCCCACTCCCCAATTCATACAAAGCAAAGTCTATTACACTAGATCTGTAAGTACTCTAAGAGACACATAGCAAGAAAGAGAAAGTATAACAACAAAATATTTCTACTTCCCTGAATGCAAACAAAATGCAAGCAGAGGTAACGGAGCAGGGCCTAGCATAGTAGAGGAGCTGCTACATGTCCTCCTCTTAGTGCAGCCATGATGGAACTAACCAAGCCACTCCCACACACTGGATTTTACACCCTTTGAGATGATGTAGTATGGTATGGAATACAATATTATTGGCTGGAAGAAGTCAGCTGTTAGCTAGCTCAGCCCAGCTTAAGTCAGCTGACAATCCTAGGCCTAGCTGAACTTTAAAACCTAAGTTTAGGCCCACCTGGCTAAACCCATAACACACTGTATGTCACAGTAAATCTGGGATCAGCATCTCTACAGCTTGTAAACCAGAAGTGTAGGAAAATTAAGTGACTCTCTCGACATTACTGTGCTGTCAAACAAGAGACTGGAATACAGCTGTTCTGGCCACATCTCTGGATCCAGCTACCTCTGTGTCTAATTACTTCTTTGTTTGTTTCTCTGACTTTTTCATCTTCCTGTTCTCATTGTGCTCCTAATTTGAGCTCTTCTCAAATGGTCTGGTTTGCTTCAGGCCTGGCCACTCTGGAACTGCTCTGGTGTACATGTTCACCTGGCTCTCCATAATACTTTCCATCATGATAGTAACATAGGCAGCATACTGGTTCTTCTGATATCATAAACATGCTCAATAATAATATGGTGAGCTATAGATATAATACTTATTAAGAAAGATTACAGAACATATCACTGTTGTTATCCATGGAGAATAGGGACTTTATGATTATTTCCAATGTATATCATTATGTGCACCATTATATTTAGAGATTGAATATTTCCAAAAGTAGAGAAAGTATTGTTGACAGCTCAGTGAAAATTCCCTTTTGTCACTGACTGTGCTGCACTAAGTGTGTGGTGTAGTCAGTAGGGGATTATGTTATATGGGAAATACACATTTTGCTTTAATAGAGTATAAGAGCATCTTATTCCACTGCAATAAGTGTGGCAACTGACAGCTCGCTAAAGGGAGTTTTTCATATTTTAAGATTTTTAATAGTGATAAATACAGTAATCCTGTATGTTTACTTCTTCTAATTGCATGTCTTGGTTTAGTTTTGGCTTCCTAGCCCCCAGGCTGCCTCTCCTTCTCCCTCCACTCCTCCAAGCCGCGGAAAGAAAAGGGGAAAAAAAACTTGAAAGAAACTGAATTAAGTTGGAGTATATATTTCTAAACGTTTACAAATATATATATATATATACACAATCTGCACCTATGATAGGAAAAGGGAAGGGAAGGAATAGGGACAACAAAGGGACAAAACAGAACAAATAGGTACTACTTGACAGTCCCCCAACCCCCAAGCAAACCTACAATCCTACCAACCACTCTCAGAAGAAGGTGAGCTCTTTCTCACGCTCTCCTCTCTCACATTCTCTCTCTGATCTCCTGTGTGGCTCTGACAAGGGACTGAAAGCAGCAAATTCCCTTCTTCCAACCCTTGCCTGAAGGAGAAGACCACAACTTCCTATCTCTCCTAGTTAATACTCCCTCGTTACATGGAAAAGAAAACAAGTGTGGAATACCTAGGAGATGGGCTTTTCCCTAGTTACAACTGGTTACTAGGGAAGGTCTGGATCAAAACTATCACATTGTGACATCAAAGGCACACTAAACTCAGTTTTCTCATGTAAAGGTGGTTAAAATTTCTTTCTGAAATGAAGAAGTTGTTAAGCTCTGTAGAAAGTGGCAGACCTGTGCTGGTTTGGAGTAAACAGCAGAGAGGTTCAGAGCTTGCCTCAGATGGTTTTTCTTCCCTCATTTTCCAGTTAGCAGCTGCAAATGCTCAGCTTTTCATGCACATTTTTAAAGTAATTTGTTTAGCAAAAATGGGATGATGTAGTGGTTGCTTCTCTCTGAGAGTGAACTCACTTGTGAGGTTTACTGTAATTTAATATTGTCCAGTGGTCACATTCAAAGTGAATAAAGTGAAAAATACACATTATCAGTGTTCATACTTCACTTTGTCCCATTCTTGAGGTGAAGAGATCCGGAGGAACATGAGTAACTTTGATAAGTAACCTAAGATTTTGTTATCGAGCTATGCTAAATGAATTAAACAAGGGTTGCTTTACAACAGTATCACTTTGTTTTTTACATTAGTTTAGTAAAGCTGGTTTTAATTCACAATCTAAGTCACACTGGCATATCTTATTCAAATGAAAGAACCTCTGCATTTTTCTTCCTTTGCCTATCAGAATCCGCAGTTTTCTAGCCACTACTAACGTGTCCAGCCCAAGATGCATCTTTTATCCTTCAGCATTTTATTCTTTATTTGCATTTAGTTTTTGACTCACTGTGTCAACAGGTGATTTCATCCAGTAATGCTGCTTAATCAGTTCATTCCTATTTTTGCATTTGTAGAGCTGTGTTTCTATCTAAGTATGGAACTTTGCACTTTATTGATTGCATCTTCTTTATTCCAGACCATGTCTGCAATTTGAAATGACTTTGGAAAATGGATCTGTCTCTCTTTAAAGGACTCAAAACTTTACCCATTCTGATGTTAGACACAGATTTCATAAGTGTCATTTCTGTTCCCTTGATCTCAAATGGGTACATTGAACAAAACTGGACCCAGAATAGACATATATAGGAGCCTATTAGAAATTGCAGGACAGTTTGATAAGGAAACTGTCTGCGAAGACTATGGAGCTATTGATTTTCTAAACCACTTGTTCATCTATCTTGCACCCATAGGTTGTATTTCCTCAGTTCCTGTGTCAGTGTTAAAAGCTTTACTTGTTGCCTAAAATGGAAGAAAAGAACTTTCCAAACAATATTAGTATAGATAAAATAGAAAGCAGTTCCTTTAATGAAAGCACTCTCAGGTGCAACAAAATTCATAGGTGCACACCCAGTATAGCATTCTTACAAATTTATATCACTAATTAATTAGCATATCTAATGGATACATCCAACCCGAGAACTGTCTGCACAGAGAACCTCCCCAGTTGGTTGCATGTGTCCCAAACAAGATGTCCTTGCTGAAATCTTTTTCCTTGTGATGGTTTGAGAGACCCCAGAAAGCAGGACTCTGAGCCAAGTTAGTGTGGGATAAGATATAAAGGTGGATTCTTTAATGTCTGGGCTTAGGGCCTCAGGAATACATGGTGATGTGTGCCTGCTTAAACTCTGATTTCCATGGTTTTTATGATATTGTTCACCTAATCCCCTATTCACACATCTCAGTTCTGCCCTGCCCACCCCCAGCACATCCCAACAGGATTTGAGTCTGGGGGAAAGTGGGACCCTCTTTTCATTGTCTTTCTCTTCCTCAGCACACATTGGAGGTTTTCCAGTGTTTTGGTTTCGAGGTCATTGGCTTATGTTTATGTCTCACAGCACAGGCCTTAAGATGTTATTCAGCCTTCTACCTTGAAAAGAAGTTTAAATAACTAATGGAATTTTAGACATTGATATGGGGTAGGGGTTAGAATACATAAACACTGAACTTAAGTTGCCAGAAACATTAACACACTAAATCTGCATTTTCACTACAGTTACAAGTACTTCTAAAATCTATAAAAACGAAAAAAAATCAAAAATCAAAACAACCCTGAGGCATCACTTGAAAAGAATATTAAACAGAATTTCAGGAATGTGGCACAAACCATGAGAAAGAGCTTTAGTAACTCTTAACTGCTATTCTAAATGTGAGAAACTATGCAGCTATATTAAAATCTACAAATATATAAAAAATCTTAAGGCATCATACTGAATTCAAGATGCATACACTGTTTTTCTTTTTGCTTACTGATATGTTACCCTGTCAAAGGGGAACATTAGAGCCAACATAATTTTTGATGACTTTTGTGCTGTTTGGGTTTTATTAACTTATTGCCATTCTTGTATTCTAGTTGTGGCTGTTCACCAAGTTATTGCTGGGCAGTAAAGGCAGGATGGCAGTTTGCAATTCTTTTAGTTTTTCTTCTTTCCACCTTTTCAATGACAATCTTAACCTTCCTTTGTAGACTTTGTGTCTTCTCTCTTTTCAGTGAGTTTATAAATATGAACCTAAACAAGTGTAGGGACATTGGTTGAGCATTTTAATTGAGATTATGTTCCAAAATGTCCTGATCTCTCCCTTGTTTTCTCTTTTGGGCTTTATTTGATAACAAGACAAGGCATGAAAATGAATGGCTTTGCTGGCTTTGCTGGACTAAAAGCTCTTCCTCCTTGCTTCACACAGTGGCCAGGAGTGTATGGCTAGGGAAGAGAAAAAGAAAGAAGATAAACCAGCTTTTCTTGACTCCACATGATCTTTGAGCATTTACAGCATCCTTTGACAAGGAGTTGCAGAGCTGTTGCTGTCCTCTTGCTTGTTCTTAAACTGGTTTCTCTCAGCTTTTCCTGATTTTTTTTTTTTAGACAGGGCAAGGAATAGTCCGTCCATATGCCATGCACCTTGTCCCTGCCCCATGCCACCTCCCTGCAAAGTTTCCTCTGTTTCTTTCTAGGGAGCTCTGACTATTCTTGACAACCCTTGCATGGGACCTGATGTCTCCTTTTTGGGTAGGAAGGCCAGAATCTTGCACAAGATTTGATATATAGACTGTTTTATGGATCATGTGCTTGCTCAGTGGCATTTTGAGGACCTCTTGTGTTTTTTAACCTGGCACAGCAGCTTCTAATGGCTGGATCAGTTGATTCCCAGTGCTTTCATTGTGGCTCGTTATTGAGCCAATATTTCATAACATGTGGGATGGTCCCATGGTGTAAAGGAGAGCACTCTGGACTCTGAATCCCAAGGTCCTGAGTTCAAGTCTCAGTGGGACCATCCCCTGGCAGTTCAATGCCTCCCTGCCATTCCATCCCGTCAGATCTTGGATGCTCAGCAGGGTCAGCCCTGGTTAGTACCTGGTGCTGTGACAGTCCTAAGGACTTCACTGTTGCTGTCCAAGCTCGCTTGGCCGTGGCAGATGGACCTTAGGACTTAAAGGGTGGGGCCAGTTCTGTGCACACTGTGCCTGACCTAAAACATCCACTGTGCAGGCTGGAAGGGCACACCCACGTGGGGAGAGCCCTGCCCAAATCTGTGTTTGTGAAGTCTGGCCATACATACATACATACATATTTCATAACCTTATTGTCATAGTCCCAAGATCCCTGAATGTCAGTGATCAGTTCACCATCACTTCATGTGTGATATCCAGTTTGCCAGTCCTATAAGAGAAGAGTCCCTTCATTACTCCATCAAAAGAGTATTCATATTCTGCTTTGGCTTCTGTGCTAGTTTAAAGGTGAACCAGCAGGGGAAATGAACTCACCACGAGAGAGATTATAAGTCAGACCTAAAATTTAATAATAATATTACAATAACAACACTGACACACAAGGGAAATTGCTTTCAACTCACAAAACCCCAGCAGTATAACCCAGTGTCGTGGGACACAAACCCAAGGGGGTTTGTTTGCCCTTGTGCTGAGACCCCTGTGGTTCCCCCAAGTCCAGAGCAAAAGGAAAAGAAAAACCTGTTGGTGCAGGCGAGGGCTGTGGTCTGGGCAAGAGCGGGGATCTCCTCCTGTCAAGGTCCTGCTGCTGCTCTGGATCCGACGAGAGGTTCCCGAGGTCTTCTTACCCACCCCTTATGTACCCTCAGGGAGCTCTCAGTCCCTCCCCCTGGGCGGGGACTCACACAATGGGTGATTAACTCTGGGAGCCAGGGGGTGTTGAGCTGTTGATGGCCCATTAGCAGCTCCGCCCCCCTCAGGCTGGGTGTGAAGTGATAATGGCTCCCTGGGCAGCTGCTGCTAATGGCCCATTGACCTTGGGGAATGAATAGAGGGGGTAGAATACACAGCTTTGATCACCCCCACACAGGGTTAGCTGGTCCCTCCTGCTGAACTAGGACAGCTTCATGCCATGCAGTGCAGTAAAGGAGCACCAGGATTGAGTGGCCAAGTGCACAACAAGGAGTATAAGCACTCCTATTCCAGCAGGACTGCACTGTTGAATCACCTTAGCCTTCTCAGTAACCTGCACAATTGGAATCTGCTTGCTGTATTTGGCTTTTACTCCTCTTCATGTTTCCCAGAAGCCTGTACACCTCTCACCATAATGATGTCTGAAAGTGGCTTTAGCCCACGCTGGGCAGGGAGGGTATGTCGTCTCGGTGGGCTGCCTGCAGCCTGCCCTCAGTACCTTCTGCACAGTTTTCATGAACCTTTTGTGGTCTGGAGGCTGAGAAAGCACACTTGGCAGTTGAAACTGATGTTTGTCTGGCTGAACACATTTGCACCTCAAGGACCACTACTCGCCAGTAAAGTGTTTTATTGGGTATAATTCTTCTGTCCTCCACACAAAGCCAGAGGTACATAGTCTCACCCTCTCAGTGCCCTCCTCCCTTTCCAATCACAGCTTCCCTTGGCACAGTCCCATATCACTCCATTCCTCCTGTGACACAAGACCTTCATACTCCACTGGTACACCTTCAAACTTGTGCTTTTTTAATTTTTTTTCAAAATTTTTTTTTTTATTTTTACTCCAAAGACTGTACTGGAGAAGGAAAGAGGCATCTCCAGCAGCAGATGCCTTGCAGACACATCCCATTTGGAGTAAGTCTGCAAGTAGTTTTGGTGCAGCACATATATTTGGGAGGTGTGTGAAATAATTTTCACTTTTTTTTGTGCTTTGGGAAGAGCCACTTAAAAATTCAGAACTGAAGTTTTCCTCTTCAAATTGTTGTCTGTAACATGTTAGTTATAGACTTTCTCTGGATAAAATGGGACTGGATAACAATGACCTAAGCTTGATTTCCTAAATTTTGTAAATGAATAGTTGTGTTGGTTTCTCAGGATGAAACAGTTCTTTTGCAGCAGTGTAGTTGTTGTTGAATATTTAATCAGACTATATTCACATAATTAATGTTTATACCTTCAGCAGAACTTTCTTGTAATTTTTCCTGATGTTACCCTACCACTACTGTAGCTGCAGATATTTTTTTATCGTAAACTGTGGCGTGACTTTGGAGGGATATCTGGCCTAGGGAGTTAAGGAATATATTTACATATTGTATGAGAAGTGAATGACTGTAACATTATTTTGGAAATATAAACATGACTGATAAAAGTTTTATCTAAAATGATGAGGAAACATTGTTTATATTTTAAATGAAAACAGTAAACTGCTTTTAGGGAAGGATTGTGAAAGAAAGATAACAGATTCAGACAAAAAAGTGAATGTAGAGAACTGCAAGGTGAGGAATACATTTGGTACAGCTGGATGGACACACTGAAGTCATGGTGCTTTGAGCTGAAGAGTTGTAAATTTGTGTAGGTCTCAGAGATTAGCTTGTGAGATGTAAATGTCAGTGTTACTTGTGTGTTTTCATGAAACTGATAATTGGAAAGATAGGCTCTGCAAAGACTTCACCAAGTCTAGGAATCAGCCCCACCACTTTATCTGCTTCTAGTTCATCTCTGAATGAAAGAAGAAAACTATATGTTTTTTATTTCAATGTTGCATGCAGCAAGCCTGAAGGGGTTTCTGTTTCTCTTGACTGGTTGACTTTTCAGCACAGCAGTATTTCAAACACCAAAGTCTTCTCTGAATGCGTTGGATGTCTCCATGAAAGACCGGCATGGTTAGGATTAGTTAATCCAGCTCTAGGCTGCAGACTGCTATGATGCCAGAAACACTCTGGCAATTGTACTGAAGTGATGCATCTTTCTGAACATAATCCAAAACCAAACAAAGGATCAAAAAGGATTTTTCCTTTCCTTTGGCACTTTTCCAGTGATGCTTATTCCTCTGTCATGACCTTTCCAGTTATTCATGAGACATCCCAGGAGAGGAAAGACATGAATTTCTAATATAAGTAATAAACAGGAGCTTTCCTTCTCCTCACCTCAGTATCTATTTTAATACTGCAGAGGCAGAGGGTAGGTTTTCTGTGGCAGGTAATTTTTAAGAATTTTTCACACAATTTTTATGCCAGAACACTTCACTGACTTAAGTGATACTGTTAGAAAGAGACATTAAGAAGCTCAGGCAAGAACGGCAATACGTATTTTTCTCCTTCGATTTGTGGTGAGTTGGAAAGTATATGAGGCAGGGAGGCATACAAAGGCTCTTCTAGATTACATAAGCAGCACAGAAAAGAGTTTTGTACCAACAGTGCCAACATGACTTTGAATGGGCAAAGTAGAGGCCTGTGGTGCTTGAACCAAGAGGTGGGAACATTGCGTTTTGGGAAGAGATGAGAGCCGGATCACAGCATGAGGGATGTGAAAGTAAAACTGCACCACGGAGCTAGGCAGGCTTGTGTTTTGTGAGGCTCTGTCTCTGTCCTGCATGGGTACCAATGGTCATGCAGGGAGCAGTGCTGGAACAATGTGTGGTCTCATCTGAGTTGCTTTCAGATGAGGAACAAGATTGGCCCACTGTGTTGCTTTGTGTGTTTAAATTTGTTAATGCATAATAATGTGAGAATTCAGCAAGAAATCCTATTCCTTCCCACTTCCCTCTGCACTGAGGCTGCTGCCTTTATTGTTTCCTTTCTCCTTTTTTCTTTTCCCTCTTTCTCTTCTAATATTCACCAGAAATCTGGGATAATGGAGTTTTATACTGCTACAGCAAGTGTAGCACCTGCCACGTGAAATCTCTACTTTTCTCTTTGAGTGAAAGCTTTAAGCAACACTTTTTCCAGACAGAGATTAAGGTCTTGGTATTGCTCTCTGGGCTGGACATTTGATTAATACAGGGTCCCTTTATTGTTACCCTGCCCTTTTGCTCTTCCTCATTAGAAATCAGTGACTCTTTCCCAATTCATTCATGACATGGAGAAAAGAATGCCTAATGATACACATAAATAAAGCAAGTATATAGCATTCATTCAGCTAGTAAAATGAGCTATTTTCCCACATGGAGAGGGGATTAGGCAGGGGTTGTATTTGCCTCCTGCAGCTGCTAGTAGAAGACTGACAGACAAGCAGCCCAGCGTATATATACATGCATGCATAAATGTGCACACACACAAGTACAAGAACTGAGCACAGTTGTTGTTCATACATAATTTTGTTTTGTGTTTATGTTTCAGTGGATGGATGTGGTGGCCTGGAGTTGTGGGGTTTTTTTCCGTCTGAAGGTTGGAAATGGTTTTGCTCCTGCAAGCTACTGTTTCTGTTTGCACTTGACAGCACCATGTCAGGAGGGAGAATATTTATTTGCTGCTGATTATCCATGGAGGCACTCCAGCGAGGGGTGTGGTGGTGTGTTTTGGCCAGGGCACAGTGCCCTGGGGATATAATCCTTCCTGTAAGGAATTGCACAATATACAGATAGGCATGACTTATGTTGATAATTTGCTGTAACCCTTTTAGCACTTATTTGCAGAGCTTACTCCACTTTTAGTGATGTAGTGCTTCCAGACACAGACAGTGTGAATATATGCATCAGTTCACCTGGGATTAGAGTTCCATGAGTGCTTTTCTGCTGTCGTCTCCCTGCTGTCCTCCAGCTGAGCTGCTGCTGGTTACTCCAGGTCTGGCATTTGTGGCTTGCTGCACTTCCCTTCAGCCGGGGTGGGACCACAAGTGCAAGACGTGAGTGCAAAGCCAAGCCAACAACGAGCTCTGTTGCACACACGTTTATCTTGTGCCAGGACAGTATGCATGGACTGCTGATGCAGAGTGGTGGGCTTTGCTTGGGGAAGAGACATCTCAGGTCCAGCTGTTACTGAAGGGGATTTCATGGGGAGCAGAATCTTTATTCTGTGATGGTGAGCAGGTTATGCGTGGGGTTGGCAGAGGGACCAGTGTGGCCAGGGCTTGCCTCACCCCAGGGCAAAGATGTTGGAGCTTGAGGCTGCAGGGTTTGGAGCTGGCTAGAGCCTGGCTGTAGGACTACATGCCAAAGGTGCCTGGAGCAGAGTTTATAGGTCCAGCATGGTAGGTGGTGTTTCAGAACAGAAGGGAAAGCTCCACTTACATGTTTCTAAACCCTAATGTAGAGTATAGAAAGTATTGTGAATTAAAACATACATATATAAATATATTTGATATATATAAATGTATGAACTATATATATCAAATCAATATATATATATTTATATATATAAATATATTTTGAGTGTAAGGAAAGCTTTGCTCACCTTGTTGGTCTTCATGCTCAGCCTTGGTGGGCTTGTACTTTCATGATTCAAGTATCTGACAGAAATAAAGATCAAGACGAGTTCAGGTAAAATAATGTGGATGAGACAAATGTACTTGGACAGGTGCTGTGTGAGGGCTTTCTTAATGAAAAGTGTATGTCTGTCCACTGCCTTGGCAGTGTTCTGCCTCTAAAATGTGCTGGATTCACCCCAAATCATAAGGTGGCAATGGCCACAACATGCCTTCCTTTACCTTTCAGTTGGCTTTACTTCTGTTTTTGATGTTTCAGCATAGTAAAGCTTTTATCATCCCAGCACCTCCCTAAGAAACTTATTCTACTGCAGTATGAACTGACCTGGTTAATAACTCAGTTTCAGTATTATTTTTTTTAATGCATTGTTAAGTGGGTACTTGAAACTGGTAACTTTCTTTGGTAGTGTGCTACAGATCAAGAAACCAAAAGTCAGATCTCATAAAGAGGTATTTTTACAAGCACCTGTTCACTGCGTTTGTGGAGGAATGTCTCTAGCACAGAATGAGCTTCATTCTTGCAGCTCTGGCAAATGAGCTGTGACACACTCTTACTGATACTGCTGCTGCAAGTAATCAGCTAGAGGATACTTTTCTGGATGAAATACATTTAAATGGCAGTGAAGGAGAAGACTGTGATTTATTTTTGATTGCTTTTCTCCATGATATTTGCATACTGCAGTATGCAATATGAACAGCTATATATAATTTTTTTTTCTCCATATGACACCATAAATCAAGAGAGAGTTTAAAAAAACCCGAAGTGCTTTTACTGACTTTGCCTTTTCCTTTGAAGAACCTGGGAAGATCTTAGATCTGAATGCTTCAAATGAATATATTACTCTATTTATGTTGAATAGAACAACACATTTGGTTGGGTAATGGATCTCTGAGACCAATATCATCACCTGAATATAAACGTTTAGAGTCAGTCTTTTTGTTTACTTTTTCATTCCTAGCTCAGTGTTAAAGATAGAGGTATAAAACTGTTCATCAGAGGTTTTGATAAATATTTTTCTATCATTGCAGTGTGATTAAGATGTAATGACGTATTTGAGATAGGTTTAGGGAACAAAGTGCTGTACTAGCTACTACAGAACAGCTGAATTTTTTTTCTTCCTTACCAAAGAGGTGATAAATTAGTGTGTTTTGCTGTGCAGACACTGTCCTTATTCTTAGGTACAGCTTCTTGTAAATTGACAAGAACATGAAAATAAATATTGCAAAAATAAGTATAATTGCTCAAAATTTTGCATTAAGAATGCATGAATGGGAATTGAGGGCACAGGAGTGCCTTTGGAAAAATGGAACATAAACTTACTCTGTAATCTGTAACAAGCTCAAATGATACTGGTTTAAAAAGTGTGAGAGCCTCGAAAGAAACATAGGCAGCAGTGGAAGAACCTGACTTGCTCGCTTGCTGGCTTGTGCGTGTGCATGTGTGTGTCTGCTTATTTTTCAGACCATTGTGCCAGTGCTGGAGCAGCTCTTGTCTGGCACAACACTTCAGTGCACTGAGACTGTGGTGCTTGTTTCATCCCAGCATCTGGCGAAATTAAGTATTAGCGCTGCTGTTTAATCAACAGTTTGAGGATGTGCATGAGTATTAGGGCTTGTTTTTGTTTCCTCTGGTTTGTAGCTGACAAAGCTGTAGGAAGGAACAAAGCCTTCCAGACTGCCTAGTATATAGATTAATTTACAGCTGCCAGTTTATATTAGTTGTTCTATTTATTCTGCTTGGGTGCTTTTCTGAGGAAAGGAGTATTTCTTAGTCAATTGTCTGGCAAAAAGAAAGGAATTCAAGAAATGTGAGGCAAATAAATTTCCGCTAATTAGGCAAGCTTTTGGCAGCCAAGCTGCTTGCTCCCTTTTCTTATGATATTATGTTACATGGAAGGACTGAAGTTTCAAAACAGAATTTCAGTTGACATCTGAACTTTGTCTTTAACCTCCTGTACTCTGCTTTGGTGATGCCAAGGCTCGGTGAATAGCACCTCCAACCACATTTTTGTCTGCCTACTTAAAAGCTTGGCCCTACTGAAGGTTTTGACAGAACAGCAGCATACACCTCTTGTCTATGCAGCTCCTACGATTCTGTAGGCTTGTCGGGAACCTCAAATGATCTTTATTTTTTTTGCCCTATAATTTTCCTTCTCACTGTCACTTCTTGCATTGAGTCCTCCCTCTGTGGGCTGACTGCCTGACACATTCAGAGACTGCTGGATTTGGCTGCTGGAGGCATCCAAACAAGCAAGTAACCCTGTGCATTAAGTGGTTGTCAGTGAGAGCAGGAAAGAAATGTCTGAGATTTATCCAAGGGCCTTATGGACATGTCTGGATATGGATAATACAGACTAGCTGAGGTCTTTGTCTTCTAAAATAATTGCTTTAAGGAACTCAAGTAGTTCAGGAGAGGATTAATTGGTATACTTACAGTATGATCAGGCACACAGGGAGATGCACCCTTCTTTCCCATCCTCACTGGAGCCGGAGCTCTTTGTTGCCCTTATTACTGAGATGGGATCAAACTGGGCTAAATATAATCTTCAACTATCCTGCACAAAGGGTTGCTTCTCCCTCGTCCCTCTGCTGGGTTGCAGGGTGGGGAATAATGCACTGTGGTCCTCTGGAAATCAAGAGAAAGGTAGTAAGACATGAGACACCCCAGATGTTAAGAAGAGACCTTGTAGGAACAGCAGCCACTGCTCTCAGGACCCCACAGGGTCAGGGGAACTCACTCTCTGCCAAGGTGTACCTAATGAACTGTCAGCTCTGATGCAAGCCAAGGAGGTAAAGTCTCTGTAATTCACTCATAAACCTTGGTCTGTAGCAACTGTAGTACCTTGTGTATTTTGATGCAAGTATCTAATGAGAGATATGAGAGATGTATCATACAGAGACAGACACATGGGTGCATATATATATGTGTGAATATATATACACTGATGCCGTGAATGACCCTTCCCCCCAAAAACAGGACTTCGAGCCACGTTAGTGTAGGGTAAGATAAAAAGTAAAGGTCCTTTAATAACACAGGGCCTACAGCCCACAGGAATACATGATGACATGCATGTGTCCCAGTTCTTGTTTCCATGGCTTTTATAATAAGATCCCTCCAATCATTGCTTTACACATTTCTCAGTCCAGCCCCAGTCCCACCCCTGGTCCAACCCCTGGAATTGGGTCTGGGGTCGTCAGGACCCTCTGTCTTCATCAGCTCTTCTTCAGGCACACAAAAGTCTCTTGGAGTTCATCCAGTTCTGGCTTTTGGGTCACTCTGACCTATGTTTATGTTTCGTTTTGTAGGCCTTCTGATATCCTTCGGCTCTACCTTGGAAAGGAGTCTAAACAAGATTAATTAAGTAAAGGAATTTGAGCTTCCTGTTCTGGGACAGGGGTAGTGATAGAAAGGCATTAAACTTAAACTGTTAGAAATATTACCCCTCTAAAAATCTACAACTACTGTGTTCCTAAAATCTACAAAATGTGAAAATCAGAACAAAACCCCTTTCGGCATCACACACACACATGCACACACAGGTGTCTGACTGTGGTGATGGTTCAGGTGTTTGCTGTGCAATGTGCAGCTTCATTTGAGAAATATTTTCCATTTCTCTTTTGATCTTTATTCTTTTGAAAGTCTTTTAATTGAATTGGAAATACCCTTTTAATGAATGTTGTTCTTTTAACTGTTTCATATCAGATATTATTAGTATATGTGTGCTCCATTTAATGTGAATTTTATTTGTTGACTGCATCAAAAGTTACTTGATATGTCCTATGTGAAAGATTTCAAAACCTTATTAGCTGATCTTGTGTTTCTAAGATTGTATGGCAAAGTGGAGCAGGTGCTGGATTTCCTCAAATTATACTTTGACATACAGTGGGTACTTAGAGCTAAAAACAAAAAAACGATCCTCCCAAATACACCAACCCCCACATAGTCAGTGAATGATCAAAAAGAAAAATGTTTTATGTGGGTTTTTTTGTATTGGAACTAGTCTTTAATATGGTTTGAAATAATGAATAAAACTATTTAAACACCTCTATTTTTCACCATTGTAATTGAAATACCATTTCCTCTAAAAATAACTCTGGACGATACTGAGAAGTAATAATCTTGGTGTATAAAAATATACTAGACAATTCACTATTTTCTAATGCTTTTCTTTGTACTGAGTAGACATTTATGAAAATACAGTATCTTCTTGCTTAAAAATTAGAGTTGTCAAGTTTTACTATAAAGTTTAGATTTTGTTGTAAAATGTGTTGTTGTCATCATTAGCAGAAACACCAAGATTTTGCATTTTTTAAATCACATGTAGAACTAGTTGTAAATTTAAATCAGTTCATCCCAATGTCTCACATGTATGCTAGTTGAGTCTGCTGTTCAAAAAAACTCTAAGGAATCTTCTTGTTGAACATAAACGCCCAGGTCTTGTGGAGTTGCCTTCAGAAGGTGTAAATCTGGGTGAAATATTTTTTTTTTCTGCTGCAGTTGTGGGAAGCTTTACTCCTGAGGCAAAATGCCAAAGCTTCAGCCCAGCTGACTGATAATGCTAGATGTTCAGAATTATTTCCTGGACAGCTGGGGTGGGTTTGCAAGTGTGCTGCTTTGCTCTGGTCACACCCAGTTCCTCTGCCATGGGCTACAGCTGCAAACAGCCTGGGTACCTGCTGGCTGCTGCCCCTCTTCCCTCTTAATGAGATGGTACAGCGGGTATAGGATAATTTTGTATAATGCTTTAAGTCAGTAGTTTCCATTGTGGTTTTGGTACCAACAAGATGATCAATAAAATAATTTTTAGCTTAATTTGTGAATAATATATAGACATTTAAATCCTCTTTCTGACCTTTTTGCCTGTTATGAAATCACTGGTTTTTGTTTATGGAGTGACTTTCGGAAATTCCCTATGGTTCTCTTTTGTCAGGGAAGTTTAATTATTTTATATCGTATGCATTGTTTTATGTTGTGACTGAATAAAGAATCAAATCTCTTCATTACTGCATGCCCAGCAGCAATCAGGACACCTTAGAACCTGAGTAGATGGGAGGGAACAAGAGTGTATCTCAGTGTCTGACTTCTTTATTTCATGTAGTTTGTGCTGGTTCTGGAGGCATCTAAAATCATTGCTCTTGTTTTTATTGCTATCAGTAAATTGCAAAGTCTGACAAAGAACTGCAGAGATACTTGATTTCCTTCTTTCTCTTTCATTCTCCAAAAACATTTATCCAAAAACAGTCAACAGAGGCTTCATCCTTGTCTGTGTGTGAAAGGGAATTGCCCTCCTGTGCAGATGAGCAGGGAGCAGGAATCAGACTATCTCTGTTAAGCTTGCTTAAACATTTAGTAAGAGTTTTAGAGTAAAACCTTTGACAAATGTTGTGGTTGAAGACCTTCACGTCAAATGGTGATATGGGTCTCCTTGTTTTCTCTCATGTGCACAAATGGCTTAAAAAATTAATGACTCTTGACTATATTATAGAAATATATATTCAGACCATATGTAACTAATAAAACCTTGTTAAGTAATTGGTATCTATAAAAACTCACAACCCCCCACAAAAATACTTTAAATTACATATTTTTTTCTTTTGAATATTTTTTTTTAGCTCCTGACTCTCCCCCCCCCCCCCCCCCGGTGTTTTTAATAGAGCTGATGGCAATATTGTTTTGAAAAGCAACGCTTTTTACTCACTATTTTCTTCATCATGTCTATTCATCTTAGCAAGATCTGATGGACTAAATAGTGAGCTTACCAGTTTCTCTTCAGAAGAGAAATAAAATAGAAAGTACTTGGGACATTTTTGGTTTTGTTTTGCAAATATCCAAGTTGTAGCTATCCAGTTGTGTTACCTGATTTTGAACCCTTTTATTCATGCCACAGATGGGAAGCAGGCAGTCTACTGAGTTCGTATACGCTTGCAAGCACAGTGGGTGTGCTTCCTGACAGACCTGCCTCTCTGTCCAGATGTATCTGTACACCTGCTCTGAGCTGGATTCTTGTGGGAAGACTGGAAATGGTTCACAGTGGAAGAGTGGGAATCACCACCAAGGATTAATCCCGTATTTGGGTTTCAACATCCAAAATACAGATGGGACTAATTGATTGCCCTCACATACATCTATGAAAGTATGTATTTTAGTTTACATTAGTTGAGGAAAAACAGTGCCTGTAGTTGCTAATATATTTTAAATATGATGGTTTAGTGAATGTGAGAACGTAAATAAGTAATTTTGTGACATCTTTTAGGTGCTTGTGAAACATCAGGCTATGCAAATTTGGACATTTGACTCTTAAACCAACCTGTCTAGCTGGGACCCTCATTGAGTGAATAGAAAGAGAAGTATTTCCTCCAAAAGGATGTTCAAAATCTACAAATTAGATGCGTAGTGTGGCTTCCCTTCTGTCTCCGTATACATCCTCTGGAAAGTGTGAGGAGAATGAGTCAGCTACATGTGGATAAGCTTCCCAGTCCCTTGTCTGTCCCATACAGTGGGGTTTGTGTTCCAGTATGGTGGTGAGGGAGAGAGGTGGGGCAGTGCAGACATCAGATTCTTCCAGTGGGAAAATTTAACAGCTGGCTCATTTTTTCCCTATACATGGTGGTCCTAAAACTCCCCATATTTTACAGACAGCTGAATAAGTGACATTTCATAGGCTAACCATTCTGTTGTCTAAAGAGCTCCTCTGTTTTCATGTGGAGGGCACCTCATTCCCACGGTCAAGTTGCTCCAGAGCCCTTTGTTCATCACTGCCCCTCTTTTTGCCCCTTTTGGATGGAGGGGCATAAATCTTAGAAACTTTTAGCTACAGTGTCAAGGTACTTAATGAAACAGCGACACAGCTACTTGTGTTCCTCATGAAGCATTTAAACAGAGAAAAATAAACTAAGCCAGTAAGTTCATAAATATGTTTTTCCTGCAAGAACAGTAACAGTTCTCTGGTGTCTGTGCATCATAGGCTGTTGCAGTATCTGTTGTAATGTGTGTGCCTTACAGTGGCTATGCAGTTAGCTGAATTAGCATTCCTTTGGAAGCCATAACTTTAAATTGACTAACTTCTATGTGCTTACACTTCCCCTCTACTATTTCTCTCCATTCTTATTTGATTTTCTTCTGAAGAACAGTAAAGAAACTAGGAAAAGAGAGAGAAGGAAGCTATAATGGAGAAATGCTACAATTCAGTTGAACACATATCTGAATTAAGAAGAACTGTTCTTTTTAAAATTTGTGGTTTGGAGTTGTATCACAGACTGGCCATCCCTGTTTGCTTCAAAGAACATACATGGATTTTAATAACAGGGATTACACCTAGAAGAAAGAATTCTTCAGCATGCTGTGTTACAGATCAACAACATCCACAGATTAAATGTTCCAAGATCCAAAAATATAGCCTAAAGATTTAAATTAATTAGTGATATAACAAGCCTTACAGCTCTGTGGGTATCAGGAGTTGGAGTGAAATCTAAACCCCATTGAAGTTAACAGAAAATTCCCTGTGATATAATAGGGTTAAGGATCATATTATTTTCTACTTGAGGTTTTGCATATATAAGATTAGATATACTCAACGTGGCATGAGGAGTGGCTTTGCTGCTTTAAAGATACTAAATGACAGGAAAATGAATGGTGGTTAAAAGATGCTGGGAATCCCGCAGCCTGCAGATGGGAGCTCAGGGCTAGAATTACAGTTTAGAAGACAGCCTAGAAACAATTTCTAGCTCTTTCTTTAGGCAGGTGGAATCCTTGACATAGTAAAGTACTTTCTTTAATGGATGGCCAGTTTGTAGTTCATATGGAGTTCACACCATCTAATCAGAGGTGTGTGAAAATTAGAGCTGAGGTCCCTTTGTGGTCAGAGGAAGGGGCTATAAAGAACACGAGACACTCATCCTGTGTTTCTCTTCCTCCACTGACTGTAGAAGGAAATTAAACTAGTCTAAACCAAATCTTTTATATGGTTTAAGTTAGGCTAGCTATAACCAGCATGGGGACTATTGCAAGGCTTTGAGATGGACATTTATACCCAGTCATTAACTTCCAGTTAAGAGAAAGAATTTGAGGGAATGACTAATGTATTGCCTGTAAATAGTGTAAAATAGGAATATAATGAGTGGGAGGAGCACGGAACTCCAAAGAATTGGCTCCAGGGTTTTGTCTTTTCCCTTCCCCCTTGCACCTGGGTGCATCAATAGAAAGGGAGAGCAGTTGTGTAATGGCTTTTTTGCCCATCACTGTGTGCTGTTTGACACATGCAATTTACTTGGAAAAGCTTAAGTAGCCTTAATAACAGAAAGTCCCAGCAGAGCTGACACTAATGGTCTCCCCCGTTGTCAGTCTCAACAGAGAGATTAAAAACTGAATGAACAAAGAGACCCAATTACCATCTCCCCCCTCTGGATGTTGCTGCATGAAAACAGGTATGAGCTATGACAGTGGGGCTTTGGGCAGACTCTGTCTCTCCACCATGCCCTGGTGTGAGAGGGGGTTTTATTGTGGTCTAAGCTTAGTGCCATTGCTGAGAGCTGCTGCAACATCACCCAGTCCAGTTTTCTTTACAAAAAACAGTGGAGTCCAGCCATCTTGAAAGAAATTCAGTATATTGTGCCCTGATAGTGCACATTATTGAATACTCTTCAGACACTAACCATCTGTACGTGGTGTTAAACCCAGCCCAGCTAGGTCTGCCACTTTTTCTGTCCAGTGTTGCACAGACAAATCATCTTTTCCCAGACAAAGCTCTCTGTGAGGTGTAACAGTGCAGCTCTGCAGGGTGCACAGCCAGAGACAGACATGTCCCCAATGCATTGGGTTAAACTTGTAAAAATGTCTCAAAGAAAATAGAGCATCTGTTTCTGCTTTTGTCTGGAGCTTGGAGAGACTTAGTTAATAATATAAGCACAATCTGTGAAGGGCTAAACACTTTATGAGTACTTGCTCCTTAAATATATTATAAAGTACAGTGCCAGCTCTCTTTTGCCTCCCTTCTCTAGGCCAGGCTGAAAAAAATTGCTGCTGCATGTGCTATGCATTTTGTGTCTGTTTTTTACGGCCACTGTGTGGAAGGCTTTAATTGCAACTCACTTCTCAGGAAGACTGGTCTTTTTGGGGGGGAACATTGCTCATTTTCTGTTTCTCTAGCCCTGCAGACCAAAGATTTGTCATCATTAGAAAGTAAAAACAAATGCATTTCAAGAAGGGTCTAGGTTGGTTTTGCAAACATAGGATTTGATTGATGATGATGATTGTGAAAGGTAGATGCCCCACCTTATTCAGTCTCAGTACTGAGGTAAAACATATCATCTTTCAGTGAACAGCTAATTTTCTAAGATGTCATCATGTTGACAAATCAGCTGTTAAATCAAACCTGTGTCCCTTGGATTTAAAAGAATAAAATCTAAATAATAGTCACAGCATTGTTATCAACATTGTCTAGTCTTATGAGTCCTTGTTTTATAACTCAGTGTATTTTCCAACATCACTTACAATGTTTTGCCAGGTACACCAGGTGAATGGTGGAGCTCAACATATTTATATTTCAAAGGTAGTGAAATAGATGCTTTGCCTTCTATTAGCTGAATGTATGTAAATGAATATATTTAATTGAAGATTCTGTAGAGGAACTGTTGCTCTTGTACAATATAATAACTAATATTTATGCTGTTAAATTATATTTAATATGCATGAAAAATAATGGTTTTTTGCTAAAAAGAGGTTTGTATGTTTTTCTATGTGCATACAGCGTATAAATGAACTCTGCACATCTGATGAATGCAACATTTAATCTGAAGTGAAATGCCTAACACTCGTAGCAACAGTTAAGATGAGGACAGCTTTATTAGTGTTTTAGAGTAACACTTTCTTAAACTCAAATTCATGTCTTACTGTGGATAATTAAAGTTTTGTTGTTGATTTCCAGCAGTCAGAATTGTCTTCTTTATATGTCACAGCTACAGTGTTGGTTTTTAAGTGAATGGTGTATAATAAACTTCCTTAACAAAGCCTTGCATGACTGATACAAAAACAGGAGTAGATAAACCTTCTTTTCCCACCTAAAGGAAATTAGAAATACCTCCTCTTAAATGGATAGAGTGCATTTTGGGAAATACCTGTATGTTTCTTAAATCACATGCACTAACCAAATATGACAGTTTATAAGGATGTAATAAATTATTATAAATGTTTACAGCCCCAGTGAGGTTTTTGGCAGCATGGGCTTGTCCTTGGGAGGTTTCCGTTTTTCTCTATCCAGTTCTCTCTTTCTGTAGGAACTCAGAAATTGTTTTGAAGAGAATACTGGCAAAAGAAGATTTTTCATTCCTTGCACTCTCTTCTCCTTTCTTAAAAGCCTTTCACTCTTCAGCAAAGGCATAAGTTCTTTGTCTGCCCTCTTTTGCTAATCCCTCCACTTGCCCTGCTGATCATGTACCATTTCACTGCTTTTTTACCTCTTCTATTAGTATCCACCCTCACCATTTGTTCTTCTGGCTTTGCTAGCAACATAAGCTTTTTTGAATCCCTTCCAGCTTGGAAAAAGGTCCAGGCCATCACCAGTTACATTTGCACTTCCAGATACCTTGTGCAATTCTCTTCTTCCCCTCATTGCTTAACATGCTGTCAGTAGCTGTTGGTGGAGTGTGATTGTTTCATGCACCGGTGCCTTTTCCAGCCCAGCTTTGCACATTTTATTCTGGGCAGTGTCTTTACTGACCTCTTGTTTTTCAAAGGTTACAGTGTGCACTGCCTCCTCAATCTCACATCAGCTGTCATCTGCCTGCAGTCCATGATGTTGTTCTTGAAATCCTGCCCATGTTTTTGTTCTCTGATGGTGTCCTCTTCAAGTTCCTCTGCTACATCAGCAATTTGCTTGATGGATCCTCCCAGGACCAGCTTTTTGGTAGTTGTTCTCTGAGGTTGTGCCCTGGGTCATTTGCCTTTGTTTTCTGTGCCTTGTGGATGAGATTACCTTGAGATAATTATCAGCTCAACTCTTGCATCTATGTTGAAGACTTCTCTTTGTTACTGTGCACCCAGCATCATCTGTATGGGGCCAGAAACCTCTGTCTTTCTTTCTGACATAGTCTTGTGGATGTGGGAATGTTAGCTGACATATTTTTATCCCACAACCTTCAGGGTTTTTTTTCTTATTTTCCAAAGTATCACCAGCAATTATGTATTTGTGATCATTTAGACAACAGCATCATCTTTCTTGCCACTCAGATTCCTATTCAGAAACTCTTCAATGAATAGAATTATATAGAATGGTTTGGGTTGGAAGGGACCTTAAAGATCATGCAGCCCAACCTCACTGCCATGGGCAGGCACACCTTCCACTAGACCAGGTTGCTTAAGGCGCCATCCAAAATGTCCTTAAACATTTCCAGGGATGGGGCTTCCACAACTTCTCTGAGCAACCTGTTCCAGTGCCTCACCACCCTCTTAATAAGAATTTTGTCCTAATATCTAGTCTAAATCTGCCTTCTTTCAGTTTGGAGCCATTTCCCCTTGTCCTGTCACTACATGTCCTTGTAAAAAGGCCCTCTCCAGCCTTCTTGTCGGCCCCCTTTAGGTACTGAAAGGGGGTGATTGTGACCACATTGTACTTAAAACTTGTCAAATTCTTCTGCATCCATCTCTTTTGTATACTTTGCACTGTTAAACTCTGTCCAGAATTTATGTCTTATAATTTCTGCATCTGTAACTGAAGTATGCTTTGGTGATGTTGACAGTGTGAGAGTTTTTTCCTGCTGCTGCTGTTCTGGGGAAGCCTGTGGTGATTTTTCACCTTTCATTCATTTTTGAGATCTTTACTGCACACTCTGCTGACTCAGGATGTCGCCTTCAGTTCCCTCCTTGGCCTGTTTCAACACAAACATTTGTGCCCAGGGAGAATGACCTGAAAACATTCATGCTGCTGCCTAGGAAGCCTCACCCAGCACATCCCTCTTGCTTTCCTGTGATGCCTGTGGATGTACAGTTATGTCTGTTACTATAGAGCTTTGAGAGAGTATAGATAAGAGAGAAGGCACCTGAGGGAAATCCCACTAGCTGTGTTGCTACTGAACTTGGTGAGGTGAACAGAATGATTCAGCTAATCAAATTTAACTTGAATTAGGCTTAATCAGGTTTACAGCACTAATGTTTCTATTTCTGTTTTTAAAAAATAACAAAACAAAAAAGCATCATATTTTTCCAGTTTCTACACCCAACTGTAACAGTACATAATCTGTGAAAATTCTACCACCTCTGAGATGTTTTGGGAACCTGTTTTCAGAGTGCACTATTTATTCCTAAATAAAAGAAGTGTAAACCTTCATCCAAGCTCTGAGAAGGGATTAGATGAGCTCTGGAGATCTCTTTCCAATTTCTGTTTCTGTAATTCTAACTTTAGGCTTCATTTTGAACAGGGCTATTAATAGTCTACCTGCAGTTTAGATACAGTTTATTTATTAGGTTCTTTATATTTCAATTGTTATTTCTAATTGAAATGAAACAGAAAGGTGTATTTGCAAGATAATGATATTGCCATTTATGACACAGTCAGCAAAACAATACCAAAAGGTCAAGTCACAGGCATAACTAATATTTAATTTTCCAATGCCTTTATGTATTATCAGGTGAGTTTTTGTAATAAACACATCTATTGATCTGAATGCATTAGGAGAAAGGATAGGAAAAGCAGTTAAATTATTTGGAGATTTTAATTAGTAAGAAAGAGGGATGGTAAGGTCTTCCAACAGCATTTTCTAATTGAAGTCACTGAACTGGCATTTCAGCAATCATTTCTGCTTCAGAGATCAAGAGAGATTATTTATCCTTAGCAGTTTGCAGCTCTCAAAAGTTCATGCAGGCCAAGTGACTTCCATCAATGGTGAACACTGTCATGAACTTGTCCTTTTCCTGATTTTGTTGATTAGTCATGAGATTGTGGGGAAGATATGGAGGTCTTTGTCACATTTTTGTTGTTCTTACAAAGCAGTGAGAGGTGCACAGTTTTACTTCCAGAGATCAGTTAGCTGGGAACAAACTGGAGAGTTATAGTTGGAACTTGTTTTGTTTATAGTGGGAAGCAGGTATGTAAATCTCAGGAGGAAATGTCTGGGTTTGCCCAGGTCTGAGCAGACAGCTGAATGCTGCAAAAAGCACTGGTATTAACTTTCTGTATTTCTGCTTTGACACTCTATTTATGATTTGTTTCTCCTCATTCAGGAGCACTGCACCATATTGTGGTAGAGAGACTCACCATTGCCATCAGCACTGGAAAAGACTGAAGCTGGAATCCCTGTTGTCCTTCACCAGATGTTGCCTCACAAGACATAGCTGTAAAATATTCATCAGAAAAAACTGAATGGTGGATCCTCAAGAGTGAGTAAAAAAAAATGATCTTTTAAAAGTTTTTGTCTAAGTGTATATAAATAGGGCCATGCAGATTTGCATTTAGAAATGCTTTCTAGTTCCAGGCTAACTAGGGATTGTGAAGAGTTTGGAGTTTTACCCATGGTGCTGCATTATGGTATTTATGTCACACTGCTGTGTCATTTGGTGCATGTACTTCCTTGCCTTCTCTGCTACCCATGTACACCTTTCTTGAACTGCATTTCTAAGGACCAGTGGCTTGAGGAGTGTCAAATGTCCTATTGAAATGGGATTTCCCTAAACAAGAGACTGGCTTCTGAAAAAGAAGGGAAAAGATCACTTGTGAGGGATCAGATCCTGGTCCTGATATGAGGGTTGCATGGAAAAATACCTGGACAGCTGTATCAGGAAAGGATATGTCCTGTTTTGTGAACCTTGTACACCTGCTCAAACAGGGGAGCCATGCAGGAATTAGGACAGTGTCCTGATTTGTCTTCTCTGAGACACAAGTGCACAATTGCAGTTTCTAATGGCAGAGAGAGGCCGAGAACATCTTCAGGATGCTTGATGTTCTCTCTGTTATTTGTCATTTAGTTTTGAATAGTGAATGGCTGTGTTCAGAAATCCACTGCAAAGAACAATCTTAGTGCATTATTTAAATAAGGTGTGTATTTGATGTCATATTATGTATTTGTTCCTGCTCTAATTGTGTACAGCAGGTTGCAGTAGTGTGCTGTGCACCTGCTGGAATAAGGCGTGTGGTGATGATTGAGTTTTCTCAAGACAAAGCCAGAGACTGTCCCCCTAGGAAATCTCATCCTCTGCACAAGGAGGGGCCTTCCATGCACTAAAGTGTTTCATTGCTTCTGGGAAATAAGGCATTCTCAATGCTGGAGGATGAGCTGGTCTCATGGGATCATCACCAGGAGCAGCTTAGGGCTTAGGAAATTAAACTTGGTGTGATTTCTGAAGTCCATGCAAAAGACAAGTCATTACTGAGATTTGCTGACACTTTCTGCACCAGTTGATTTCTGTATTTCTTTTCTGATCAGCATCATTTATTTCTAAATCAATCACAGTGATTTACCACTGACAGGAGATGTCATAGTGAAGTCAGGCAGACAAAAGTCCTCTAGCAAATTGCAGAAAGCAAAAGGTTTCTTGCAGATACCATGGATAGTATTCATTTAATTTGACTTTGTATGTTTGTAGTGCAGTATGCAAGATGATGCTTAATGAGGTAAGTAATTTTAAAGTGTCGTTTATCTGACAGTGGAAATGTACTTTAGGATGACATGGACCATGCCTTTTGTTGACCATACAGGGAACCTAGGTGACTAAGTTGGTGGTAGGTGTCTGCACTGTCCAGTGAACCTTTCTCTTTATGTGTGCTGTCACAGTGTTGTCCAGAGAGCCCTTGAGATTTGGAGAGTTCTGAAAATTTGCTTTCAGTCATAAGTAGTCAAAGCAGACAGAGCAGAGGTGGTGCCAAACACTTTGTGCAATCAGTTTGTTTTTTCTTTTGCTTTCATGAATCTGAGATTTGGCTTCAGTTGTCAGTGACTGTCTTGGGAGGAAGATCATGTAATAGAATGGAAGTTATCATTTTTGGACTGTTACCATGAGTAGTAGCTATATGGTAAAATTTGCATGTGAACTTGTGTCTTAAATGTGTAGACTGTGCCATACAAGATCTGAAATATGAATTTATGAAAATATAACTGATTGGATGGATGACAGAGGAATCCTTATGTTTCTGGTTTTCAGTCCTTTTGTGAAGTTGTTACAAACTTTACTGAAGCTGGAGTGAACCTGATTGTTTCTTACATTTATTTGGAAAATCTTCATGTGTAGAAGAGGTGCAAGGAGGGAGGTATGAGAGTGATCCAAACATGTAGTGCACAGGGCTAAGCACGGACTGGCCACATGGGTGGCGGGCACGGTCTAAATATTGAGTTTGGAGCTCCGTGCCTGTGAAAAGAAGCAGATGACAACAAAGAAACTACAAGGAAAGAGTAGACAAGAAAGTTAGTAGTGCTGAGGAAAAAGCATGAGCATGCTCCAGGGTGGTGGTGTACTGCAGGATCATGTTTGCACTAGGGATGCTGTCCTGCTGTTTGAGTTCCACTGGTGAAAATCTCTAAGTTTCCTAATCTCATCCCAAGAGTAACCTTCTTGTTGTGTAAACCTTCACCCAGTGACCGTGTGTGCAGTTTTAAATATGTGGTTCATTTCAGTGGCTTCAGGTGACTATCACTTAATGAATTTTCCAGTGAAGGGCCATGAAGGGACTGGAGTCAGGGCACCTGATTCATAGTTTTGTAATGGCTCTGGTTACACTAATTATCAGTGAAGCAGAGTAAATATGTTAGATCTATTCATAAATTCATAGAATGGCTTGGGTTGGAAGGGACCTTAAAGGTCATCTATTTTCAACATCCCCACCATGGGCAGGGGTGCCACCCATTAGACCAGGTTGCTCAAAGCCCTGTTCAACCTGGCCTTGAATCAAGGATGGGGCATCCGCAACTTCTCTGGGCAACTGTTCCAGTGCCTCACCCGCCTCTCAGTAAAGAATTTCTTCCTAACATCTAATCTACATCTTCCCTCTTTCAGATGAAAGATGTTCCCTCTTGTCCTGTCACTATGTGCCTTTGTGAGAAGTTTCTCTCTCTCTTTTATATAAGCCCCCTTTAAGTACTAGAAAGTTTCTATAAGGTTACTCTGTAGCTTGCTCTTCTCCAGGCTAAGCAACCTCAACTCTTTCAGCCTCTCTTCACAGGAAAAGTGCTCCAGCGCTGTGATCATCTTCATGGCCCTCCTCTGGACCCACTCTAACATGTCCACATCTTTCTTGTGCTGAGGACCTCAGACTTGAGCACAGTACTTCAAGCTGGGTCTCATGAGGGCAGAGTAGAGGGGAAGAAAAACCTCCCTCAATCTGCTGGCCACCCTTCCCTCTTTTAATGCAGCCCAGGATGCTGCAAGCACAGACTGTGGACTCATGTCCAGTTTTTCATCCACAAAAGCACCCAAGTCCCTCTCCTCAGGGCTGCTCTCAACAAGTTCCCAGTTTGGACTTATGCTGGGGATTGCCCAGACCCAGGTGCAGCACCCTGTACTTGGACTTGTCGAAGGTCACTATGTTCTCTTTGGCCCACTTCTCAACACATATTGCAACACTAATAACACAGTACTCACTGGCATCAGTGTTTTACATGAAGAATTCATTGTGCAGTTAAGCTGTCGCTTTAAAATGCGTTTCAGTGGTTAAAGTCTTCTGTGTAATACTGAAATTCTGCTATTAGACATACCTAGAGATTCAGGAGCTGGTAGTCATGGTATTTTTAAAAGATACCAATAATTATCGACCCATTCAAGTGAGCGACTAACAATTTGAAACAGTAACCTCAGCCTTCTCCAGCGGAACCCCTTCAGAAGTAGCAGCTGGATGAGAAATCAAGACATCTGCAGAAAGTGCCTGAATTGCTTTATGATCCTCCTTGATGAAAATATATTTAGCCCATAGTGATTGATTTTTGCAACTTGCTAATAAATTTATCAATCAAATAGAGAATATTTGCTATCTTTGACCGAAATTCATGGATAGGATAGGATAACACACACTTTTCCAGCAGACTCTGTAGTTGCTAAGGCTAAGCTCTCTCCTTCTTAGGATCTCCTCAGAGGTGCTTTAAAGTTTCTTCCCAGAATTTGGAGACCACTTTCAGGGCTCTTCCAAATTCTGCTGAAGTCAGAGGGATTCCTCTGGCAGACTCGGCAGGTTTGGGACCTTTCCTAAAGTGGTTCCCTGTGTGAATCAGATGCAGCCAGTTTTAGCCCATCAATAACATTTTTGTCTTGGGTGTTACAGCCAGCTACTTAGCAGCCAAACTGGGAGATCAGCACATGGGTTTAGGAAATGTGAATTACTGTCCCAGCTGTGTTGACTAGTGGGGTGATACTATGCATCAGAATGTGACCAGCATGTTTGCTTCCCTGCTGTGTGCAGTTTCTCTCACTTGCCCATTTTCCAGGGTGTGCCAGATCGCTGGATATTTGTGCTTCCTCTTGCAGTTTTGGTACCCTGTGATGGGTTGCAACTGGAAAAATCATGTTCTCTTGTGCACCATAACAAAGGCACACACCTCTCCATGGGTTAGAGTGGACATACTCAGCATTTCCACCCATGCTTGCCTGAATATATCTCTCTCCCACCCCTCCATCCCTAGGATTTTATCCACTGACTCTCAGCTTGAACTTCATTAAGCTTTTAATTGACACACTGCCTACCAGACTTACTGTCATGCCAGATGCCTAGCAGTATTGAGGACTATTGTGCTAATATCCGAAACATCTCAGGCACTCATGTTGTGTCTGATTCAATGTTGCACTGGGTGACCACTGGTCCAGCTATCTCACTGCATCTCCAAGTGCTCTCCCAAGACATCAGCTGTGATGGTACAGGAGGAACTATGTCATCGATGCTGGCAGTGCCTAAGTTGTGTTTTTCTTGAAGAGGAAGAACATCTCCAATGCTCTTTTGCCAGCTGGAAAATATTTTGAAGCTGGTAAATGTGTTTTCTTCCCTGCGCTGTCAGCCATAGCATTTCCTGATGACTGCCTGATCATCTTTAATAATGCTTATAAAAGATTGGATCTAGCTGAAATAGAAGTTTGTGCCTTGGTGCTGGTTGGCATTACATTACTGTAGTGGTGTTTTTTGGCCTTGAAAAAAATATATAAATGTAGGAATTTTTTTCTTGACATTTTCAAATGTGTCTTTTGCAATATTAACCTGAGTTACTATTATGTGCCAGCTGGGAGAGTGTGGGGTTGCTTGTGCTAGCAGAGTTCAGATCATACATGAGGAGGAGACCTCTGCACCATCACTCTGTCATGGCAGCAGTGGAGTCCTCAAGCTGAATGACAGATTCTGTCTGTTCTCTGGGTAATTTGAACCCTGGCAGTAGAGGACATACTTTGGGAAAGGAGGGAA
Organism: Pithys albifrons albifrons; assembly: GCF_047495875.1. Classification (NCBI taxonomy): domain Eukaryota; kingdom Metazoa; phylum Chordata; class Aves; order Passeriformes; family Thamnophilidae; genus Pithys; species Pithys albifrons. Next base: position 35,903,676 of record NC_092459.1, read on the forward strand.
GAACCACGCAGAAGGGAGTTGGTTGTGTAAAGGGTAATGTCCTTTTTGCTCCCAGTGAAGTGCTGCAGTCAGTCTGGCATTTTGATTGGCAGGTGGCTCCTGCACAGAAGATGATGGTGAGGAACAGTTCTCCTATCCAGAAGCCCCATTGTGTGTGAGTGTAACATAAACCCCCACTCTCCCATGAGCACAGCCGCGTGTCTGCTTCATTCCCAAGGTTGGGCTCCAGCACTTCTGTTAAACATCAGTCAGCTGGAAAGATCTCTAACTGGTTTTATGCAAATGGCAGCAAGATATCTCATGCATGTGTGTTTGTACTCAGGCACTGTCCCCCATCAAACAATAGATATTGTTTTGTCATGTAAATAGTGCTCAACTGACAGGGTTTGCTGAGAGTGAACTCACTTATACTGAGTGGTTTTGACATGTGTGTGTATGCAGGTGTTGACAGAGGGCGGGGAGAATAGTAAAGCTGTGAAACTTCAATGAGATAACCAAATAAACCCCCCAAATCTTGTTACATGGAGAGTGGTAAGTATATAACCTGTGTGTTGGATAAGGGTGTTCAGGATGGTAAAGTATGAAGGGAAGACAAACAGTTTTCCTTGTACAAGGAGATTAATGATGTCTAACCAATGACTTGAAACTGCTTCTAATCTTCATCGTTGATCTCTGTGTCCATGCCTTTCTCCCAGGAGTATTTGGCTCAGCAAGTGCAACTCTGGAGGTTGGTTTGGTAATAACAAGGCACCACCCAAGAGGTGCCAGGCAGCTGAGGGTTTGCATTCAGTGGAGTTGACAGTGGAGGTCAGGGGACGGAGATGCACTTCACAAAGCATTTGGGGGAGCCGTGGTCGCTGTCTCCCCATGTTCATCGCCAAGTGGGGTTGGCTGTTGGTCTGGCTGCAGGCGGCCACCTGCAGTGGAGCTGTGACATCAATCAGTCTGGTCTGGTTGTAGTGGGAAGCATGATGAGCAACTGTCATGCAGATGCTCCCTGGGAGGCTACTAAAGAGTCATTGTTGAAGTAATTAATAGCAACAAGTGAAAAAAAAAAACCACCCAGAAAATGTTTGCAGACATCCCAGACAGTGGTGATACTTAGGGTGATGAATCATGCAACTGTCCACATGAAGCTGAATAATTTTACTTGTCACAATAAAACACGTAATGAAACAATACAAAACAAACCCAGAGACCAACATATAATCTACCAAATGTCTGTGTAGGTGTCCAGTTCAAAATGATGATTGGTATAAAACCTAACTCCAAAATTAATATTGATGATGTTGTAAAGAAAAATATGAATCAAAAGCATATTGTTCTCATCCTGGTGGGGGGCTTTGCTGTTTTCCAGATATAACTGTTGCTAATGTGGTTTTCACAATGATACCTTTGATTGGTTTCTCACTGTCTTTTGGGGCAGGAAGGGGTGAGAGGCAGTGTCCCCTCTTTAGCAAAATACATAGATATTTTTCCTGAGTAGTTTATACTGGATCCATGGTGGAACTAGAGAAAAATCACTGAAAGGGAAGCAATGCTACCAGTCTTGGACAAACCCTCTTAAAGTCAGTTCAGAGAAGTGGCAGATATATCAGCATCCTGCAGTAAATGATAAATGAGTTCCAGGAAATTCACTCTTTCTAATGCAATAATCCACTCTGCTGAAAAATGCTGCTATTCTAAAGAGAACACACTCTTTGTGCTTCCATCCTGTTTTATATATGATAAACTGCTTTGCAAAAAGGAAGAAAAGGAGCATTTCATAGATTTTATTATATTGTTATGTACTAATAAAAAAAGAAACTAATTTTTTTCTGAGAACTGAGCAATGAAGAGATGGGCCGTATTTAGACATAGGAAGTTTTCTTAGAAAGACTTTTATTATTACAAAATAGTAGCTATTATGTACTCTCCCACAACAAAATGGCCTGTCTACATATCTTAATATGGGGGGATTCTAAAATAATTTATTTTATTCTATTGTTTATGTCCCATAAAATGAAGCTACCAGATGCTGAGAGTTTTTCTTGGACTACAGGCTCCCCAGGGAAGTGGTCACAACATCAAGCCTGCCAGAATTCAAGAAGCATTTGGACAATATTCTAAGATACATTGTGTGATTTTCAGGGCTGTCCTTTGAAGGGCCTGGAGTTGGACTCAATGATCCTTATGGATCCCTTCCAGCTCAGGATATTCTCTTATTCTACGATTTTATGAATCTATGCTGTGCAATTTCTGATGATAAACTAGATAAGATAATTTGGGGTCCACTGTGGAATACTTCAATCTCTTTTTCTTTTTTTCACTTTCCTCTTGTATCTTGGTACACACAGAAATTTTTAGTTAGCTATGTAAGCATTCTTTCATTCAAATAATAATTTAACTCGGTGATTGTTCTGAGAGTGACCTGTGCTCTGGCATTGTATCATTTTCATTTAGCACAGGGGACTTTGTGAAATTGATTAGCTCATAGCTCTTAAATCTTTCATAGTTTTGGCTTTTCCTCTTCCCTCAGAGAGGAAGCTGATGTTTTTAACCCTTTCCATGAATTTAGGAGAGTCTATTGCCTAGCCTTTCAGTATTTGTCATGTTTGGTGTGTCTTGGACTGTCCTTTGGCTTTTGAAAATCATCATTGCTGTGCTTTTTTTGTCACTGACTTGTAGGCAATGCGGCCACTGAAGCAGCCTGGCAGCAGTTTGGAGGGGAGGGAGCTGGGGAGGGGGAAGGTGCATAGAGTGTTTTTTGCCTGCTCTGCCAGTTGCATGGGAGAGAGGACAGAGCTGCGAGCTTTCCAACCCTGCCACCAAGCAGCTGGCTGCCCACCCGCACCGTGCTGTGCCATCCCAGACAAACATCTCCTAGAGCATCTGTGGGGCAATGTGACTCATTGAGCTGAGGGCATAATCCGAGGGGATACAGCTGGACCTGAGCCCCCGGGGACAGTGCCTTGCTGCTGCCGATCGGGAATACTAATCCACAATCAACCTGCTCTTTTCTACACTCCACTGATGGGGTGAACACATTATCCTCAAGGGTGAGTAGGTTATGCTGCAGCAGAGCAACTGAACCTGTGGGCATCACATCTGGCCAGTTTCCCTGGAGAGGCTCGGGAAATAGGTGTTGCTTTCCCAGCTTGCCCCAGGTAAGTAAGCTCATTTTAAACAAAGAAACACAGAGATGGCTGTTTCTTATTTAAAAATGCATTAAGTATTTTTAAAATAATTTGTTGTTGTTTTGAAGGTAGCAGGTTTGACTATTTCCATGCTCTGTGCCTCCCCTGAGCTTCTGGATTTGGGGGGTGTTAATGAGGGATTTAATTCTGAGCAGCAGGTGCTGGCAGCAGGGATGCGATGCAGTGCCTGTAATCACGTTGTCAGATTCATTTTGCACCATCTGGGTGTGAAAGGGGCAGTCAAGCTTCTAACTGTAGTCCTTGGGCATCTGGTACCTTTCTCCTGCTGTGGGTGCAGATGTGGTCAAGGGAAGACACTCTGTGTCTGAGGCATGTAGACAGTTAAAGCTGGTGGGGAGTGATGCCACTGCCAGTGTAGCCACTGTGCCTGGGAAGGGTCTTCTGCGATGGGAACGAGAAGGTTGCTCCCACTCCCACTGGTCACCTCTCATCTTTTCCTACCAGCTCAGGAGAAAAGGAAAGGTGTCTTTCAGTTGTCTGGGCTTCCTGTTGTAATCGGATGCACTTTTCTGAATTGCAAATAATCCCAGCAGAGGAGATGTAAAACAGATGTCGTAGGGTATGTGACCTGTTGTGGGAGTAAGAGGCAGGCATGTGTCTGGGAACGGGGACTGACAATGAAACTTGGACAGAGTGGGAGATATCTGAATCAACACCTTACTGTGCTTTTATGTATGATGCAAGCAGTGGAAAAGGCAAGAAGGCAAACTACATGATAGCAGCAATGCTGTCACTGTCCATCAGTCCAGTGTGGCTGGCTAAGGAGGCTCATGATCTCCAGGGGGAATGTACTGCAGTAATGGGAAGACTGTGAGAGAGAGGGAGAGAAATCTAACTAGGGATTATGATTTCCAGGTTTTACCTTGCATAGGTATGTACCTGTTATCCAGACTTTTCTCTGGCACCCCTAACTGTCTGCTGTTGTGTGTCAGTTGAGGTATTAGTGTGTGTTTCTAATGGTGTGGCTTAGATGTGACGAACATTTACAGCTTCTGCAACTTTGCTCAGAAGTGTTGTTGTGTCAGGAAAATGTTTCCATTGTGGTTTTTGCATTGAATATGGAAATCTCTCAGTGACAATGAAGTTGCTGCTGCCTTTTTTTGCCATTTTTTTTTATTTGAAGGGTAAGAACCAAGCAGGATCTGACCACAGATGTTTTAAGTTGCACAGAGTTGTCACTGTATTGTGCATGACTCCATCCAAAGTGTAGGTAGCCAGTTTCTGGGTAAGGATGGGGACAAACAAAGGTACAGTTCCCCTGGAAATCACCACTGCACAGGCAGGGGCTGGCACAGAAACACACCATCCCACCACCTGAAAAGCTCACGGAGAAAGATCCTTGTTGGAAGGCATGCCCTGCACTGTGTACCAGTCACGGAGGGGAGGAATGGGGTGTGCTCCTGGGTTATGGAGGTGCAACTCTGGGATGTGATGCAAGGGTCAGGGATGTGTTGGGAGCAGGGGAGCTGGGATCAGGTGATGGGGGACATGGAGAGAGAGTGGGTGTTCAGCTTGCTTTGGGAGCACAATTCACTGGAAATTAAATACTTGTGAAGGTGATTGAAACTTGTGTTGTTTTTCACAGATCAGATTACTAAGTGCAGACCACCTCTGTTTCTTGGCTTTTTTACATGATTTGTACTGTACAGCACACAGCACTGTGCCACAGGAGCAGACTACAATGTGTACAGTCCTAGTGAAGGACACAAGGGTTTTTTCTTCTGTCTTCCATATTTTCCATGTTACCCGAGTGTCCAAACTGTTTCCATCACATTGAGGGTGTGGGTGAGACCAGTCCAGCAACACAGGATACAGCACCATTCCTCTGTTGCCCCATGTTATGCTGTTTTGAGACCCAGAAAGTTTTTGTCTGGTTTCTCTGAAGGATGTGTAGCTATTTCCACACTCTTCCAATCATATTTGCACTTAGAAAGCAAGAGAAATGTGAGGAAAAGCTAACCCCAATCTTCTGCCTGGAAATAGTATTGACTAATGCTAGTATTTAGAAATCAAGAATCAGTTACCTGGAGTTATTTCCTGGCTTTTACATGACTTGCTGTTAACCGCAGAGAAACCAGTAACTTTCCTGTGCTTTCATGGGCCTTTCTCTAAAATGCATGTAATGTTCTTCAGCATATTACTCACTTCAGAGGATGTTGTAAGAAGTAAAGCTTTTAAAGCATTTAAATATTTTTTAATATAAATTACCATAGAAGTGCAAATTAAATTCTGCTAGTTATCATCTGCTACTAATAATTAAACAACATGGTTTTAATTTATGTGATCAAAAATGTTTGGTTTAAATCACTGATCCTTCAGGGTTCAGGGACTTTGGATACCACTTTGGTGACACACAGTATCACAATACCCTATTAATCATTCAATTAAACAGGGCTATGTTGTCTCCTTGTTGGGGAGGTGTACTGGTGAATACGAGCTTGTAACACTGGAAAGATATTCTTTGAAAGGCCTTGTCCCCAGTATTCAGGAGTTGGGAAGTTCATGTGCCACAACCACCCATGCATTTTCTCTTTATTGCTGAGAGTGTCTTCCTGGTGTGAGGGTGGAAATAAAACCTTTCTGCTGTTCTGGCGAGGATCTCCCTGCTGAAGCTGTTAGCAAAAATGAGACTACCCCGAGTGGTGGGATTATGGAGGGGAGAGGGTTGTCCCATCAGCTAAACTGAGAAAAACAAATCAGTTTAGGGGGGAGCAGAGCCATTAAGCAGTAATAGCTTTTATTTATTGCTGTTTTGGGATGGATTCAAAGAGATAACATGAGGGTGAAAGACATTGTATTCCACTATCAATCTCAAAGATTATCTAGTCCTGTACCTATTACTCTTAGACTATGCGGCACTGGTAGCTGTTAAGGAGCAGTGCAGTGATATTGCAAGACAGAAAGTCAAATCATCTGTATACATGCTGGCTACCTTGAACATGTTCTTCCTGTATTGAAACAATGAAATATCAAAGTAGGAAAAGCACAAATAAAGCTGAAATCTTCCGAAACTGGGCAAGTTTGGGATCCTACGTGTCAAAATGAACTGTGGATACATTTTCTGGAATTATATCAGAAAACTCTTTTCAGCTCTGGTGGCTCACTGATTGGGTCAGTGGAACCCAGGCAGATGAACATACAGTTTGCATGATGAGTGATAAATCTGAATTGTTTCTGAGGTCAGTGGGGTGTGATGTCAACACTGGGGAGTAACATATTTTCTCACTGACAGCAAAGATGGCTGTTTCCCAGTTGCAGGTTGTGATCTCTCCCTAGGGTGTCCTTGTGATGGTTCAGGACAGGCTGTGAAACATTTTATACTCATGAGGGAACAGTCAGCTGCTTTTTATTGCTGACTGCACTCTATCCTTGCAGGGCAGAGGTTTGTATATTTATATCAGCAGCCAGTAACTATAACCTACTCTTGTTCCCTTGGCCAGCACTAGTTAACCCACCCTTGGCTCATTAAAATCTGTGAAACCTGGAGAGGAGGAGAGGATGAAAGGAGGGCCACACAAATACAGTTTGGCCCGAAAGAGAGTTAGACTCTCAGAAAGTTTAAGGGGTTTTGTCCCAAACAAGGGGAATGAGGGCATACTGAAAATGTGCTATTGTCTACATCCCTCTGCATTGTAACAGAAGTGCTGTGTCTTCAGGAGGTTCCAAAAGGCTTTTGTGATCCCCTCCCAAAGCAGTGCAAAGACAAACACTTAGGGAGGAGTTACTGCAGCACTTCTGTTTCTGAAAGCTTGCTGACAGCAGTGTTGTTTTCTGATCCGTAGGTCCAGAGGATGGCATAGCAATAACGTCACTGTCCAGGGAGCTGGAGTTCTTCCTTGCCTGCTTGCATGCTGCCTGAACTGATCCCAAGCCTTTGTTTTTGGACTGAAGAAACCTGAAAACCTTTCTCTCCTAATTCATGAGCCAGCAGGATGTGGTCGCCGTGCTTTCAGAACGACTGCTTGTAGCCGCCTACAAAGGCCAAGTGGAGAATGTGGTGCAGCTTATCAACAGGGGTGCCAAGGTAGCGGTTACCAAGGTAACAAGAGAAAAACGCTTTGCAAAAGCCCTGGGAACTAATGTAACTACTAGACCATTGTCTGTGAAAATGCCTTCATAGCTTTACCAATCTGAATGTGACTGAGGTTAGTGTTCAGATTTCCTTAAAGTTTATACTTAATAGCTCACATGAATTTACAATATAGTGCATGTCTTGCATTTATACGCTTCCCAGTGGACACAGCTGTGATGAACACGGAGTCCTCAGAAACAAAGTGTGTCGATCGACAGGCAGCGACATTTTTTCAAAGCCTGCATTGACTTTTGAACATTGTGTGACCTGATGAATGGAGCAATTCATCACTGTCAGGAAAAGGCAGTTCAGAGCCTCCATCTCTCCTGGTGAGGGGAAGGGGTAAAGCCAGCTCTGTGGCAGGGTAAAGGTACACAGAAAGTGTTTCTTGTCACTTAAGTCTCTTGGTACAGCAGCCTTGCTTATACCTGATATCTTCATTGGTTCATTCTGTGGAGTCCCTTAGGTACAGAATTGGGGGTTGCAAACTGTGTTCCCCGTACCTTCAAGATAAGGCCAGTATCAAAGGATTTCTGCTTAGATATTAAGAGAGTGCAAACTGGTATTCGCCTATTCTTAACTCTCAACATGTTATAAACAATACTATCATATAAAAAATGAGATAGAATTGGCAGTTGCAGAGAAGGTTTGTTCAGCACAAAACCTTAAAAAGAATTAGATAAATCTTTAGAGCTGTAACATAGAATTTGGGGTGTGCTGTTTTGCTGAACTGTTGTTCTCCATTAGATCTACTTTTATTTGTGTTTCCATATTGGTTTTGAATGTATGGGAGCTAATATTTACAGATAGAGAGCAAATGTGAGTACACTTGATAAAAAGATGAAAAGACAGATTTATTTATCTGTCAGTGACAGTTGTTTTCAGTCTCTTTGCAGTGTTTGAGTTGTAGACAATATTTATTTTGAAAGCTAGAGTGATCCAAGGACAACTTGTGTTTGTGAGTTTTGTTCACCAAAATAAGTGGCCTTTTGTTGCTCGACACAAAGCACAGATGTAATAAACATGAACAGTCCTGTAAAGATGTCTGACTCTGTAGTCCAAGCAGCTCTGTAGCTGATGAACTAAATGTAGTCAGTAATAGACCAGGAAATACTGACTTACAGATTCCTGAATGATAGTTCATGGTTTTGTGGTTGCCTGTTTTCTTTTGTTTGATTTTTTACGATTGTGAGCTTTGAGGACTGCTTAGAGACCTGCCTGAAAATACACAAATGTTTGAAGGGATGCTATGCTTTGTATAAATTTCTGCATTAATGTAATTTCAGATTTATCTTCTACACTGTTTAAACATAAAATGGGATGTCCCTTGGATTCCAGAACAATTTTGCCACTGATTTAACTGTTTGATGGAACTAGTTGCCATAATCCACAATTCAAATGCAAAATTGACACTTTCTCATTGTTAAGGTTGATTATTGCATTATTCTCAATGCCTTCTGTTAATTCCAATAAGAAACAAGATGTGTAGATCAGACTTTGAAACACAAAATCAGGTTAATTTGATATAATGCAGCTTTGCTGAGTTGACAAGTTTTCCTTTCCTGTGTGACACAGAGTGGCTCACTTGCTTTGTTGTTCAACCCGTGTATGGAAAATCAAAGCGAAGCTCATTTGGTGGCAGTCTGCGCCCTTGTGCAAAGTGTTGGTGTTTCTGTTGCAGAGCTGTGAACTCTGAGGCCATCCCTGTAGCTGACCAGGTATTACAGGATTGTAGCTATTCATTCCTAGAAGTTGTGGGTGATTCCCATGGAATACATAGAGGGAAAAAGACAAAAGCTGTCCCTCTTGTCATTCTGGATGTGTCCCAACACACCACCAGACAGTACAGATGAGGTGCTTGGGTAGCCTGGTTAATAACTCCTGCTCAGAAGAGATGAAACCAGGTCAGCAAGACTGTGGAGAAGTTCACAGAGGAGTGGAGGCACTCTCAGAGGAGCAGTCCAGGCTACATGCACAGGGTATTTTGGAGGTGCACACACATTTATTCTTCCCATGCTGTGAGCTAGATAGAGGTGAGCTCAATGTGAACCAATAGGCGTGAGACCAAGCTGCTGCCTTCATCAAAGGCCATCAGTTCAGGCTCTGTAGTGTCCTATGCAGGTCTACATAGTGTCCAGTTTGCATCTGGCTCTCACCCAGCCAGCTAGCTGTATAGCTAGAGCATGTGCGTATTTGCCCATGAAAGGCAGTATAAACATACCCTGGGAAGAGCTTGCTTTGTTAATCTGATGGCACACAAAGGCTGGAAGGAGAAAAAGACATTTAAAGTTAAGGACAAGGCTGACACAAAATGAAGGATGTATAAATTAGCCCCAAGTACATTTAAACTGGAAATTTGAAGATATTTTTTAGCTATCAGTCTTTCAATTAGCAGAACAAATGGAATATAAGAACTACTTTTGGGACAGGGGTTGTTGATTTTGGAATGGAAATTAGATGTTAGTGTTGGCCAAGCTTTCAGATGAACTGAAACCCAGATCTGTCTCTTCCCCAAGATAAAATTCAATGCACAATGGAGCATAGAAACAAATTGATTCATGTGCATACCTTACTTATCTTTTACCTGTATGTCTTCTGCTTTTATTCATAGTTTTCAATTTGTTCTGTCAAATTAATTTTAAATTAGAGGAATTTACATTAAAAAAAAACAACGTATCTGGCACTTGTCAACCAAAATTCCTGCTGAATTCTATGAGCTTTATTGGAGGAAGACACAAGGAGACAAAGCTCTTTGGAGGGAGAAAAAAGTTGCCATGTCATGGTAGGCTTTACAAATATTTCTGGTATGTATCTGTAAGCAGACCAGTTCTTGTGAATAACACTGTGCAGATCCACAGCTTGAAGTGACTACTATCTAGAGCTAAAAACTAGAGAGTTCTTTACTCAAAAAGGATTAATTCAGCATAGCTTAAGAAAAAGGAAGGATATTTTCTGTAATAAATCCAGTACCAGTAAATGCCAGGTTGCTGGCTTGTCCAGTTCTATTTTTATCACATATGGAAGGCCATATGATGTGGCTAATTGTTGCTTCACTAAACAACAAGGAGATGATTTCAGAAAAAAAAGAGTATGAAAGAAACAACTGGAGAACCCTCACTTCAGTGAGGTCCTCATTTCAGTGTTTCCTTGGGGATGCACTTGTTTCATTTTGCCAGCATTACTAGCAAGGCATCTGTGCAGGTGAAGTCAACACAGAATTGTGCACCTCCTCTGACTCCAGTGAGGGACACTAGGGCTCATTCCAGATTGGGGGCCTTTTAAAATATGTAAAGAATTGCTGATGGCCACTAGGTCACCCTGCCACTGACAACCTGACATCAGGGAGCCTGCAGTGGGTGAGGGGTTGTGGCACTGCACTGTACATGCACTGAGCCCCTGTCCTGGTGCGGTGACCTCTGCCACCAGCCACACAGAGCTGTGAGTGAGAAGGTGTGCTGCTCAGCAGAGGCTTCACGGCACTGCTCTTCTCATAGGGCACCTCCTCAGTCAGGGTGATCTGTTGCTGCTCTGCTCAATAGAACAAAGAGATAATTTCCATTTTTATGCCTTTTTGTTTGATGTTGTTCAAATATATAGCTGTTTTCTTTATTAAATGGCCAAAAAGTACTCTGAACAACTGATCATACATATTGGCTAACTCAACAGGCAAGTACTTCAGTGAATAAACTGCAAAACCTGGAAAACTAAGTACTGAGCCTGGTATAATTCAGTCTTTTCTTCCAAGCAAGAAAGTCGGTCCCTTCTTTCAGTCCTTTTGTAGCAGAGCTCTCTTTCAGTGACATTATTGACAGCTGCGTCTTTGACACAAAAGCACTGGGATTTTTGCTGACCTGATCTTGATGTACTCCCAGAATGTTATTGTCGTTTTCCTGGGTTATTTTTCTTTTTATTTTGTGCACTGAGATAGATTAGGGAGAGGGCTGTGGACTACTAGGAATGGCACAGGAGGAGCAGCGATAGTGACCTCTCAGATCAGGTCAGCTCTTCTCTTCGTCTTGTTCTCCAGTGCTGCCTGGAGGATGGAGAGAAGTGGGATTTCACCTTCCAGGCATCTGTTTCTGGTGCATCCCAAAAATGCCTGACTGAAACAAGGCAGTTTCTGGGGGAAAAGCAGCCCTTAACGTGGGCTTGCTCCATGTCTGGAGCTGAAATATCCAGGTCTGAACCTCTCTGCTATATCTCACCAAAACAAAGTGTTATTGGGTGTTGGATTTCCCAGGGGGGGTTGCAGCACAGGGTGTAGCATTCAATAGGAATACTTAATAGGGCCAGAAAAAGCTGTGTATTAGCAAGCACACAGAGGGGAGTGCTCCACTTCTCTGGTAAACACAGAAAAGATTGACAGAAGAAATCATAAAGGTAGCACAGGCACTTTCAGTGTAATTTCTGTAGTGCCACGGGTTTTATGAGTATTTTTTAAAAGAGAAGCAGAATGTAGCTTTTCTGCAGGACATAGCATTAAGATAGCTATAAAACTGAATTCTGCAGAGAAAGGATGATAACTCAGAAAAAAAGCCTCAAGGAAATGCAAAATATAGTACTTCTGTTTTGATCCAGTGATTCTATTTGCTTAACTTTTGAACTAGTCATGTTACGAGCATGCCACATGGCAACACTTTAGTAATACTGGGGTACGTCAAGCCTAAACTTTAGAGCATGCTGGGTCTTTAAGGTAGTCTCTTGGTTTCTTCTTTTTTTTGAGTTAAGACAGAAACAAAAAAAAGAAATGTATTGTGGTGCTTTCACATTTTTGCACTCCTTCAGTTTGAAAAGCTATTTGTGTCTGTTTTAAACAATAAATAAAGATAAATGAAAAGGGACTAGCAAATATTTAGGGACTTGGTTAAATCCAGTTGAGGTCAATGGGAAACTTTCTATTGACTTGATTGAGCAGGTTATTAATGGAGAACAGCCTAACAAATCATCAGTGTGAACAATGTGACAAGACTTGGATTTTGCTTTCAAGCCTTCCAATAAAATGTGGATAGGCATGTTTTCATGTGAGTGCAGAATGGATGAATAAATAACAGTCCTTGTGCATCACAAGAGCAGGGTGAGATGGAGAACTGAATGTACTTGCATAAAGTAACTACTCATACATAAACACAGGGAAAGATCATGTAGCTTGGGGTGTTAAGGTCCTGCTGTATGGTTTGGTTGTGGAGTGCATATACTAGCAGCTACTGTTACGAAAATTCTGCTCTTAAATAGTGTGTATCGACAGCTGCCTGTCAGTGTCTGGAAGTCAGAATACAGATTAAATGTAAACAAAAACCTGCCCTTGCATTTTACAGCTGAAATCCATGTGGCTGTTCAGTGCTTGTCTGCAGCCTAATGCGCCCCACAGCAACAGCAGTGAGTCACAGTGGTTGGAAGTTGCAGTCTTAGTCCAATAGGTCCCATTTATTTTGTCAATAAGTCCGTGACGGGACCATTTGTATGATTTGTTGCCTGATGAAGCAATTGTTTACATTTGAATAGAAGTCCAAATTGCGGTGTTTTTTTTTTAACATATGAATGACTGCTTTATTGGTTCATTAATCCCAAGTTGTAGCAGTCTCTCATTTGTGTTTGTAATAATCCCCAAACCATAACAGTTCATATTTGGCTTTGCTTACAAGCTTTTAAGTCAGTAGTCTGCATGTTGAGCAGTGCCTGCATTTAGTGTTGTTTCCTTCCAATGAGCATCTGGGAGACACTCTCGTTTGCATCTGTTTCCTCTCCCTCTAGGACCCTCGTGTGTATTCAGATAAACCACCTCTTTGGTGCTGCAGCACTGAGCGCAAAATATCTTTCTAGAGGAAACACAGAGAGAGAGATTTGACTGTCTGCCTTCATCTCTCTTCCACCTATATATTTTGGGTAGGATGCATTGCTGTGAGAGAAGAACTTGGTGGGCCGTTGGTTTGACTTCTAGCCATGAAGGAGAGAGCAGCCCTGCCTGTCGCTGCAGTGGCATGGACTTATTCAATGTTTCTCTCCAAAGCTTGCTGTGCTCCAAGTTTGTATTCACAGCACGAGGGGCACCCAAAGTCCTTGTCTCTTCCTCACAGTTTGTTCTGGATTGGTGTGTGCGTGCATATGCATGTACATACCTCTGTGTGTATATATGTTTTATGGGGAAATGGGTGGGAATGTTTTTTTCAGTGTTGTACAACCCATCTCTGCTGTCATTTTCATGTTACTGGGAAGAAAAAGAAAATCTGGCATTGATAGTTCTTGCAGAGTTGATTAATCTTGAGATGATGAGCACTCTTCCAAAAGCCTGAGCCTCTAATTAGTGTAATGTGCTGGAATTGATCCTCTTTCCCACTGTCCTGTCCTAGGTAGTAGTGTCACAGTTTTTGTCTATAGTATCCCTTTAAAGTGGAAAGAACTCAAGGATTACAGGTGTGCAAAAAACTCTGGCTACTGAAGGAACTCTCTAGGGACCTCCAGCAGGTCAATTGCCCTTGAACCTGTTTTTATGAATAGAGAATCTGAAACACAAAAACCCTCTAGAATAAAAATGATACTTTAGTCTTTCAGCTCCATTTTTTAATGTTTTTATAAACAAACCCCTGAGCTTTAGGGACCTGGATGAAGCTTTTGAATGCTTTGGGGATGACCACTGGGGAAATACACAGTTAACATGAATCTCTGTTCACTGAGTAACAGGAACAGCCAGGGAACCCTTGCTTGCAGCTCTCCCTGGCCCTGCAGTGGCCTCTTCCAGCAAGTGCCCTCTCCTCCTCCAGCACCCATTTCCTGTCAGCTAGGTCCCAGTAACAGGAGAAGGTGGTGCTCCCTGGGGTGAGGGCAGCCTCCTTGGGACAAGCCCATTCTCCAGGGCAGCTTTATTTTAATGTGCCTTAAGGCACTGAATGGGCGGGTGAAGGTCATGTGATCTGAATCTTCTGAGGTTTTGCAAGCTTTTCTTATGCTTGTGCCCTGCCAGCAGGCGTGGTCTGTCTTGCAATTGCCTAGGAAGGTGTGATGGTTGAGGAAAACATGTCCCTGGTATTCATATAAACGCCCATTCTGCTTTCATAGTTTACTTTTAACATAGTACCTTTGGCTGCATGTCAGCATTTTTTCAGTGATTAGCTCTTGTTATCTTATCAGAAAGTTTCCCTGCTGGGATATACTCAAGTTGTTGACAGTTTCCCTTTTAAAGTACATGAGCTGGCTTCAAGCTGTGTTTCTTTGGGACTTTTCCTGCTTCATGCACAGATTTCTATAAATTGTTTTCATGATATATTAATAACCTGCCGGGAAATGAGATAGATGCCTGGATTAGGTGATTTACTTATTGGCATTAAGTAATGTAGAAAGTCAGGACCCATAAATCTGAATGTGCTGGAGCACATACTCATAATCCAAACATATTGTTCGTAGCTGGGAATGATATGCCATTTGGGGTTCTTTTTCTTTTTTTTTTTTTTCCTTTTCCCTCTCCCCCCACTTTTTTCCCCTTTTTTATTCCCCTATGTTTTCTGGGGCCTTTTATGTCTCCTGCTATGGAGTTACCTGGAACAGCAACACAGCCCTGTCTCTCCTCCAGGCTGATGGAGAAGGAAGTATGGTTGGTGCAGCTCAGTGCCCTTGAGTGTAGGGACAGGCATTTATAGGGACTGCAACCAGATGGAGCAAGAGGTACCCAGGAGCAGGGTGGATGGTACCCAGGGGCACTGGTGGCAGCTGAAGGAGAACCCCTGCCACACCTTCAGCAAAACAGGAATGGAAGTTTCCCACGTGGGAACAACTGCAGCTGCTAACAGGAGACAAGGTTTGAGTTTTGAGAGACCCACGTGTCAGAGTGGGTGAGGACTTTGCCCTTAGATCTGGCCTTTCCAATCAATAATGTAGGACAATTAATCAACACTTAGTGTTTTTGATGAGAAATGACACAGGCATTTTGTCCCCAGCCATTCTGTGGATTCCAGCACTGTTTTTCCTTTTTGATCTGAAGAGGCTGAGTTACCACGGTTTTACCAGCTATGTGCATGTAGGAGTCACTGTATGAAAACAATCCCATCTTGAGCTTGCTTTATTATTTACTTGAAGTGGTTTTCTCACTGTAGAAGTTGCCAAAAACCTCAGAGTACTGAGGTTGCCTTCTGCTTACTTCAGGTCACTAGTAGTCAGACAGCTTTAAATTGTTTGCTCCTTCTGTAGGTGATATCTTAGGGCTGTTTAGCTTCCTTTCCAGGGTAAGTCATTGGGTAGAAAAATAGACAATAGCACCGGTAATGAAGTAATAGATATATAATAGATAGAGGTGAAGAGTAATATGACTCTCCTTTATCTCATAAAATGCCTAGTAGAAAAAACATCATTCTTTGTGAAGATATTTTGTGAATTTAGCAATGGCTGGAACACTGTTTTCTTAACTGTAATTAAATAATCTGCAATTAACAGTTTTAGAGTGTTGCTGTTTAACGGACCTTAAGGTGTTTCATTCAGTTTCCATGTTGAGATTTGAGAGAGAAGTAATGTTTAAAAATAAGTATTGTATACAAAATGACAGATCTTTAGCAAAATGGAGTTGTTTATTATACACATGAAGTCATTGGTGTGACTACAAGTCTTACAAGTCTTCCATTCCTTTTCATTTGAGCATCTGTCATGCACAACAGTTCAGTAATTCTTGTCTCTGTCACAAAGATGGTGCCCATTACAGTAAATAAATTAGCCTGCTATTGCAACTCTGCTGTACAGAGGGAAGGTTGAAAGTGATTGACAATTCTGTGCTCTAGAGGGACAGAAACAAAAGGGTCATGAGTTCTGCTTAGGCATGGACACAGCGCCGGATATGAATTTGTAAAGAAGTACCGTTATGGGAATGTGATATCCCTTTTGTAGAGTATCATCAAGATAAACTGAAATGTTGCAGAAGGGGGAGGAGGAGTTTTCATCATACACAAAACTAACGTAGAGCCTTTGACACACTAATGTATGTCAGTTGCTGCTATTGTAGGTTTCAGAGAGTGAGGTACAAATGGAAGAATGATAAAGAGCAGATAAAATTCTATATAACTGCCATGTATAAAAATTCACCCTAAGGTATTATTACTTTCTTCTCATTCATAGCATGGCCGGACCCCCCTGCATCTTGCTGCCCACAAGGGTCATCTCCACGTTGTCCAGATTTTGTTGAAGGCAGGGTGTGACCTGGATATTCAGGACGATGTAAGTAGATACAACTTTCTTGCTTCTGGTGGAGGGGAAAAAGGGGATTTGCAAATAACAGTAGACCTTCAATTCTTTGAAGTAGAATTAAATGAAAGCAAAATCTGTCTTTCTATTTTCTAATTCAGAGATGTACCCTCTAATTTGGAGATGCAAAACTGCATGGGAGATGATATAAAGCATGGTGGTTTTCAATGAATAGCTTGGTCCTCTTGCTCAAGCAGCAGAGCTTTATAAGAGCTCTGGTTGTGCCAGGTGGGTGTGAGTAGCAGTGAGAGTCGTCACTGCCACTTCTTGTAGAAATGCTCTAGGAGTTCATTGTACTCTGTGGTAACCCACTGAAGGATGTCAGGTTGTGATGCTGGCCTGAAATGAGAGATGCATTTTGTGTAGGCGCATCCCTCAGCATCTAAAGTATTGAGCAGCTGCCCAGAGCCCTGTGCAGTGCCACAGGGAGATTGTCCTGTTGGCAGCCACATGTGGTGTGGAGGTGGTCACATCTGTGAAGCTGTTGGGTGGTGAAGCATCAGCACAATTAAAACAACTTTCAGCGAATGGTAGCTCGTTTTCATTTGGAAAAAAATATGTAAGTTACTGGAATTCTTAGGTTTCTGTAAGAGTAGTTCTAATTTTGAAACAGGTTTTGAAGCACATTACAGTGACTGGTAATGTGGTTTTAGTTACCTCACTCTGATGAAAAATGATGTAGACTGAAATGTGAAACAGCATTTGAATAACCATGATTTCTTCAGATTAATTGCTAGCTTCTGATGGCAAGCGGGAACAACTTTGAGGAAGGGTTGCTTCCCCCTGTAAAGGTGGAAAGTCTTCAAAGGAGTTAAAGGTCCAAATGTGATTAGTAGAGGCATCTGTATGATTATTAGAAGGATACTGGAAGTTTCTAGATGTCTTTTGAAAATCTCCGTAGGCATTTGTTTGCATCTAGAGAGGTAAATATGTAGAAATTGGAAAGCTTGTTTCTTTCGCTGCATGAGTAGCTGATTGCCTGTGACACACGAACAGCCTGTCTGACAAGCTTAGGACTGCGGTACTGATGTGGCCAGCTTTTCACAGGGAAACTTGTTTTTCTAGGAAGAAAATTTGCTTCCTGCACTTCTTATTCTCTTGCTGTGCCCATCTGTGAAATGGAATAGATTTGTGAGTGTAATGGGAGTATAAGTTTATTCAGATGTATCCTGGGAATGTTTTTTTACTTCTCCCAGCAAAAATGATTCATCAGGTATTCCAAGGAGAATTGCAGGTACTTTACAAGTACAGTCAGTTTTCCTGAGAAAAGCAAGTTACTGCTTTAAGAAAGCAAGGCTTCCACTGGTTTGGTCCAACTGGTTTTCTGTGAAAACTGCTTTTTGAGTAAGTCTGGTTTATTATTTTTAATCATCTAGGAATAAAATCTAGGCTGCTTATATGTAAACCTGATAGCTGTAATGGAAAAACAGTAAATCAATGTTTATCGTCATTTCAGGCCAGTGAAGAGTCTTGCACTTGTAGAAATATTCAGCTAGTAGAAGACCTATTTCACTTGTCTTGCAAACTCCTCAGGGGCTTTGCTCATGACAGCTGGATTCTGCCTCAAAATGTGGTGATTAATATGAACAGAATAGATGCATGCTGAATTCATAGATTCTGTTTCATTAAAATGTATTTTGATTTTTAGCTTTGTATTTAGTACTAGTAATTTGGTTGGGATTGAGGAGAGCCTCAGGAGTTGCTGAGTCTCAGTGGGTGTGTTTGGATTTGGCTTGTAGGAGGAGGAAGTCTAAAACACCAAATGAAGATTTTTGCTTGTGATAGGTATTAACTAAAATATTTCTGCTTTCCTTTTACATAGGTCTTCAAAGAAAGTTCTCTATTTATCGTTTCTCCATGTGTAATTCATTTTTACAGTCTATGCCCCACAGGGTATGTTCATAGTCTCTTTTAGTTGCAATCTATTGATTATGCCTTCTGTCACTTTTAATGTGTGCTTATGTGGCAGTGAAGGCATATTAGTTTCAAGTGTTGATTGACATCTGTCCGTTTAGTTGCTGTTTTTCAAAAATACAGATTTAGGTTCAGATACAAAAATGCTTGTGAGAATGGGAAGTACAACATTTGTTTGAAAAGTAAATTATTTTGTTGATTTTGTTCTGTGTCATTGTTGTGATAACACAAAAATCCAAATATATGATCTACATTTTATTTTTCTAAATAACAAAAGAAACCTAGACACTTTATTTTGGAGTTTTGAAAAAAATTCAAGACTAACTTTTAATTTGCCACATGGTAAGCAGAAACTTAAAAGTTGCTAACTGTTGTGGAGAGATTAAAATTCTCCCTTCATGTTCTACAGATACATTCTTTAAATACAGTAGGAGCCATAAGAATTAGTTGAAGAATGACCTCCAGTGGCCTGGAGTGGGATTATTATGAATTTCAGCCAGTGGAGTCCAGCTCATTAGAGTACGCCACCCCGGGAGCTAACTCCTTCCTTCTCCCTGCCAATCCTGAAAACTCTTACTGGGATCCCAATGCCATCTCTGAATGGTCAATGAGTATCCACACAGCACACACCTCAGAAATAGTCAAGGAGAAAGTTGTCCCGGTGAAGGAAATCAAGGATGAAAAAAATAAGAGAAACCAGAAGAGAAAGGCTAGGAAGGAACCTAGAAGATCAGAGAGAGAGAAGGAGGTTAGAACTCTCACTTATCCACGCTGTCTTGAGCCTGACGCCTTGCACGGTGCATGCTGCGAAACCTTGTCCTGGCAGTCCGGCACAGCCGGGCTCTGTGGCGCTGCATGGCTGGCTTTGCACTGGGCGCTCTGCATCCCCTTCCCTGCCCTGAACACACTCTCTGGAAATCTAACTGCAAAAACAAGTTGATCTAAAACAAAGGTCGAGACTCCAGAACTTCCCTTCTGGAAGCTTCAGTTTAAGAAGCAGAAAATTAGTTTCAAATGGAACAATAGCCCAGGGTTCGGGATCATTTCTAGCTGAATGAAAGTATATGAAGTGTCTTATTCCTGTGCTCTCATTTCATTTAGACTGTAATTTGTTTTGTTCATGATTATTTTTCATGCCTTGATCACTTCTGCTGGTCATTCATCATCATTTACTGTTCAGAGTGAACAGTGTGTGATGATGAGCAGCACAGAGACCCTGAGAAACATGATGGCATATTCAGTTGCCTTTGTGTAGAGTTGCTTCAGAGTATCCACATATGCTTGTATGCTCCTGTGAGTATTTAACACTTGGTTATATTTTAACTTTAGAATATTTTGATATATCTACTGTGAATTTAGTGGCTTGATTTTATAGTATATGACTTTGCAAGTGCCATCCAGCACTTTGTATCAGGCATTGAAGCCACGAGGTTTTGCTGGTTATTTTGGTTGTTTATGTTTTGGTTGGTCAGAGTTGTGGATGCCCTATCCCTGGGAGTGTTCAACGTCAGGCTGGATGGGGCTTTGAGCAGCATGGTGTAGTGGAAGGTGTCCCTGCCCATGCCACTGAGGTTGGGCTCGATGACCTTTACAGTCCCTTTCAACCCAAACCATTCTATAATTCTATGATTTTGGTGCAATTCTCCAGTAGTAAGACAGTCTATTGATTTCTGCAAACATAGACTGACAGCAAGCACGCAAAATGTGACACTGGAGAAGGGCTTTAAAGCAGATTGTACAACTGATGGATGCTCTGGAGAACAGGAGTGTGCAGAAGAACACAATATGGTGGTTATAGGTTGTTTTTTTAAATCAGAGAAAGGAAAATGTAGCTTGTATACAAACTAGTGTAAACCAAATCTCACTAATTCTGGGCAGTAGAGTCTGATAGAGAGACTTCAGTAAACCAGGAGAGCTGTGCAAAAGTCCACCTGAAACAGTTTTGTAAGTCCCTTGTATTGTTTCATTTCCCCTGGGGTGAACTTCAGATGTAAAATCGATTCCTGTCCAGTTTCCAGATGCCTGGTCCCAGTAGTTGCATCCACTCTTTTTAAGTTAGTCAAGGAGGTAGTTGCAAACAACACGACACTGAGTAAATGCTACCAGCCTAGCCAACACAGAAGTACTAATGCCAAAGTCATGGAGAAGTCAAGATTTAAGTATCTGCCTTTCTTCAGGATTCCCAACCTGTAACCTCTCCTGACAGCAGGTGTTTAAGCTCTCTATAAAGAGAGAAATTTCGTTTGGAAACTGACCTGCTGCTGTGTGACAGCTCTGTCACAAGTGTAACTCAGGAGTGCAGTACTGCATCCTCTGCATCAGGGGGTGCAGATTTCTATCCCAGCCTCCCCGTATCTTCCTCTCTCTATCTCACTGAATACTAAGATTTTTCTTAAAAGTGGAGCACTTTCAACACTGCAGTGCTGTCACAGCAAGACAAACTGGGCGAGTACTGTAACCTCTGGGCTGCTGCAGAAGAGTCAGTGGCCTCTTCCTTCACTGGTTCCATTTCAAAGGTTGGTGGGTGTACCTTCAACATGCACAGAGCTTCTTCCAGCAAGCATGGCAGGAGAGCACTCAAAGGGTGAGAGAGAGGAGGAGAGACATCTGTGTTAGGGACTGTGTCAGGGCAAGGCTGTGTGGTGCCACCATGACTGCAGTGCCCTGTGGCAGTGTTGTAAGCTTAGATGTCCAGGGCATTGGAGTGGAATGAGTTTGAGTTGCCTTCAGGGCTAGGCAGAGTCTGAGAAAGGGGGTTTAAGATTCACCAGTGTAGTCCTTAGTGCCTTATTTCTATCAAGTCTCACTTAATTCTTTTTGGCTTTGGGCCCACATCTGCATTTAGGCAGACTGTTTTCTGTCAAGGTCATGTTTGTGTGACACGGCACCGGAGTTATCCCTGTTCATTCCTACTGATCTGCAGTCTGTTCCCAAGGCATAAATCTCTTGCAAATAGGATCATAAATTGTGCCCAACATAATAGTCTGGACAGTTAATACACATTTACTGCAATAATTGCTCTCTGAGCCTCTGGAAGAGCACCCTAATGCCTTGCTAAAAGCAGAAATCTGATGAGTGCTTTCAGAGATAGTTATTTTAGCAATTAATAAAAGATACACAAGTCGGTGATTACACTGTGTGAAAATTCATGCTGTGAAAAAATATATCTTTTTTCTCTGACTCCATAAATGGTGAGGTAGGGATTTGCTCCACTGCTGAAGGGGAGGCAAGACAGGTTAGAGTGCAGCAGTGCAGGCAGCGTTATTTATAGGTGGGCTACACCATCTATGTCTGGGTTGCTCAGTGACTCACACAGAGGCCATTGCAATCTGGTGGTTCAGCTTTCACAGCACCTTAAGCAGTTTAAGGTTAATGATTGTGCTGAGGTCCAAGGGACCAGTCAACTGGGTCCTGCTCTGTTCTGCTGGCAAAGGGACCTGGGGATGGTAGGGACAGACCTTCACTAGGGCATTGATACATGTCATGTCTTCACTGGGAGATGCCTCAGTTGGTGAAACAGGGTTTGAGATATCATTTGACAGTCCCTGCTATAGGGATAAGGTATTTGTTTTTCCCAGTCAGGGTGTGGGTTGGATCTTCCTCTTAGATGCTTGGCTCTCCCCATGCTTGTATGGGGCAGTTGTCAGCACCAAAGCCCACACCTTGGACAGGAGGCACCTGAGCCATTTGAGGAACTTGTATCCCTTCACCTACCTGGGCTTCCATTTTGGGGACCAGAATATGGTATGGGGCAAAACTCAGGCATGGCTGAAGATGTCCCAGTGCTGCTCTGCATCCCAGGTAAATGGAACCCCAGCATACAAGTTGAGCTCTCCAAGGAAGACCTGCTCTTGCAATAGTGAGGTGTTCTTCCCACTTTCCAAATGAACAAATATGTTTGTTTTGAAATTAAATGACATGCAGTTAAAAGTAGCTATAATATAAACAAACTTCAAAAAGCTGAATGGCTTTGACCTCACTGCAATTACTGTGATGGGGTTGGGCTAATTACAGAAAGAGTTTTGATTTAAACTGACCTATGGAGAAGGTCCTTAATCACAAACTAAATGCAGTGCAACCCCTTCCTGCCCCCACTTTAGTCTTCTCCACAATAATTTCCCAGAGTGTAAAGAGACAGAAACCAGCCATTCATTGTTGAAACTCTATTCACTGCAATGGCAGTTGCCATCTTGTTTTAGTCGGTTTTAGAATATCTTCTGTAGTTTTGCTGGCACAGCAATACCAGTTGGCAGGGGTAGGCTGGTGGGTTGCTTTCCACTTTGTGATAGATAAAATGATTTTTGCCCTGTCCACATTACCCATTGCTGCCATAGCAGTAGCAGTGCCAGTCACCAATGCCATACATTATCAAAAAGGGTATTAAGTTCTTCCTCAGCTTATTGGCAAGCAGATTTCCATGTAGTTGTAGTTACTGGTAACTATTTGACACTTGTACCTGTGAGATGGTATAATCTGGACATTTTCCATAACATTTTGATTGTCTTTTATTATGGAACAAGTACACAAGTTCAGAGAACTTGCAATGCTCTCAGTTTTCCAATACTTTGTGCTTTTCTGAAAGTCCCACTTTTTGGAACCATTACTGTCTTTGTTCACATTCTCTTAAAATGCATTTCCAGTCACAAGAACAAAAGTAAAAGTATTTAGCCTCTAGAGACAAAGTATAGACAGCAATTTTTAAAAAAGGGCATTCAACACAATTTTTAAGAAAACAACTTCATGACTATAAGACATTTATATTTATATATCTTAGTAAATTTAATTATTTACTGGTGGCAGTTCCTGAAAGATTGTAGTTGGCAATGCTCATTTTTTAAGGGTAGATTAATAACTATTTTGATGACATTAGCACAAAAGAACCCCATCAAGAACAATTTTTAAGTAAGCTGTTAATTACCTTTGAGAACAAATTATTCAAACTAGTTGGTTTTATAAAGACTTTGAGACTGTAGAACAGAAAATACAAAAAATCCTCTAGTTTTAGTGTACAGTATAATATAATATAATATGCTTTATAGCAGAGAAATTTTGTATCTATTTAGGACTGGCTTCCTGCTAGCCTTTTTTCCTCAGATACATGGCATATCTCTGCCTTGTGTGTGTTTGTGGTGACTATTATCTAGATGGGCAGAAGTGGATTGGATTCCTACTCCGTCTATTCATAAAAAAAAGGTTGTGTGCAGCTTTGAAGCCTGTCTTTGTTCCTGGGCTCAGACTGTGCTCCAGCGTTGTGGTTTCAAACTGACTTCAAAGGAAAGCCAAGGCCAGTTGTTGTGGCAGCAGTGGAATTACTGCAGCTCATTTTCCTATCGATCGGTGTCTTACATCCCAACATGCTGCTGCATAAATCCTTCTCTTCTCCTGTGTTTATCAGGGCCTCGCTAACATGCACATAAAAATTATAGATAACCCCCATTGGGCAGGTCCAGTGTTTTGCATTTCCCTAGTTTTCAGTTCCTGAAAGGCTTATAGAAAATTAATCTTGGGCTCTCCAGGTCAGCGAATGAGTTCAGCAGTTGTTAAGAGGGGAGATAGATGGGCAGTCAGACAAGATGACAACATTGGCATCATTCCTTTGGAAAACTGGGCCATAAAGGAAATAAACTGATGTAAGAAACTTGGTTGTTGCTGCTACATGGCAGGTCAATGAGAAATGAAGGTTGTTTGGACCTCAAGATGACTCAATTGCTTGAGGGAAACAAGTGGATGGTCTTGCAGTTGTGGTACTCGTTGTAAAGTTGCCTCTACTCTTAGCACTAATTGGTAAATTCATCAGAGGTGCTGAAGAGACTGATCTCATCTCATGCTCCTTATCCTAAGCAGGGCTGATGGAGCAATCAGAGCCAAAACAGGAGAGCCTTATCCAGTTAGTGTAAGTACTGGAGGATGATTATGATGAATTACGACAGCCTGTAATTCCCTTTAGTTCCCTTCAGATTTGGTTGACTGTTAGACACGTAGTGCCCAATGTGTTTGATTCACTGACTTCTAATACCACCATAGTTTTCAAATGCTTCTGCGCTGTATATGGGATTGTGATGACTTGCAAAATTCTGTAAACAGTTGGTTTGATACTTTCAATTGCTTCACTGATCTTGGAAACTTTGATGGTAGTTGTTTGCAGAGACTGGTTTCAAAGGCAGCTTGGATTTAAACAGTATGTGTGTTGAAGATGCAGCCCCTGTGTATGTTGCCTGCACTTGCATTGAGTCAAAATAAGGTGGGAATGGTACCAATTACAAATTTGCTTCTTTTTGCAGGGTGATCAGACAGCATTGCACCGGGCTGCAGTGGTGGGGAACACTGATATCATAGCAACTCTGATTCAAGAGGGGTGTGCTTTGGACAGACAAGACAAGGTAACAGGCAAAATCAAGGCCCTGTGGAATGGCAGCCTTGCCAACCAGTAATATTAAGGTCTCAGGTGGAAAGTTAGAGTTTATCCTCCTGACTAAGTGTCTGGTGCTTCTAAAGTAATTGCAACAGTTAGATTTAAAAAAAAAAAAAGCTGTACCATCTCTTTAATATAAATTGCTGATTCAGTTATGTTTTTATATTAGGCTGATGGTTTAAGAGTCTGTTTTCAGCTCATTAGGGGATGAGTTAAAGGAATGTACAACCATACTATGCCCTATGCAAAACACTGCACAGTTTCCCGTTATTATCTCAGCAACTTGAGAATCCCAGGTTTTAAGTTTAGTTTGGGAACAAATATAACTCATTTCACATTTCAGACAAAAGAAATAACACTACTTTTGCCCTCTTCTAAAAATAAAATAGAAAATAAGCTAGTAGAAAAGGAAAATATGTTTTTAAGAGAGCAGGTTATACAGCACATAACCTTCTCTTGTGTGTGTGCTCCTCAGGATGGGAACACTGCTCTTCATGAAGCTTGTTGGCATGGATTCAGTCAGTCTGCCAAAGTGCTTGTTAAAGCAGGAGCCAACGTTCTTGCCAAGAACAAGGTGAGACCCATGCAGTGGGAGCTTTCAGTTCTGGTGTAAGGTGGCTGATTCTTGGAACTGGAGGTTTCTGGTCATGGCATTTCTCAGCAGGTGGGGAGCCAACTCCTAGTGGGATTTTTTTCTTTTTTCTTTTTTTTTTTGGCATTTAACACGCCTGGATGGTTCATCCACAGGCATTAGGAAATTCATATTTTGACAGCTGATGCAGGACAGACTCAATAGCGCGTTGAATGATACATTAATTACAGCTGAGGAGCACTGCCATTCCTGTGGAAATCTCCATGGTGTTCTAATTTATACCAAGATTCATTGTGATTGGTGCAATTTAAAAGGGAAATGAATTGTACTAATAGGAAAATGGTATTGAAAATGTGGGGGTTTTTTCTAGAAATTAAACAACCAAAGAAATGTAAGCCACAGAGAGGGGAAAAAGAAAAGGTGTATCTTTTGTTACTAAGTTCTTCCTAACGTATTAGCATAGTCTTCCCAAAATCTTGTAATGAACCTGGATTACATTCCTTTTGTTATTTATAATACCTTGAGAGACATTTAGAGGAAAGAATAACAAAGCACCGGGGTTTAGTTCCACTCTAATTGTTATAACTGTGTGACACTTCAATTCACTAACTCAGAAGTTAATGGAATAGTCTAGGAAATAGTGGTAGCAGCCTACAGTGTGACTGGAGTCAGGGTTTGGATCCCTGTGCTGATGGGTCGGTCAGATCACAGGGCTGGCACTGTGCCCTTCGTTACAGGCGAGAGAACTTTGGGGTGGCTTTATGGGATCTCTGGGCATTTTTTAGTAAACATGTCTCTAAAACTACAACTGAAAGGAGCTGGGGAAGAAAGGAGACAGCTAGCTGAACTCTAAGATTTAAAGTAAAAAGGCACTTTGCCTGGGCATAGTGTTTCTGTATATGCATGTGTATATATGCAGTATATAACCATATGTTTGTACAATTATGGTGACTTTATGGTCTGTAATTACACAATCTTTGATATTATATTTGATATTCCTTCTTTTATATTATTTCAACTACCAGTTTTTATTTTCTGTAGTTATTTTTGCTGTAATGTCCCCCTAGATTTGTATTAAAGGTCCTTCAGAAAACTTCCCATGCTTTACTATAAAGTCAAGACTATAAAATCTTGTGAACGATTATACTTCTATCCCTGGATATGTTTGTCTATGTATATACATTCCCTTCTGTACAAAGGTGTGGGCTTATGATGCAAGTCTGGTTATCCTGCATGCTTGGATGCCTCAGGGAATTAGAAGATTTAGCTAACAAGCCAATGTATGTCAACTGGAGACAACCTCTCTGGGAAAGTATGTGCACAGAATGGCTCAGCAGGGTTGATGGCTGAAATATGCCTGGAAAACTTTAATACTGTGTGAGCAACTCCTGTGCTGGCCTTTGATGTCTTACCCTCACAATCCTCTCCCTTTGCATTTCACTCTTTGGGTGGTTTCTAATGGAGAAGATCTATTTTCAGGAGCTGCTGAAAAATGTGGGATTTTTGCATGCTTCTATCCTTTTGATTTCAAGAAAAACGAAGAGCTTAAGTCTACTTAATCCCCAAATGGTTTCTCTAGTCTCTCAGCTTTTTATGTTACTGATGACAAGGCATAATCATTCTGACAGCTTTTCTGGCAGCCAGGGCTGAGTGCCATGTGCAGGAGCATTCCATGGGCTGTTGACTTACACCTGGGAATTGTGTGATTTTGCCTGGATGGGACAGATATGGCCTGCTAGATTTGCCAAACCCTGTGAAGATGCAGAGGACAGAAGGGATTTCACTTTGTATTTTCTGTAACTCCTTGTTAATATCAGCTGGGTAGCTGTATTCATCCTGTGCAGCAATCACCCTGGAGATGCAGTTTATTTTCAGTCAAGTTGTCTTAATAAAACCCATTGCTGTGATAGATAATCCAGTGAGATCAGCTGTAACCTTCTTTTTAGATCCCCCATCAGCCTGTACATTTCAGTGAAGAAGATTCCCAGAGTGGTACAGCTTGGACCGTCTCTCATTCCTGCAGAAGCTGGTGAGAGATTTGTCACCCCATGGGACTCGAGCCAGATGAGCCTTGGCACCAGCACTGTGACTTCTTCCAGCATTTAGGTCCTTGCCCATCACCTGCTGCACAGGACCTCTCTGCCTTCCCACCAGGCTCAACCTACCAATAATACAGCAAATGATAAAGGCATTGCAGAGCCTTTTTATAGATAAACCCTGGAGGGAAACATTGACACTTAAATGCAATCCAGCTGAGAAGCAAAAGTTTCATGTCTGCTACAGTTAGAGACTATAGTCAGGTCTGAAATAGTCTGTAACTGGGACTGAAGACCTAAGACCACATAAAGAGTTGGCTTTTTGTAATTCAAACCCTGCAGCTTTGATCTGTGTTTTGAAAGCATGGGGAACAAATTAAAGGACATAATCAAGCCTGGAAAACCTTTTTACCTGAGGTGATTTAATTTCTAGGTCCCAAAAGCCAAACTTTTTCAGGCAAACAAAAGCCAAATGCTGCCAGAAAAACTTGTCAGACCAATGAAATCCTTCACAGTGATAGAAAGACTATACACAAGCAAACGTTCTTTGATTTCTGTCCATAAAAACTGCATGTTGGCTTCTTTCAAGAACCATAGCATGTGATTCTCTGGAGTCTGAGAGGCTTTCCCCCTGCCCTCTCTTCTCATCTTGGCTGGAGATTTATGTACTTTCTGAAGCTTCTTGATAACCTAAAATCTGCATCATGCCCTGTGAGAGCACCTACAGACCCAGCCAGACTTAGGGCTGGTTTGTGTTACAATCATAAGGAGACAGGCGTTGTTGTACCCTCATCTGCCGAATACCCTCCAGCAGTCACAGCCAGCCTCACTTGAGATCAGAGGTGCTGTGCCATGGCAGTGTTTCTTTGTGTGTATGCATGGGGGAAATCCAAAACACGAGCATTATAGTTCTTTAAATTAAATACTTGATATTACTGTTTGATATTAATGAATGAGACAGTTTTTAGAGTCTTTGCTTCCTTCAAACAGATTTGACCAATGCAAATATCATAAGACTGTGCAATTTCTGCCTTTACAATATCCCAGCTAAGCCATTGCCAGGATGAAGAGGGAATTTCAGTCTCCACATTCATTCAGCTCTTGTCTTTGGGAAACTACCGGTGACACTTTCCCACCCCTGCGTAGATCTTCTTGTGGGAAGGCCTGTGAGATTTTATTTTTAATGCTTATAACCAAATTCTAAATATGCCTTTTATATTTTCCTGCATTTCTCTAAGGCAGGTAACACACCTCTTCACCTGGCTTGCCAGAATAGCCATTCCCAGAGTACTCGTGTTTTGTTACTTGGAGGATCTCGAGCAGACCTGAAAAATAATGTGAGTTTTGAAAACATGTTCATTTTTGTGTGACTTGGTTTTAGCTATATTGCTTAAGCTTGTAGAAATTCTCAGAAAGGCTTTAACTTGCGATTTTTTCCTCCCTTGAGCAGGAAAGGAAGAAGCCAAAATGGCTTTGCTGTTGCACAGATCAAGGCAGCTGGTCTTTGCTGCCTTTTGGGGTCCTGATAGCCTGACCCATATCCTGTTGTGCAATTCTGCGAAAGGCCTCCTCTCTCAAAAACATGGAAAATTTAAAGGGGTTTTATGCCAGACTGGTGCAAGTCTCCAGACCTGCAGATTGTATATATTGTGTGTCAGTCTGTCAAATGAGGTAGATTCAAAGTGGCTTCAATTTCAGTCACCTTTCCTCCCATTTTATAATGATTCTTTACTGACATAGGAAAAAAAACAATCTACAAAGGAAGGCAGATGTTTTTGTCCCTGCTTGATAACAAAGTGGACAGAGACACACAGAAATGGAAACCTGTGGGCCTCTGCTCTCAGTCACAGCTGCACAAGTGCCACCCCTCATGGGAATGCTGCTCTGGCTCCCACTCCTCATATTTTCAGCATTATGTGCAACCCCCAAATTGAGATTCCAAATCAGATTGTTTTATGGTTCAGAAGAACAGACTTAATGGAAAATGTAAGTCAAGTTTGTAGTACAGTAAACCAGGATTTTATAATTCCAGTATTTCTCATCAATGGTTAATGAATTCATGCCCCCATCTTGCCTGACCCCATCTCTTGCTAAACTTTCCCATCCATAATAGCAGGTTTTGTACTGCAGAGAAGACAGCATAGTTATTCAGTGGAGGTGTGTGGTACTTGCTGCTCTTTCTGGTTTAGTAGGACTGTTTCATCCCCAAACACCATGACAAGTGCAGGATTTCTCACTGTGATTACACGCTCAGAGCTTTGTTTCTGTTTGCAGGCAGGAGATACATGTCTGCATGTGGCTGCTCGTTATAATCACTTGCCCATCATTAGGGTGCTGCTCAGTGCTTTCTGTTCTGTCCATGAAAAGAACCAGGTCAGTGCATGAACCTCATTGTGACTCTGTGCCCTTTGCATATGGCCAGTTGTTGGGAGGAGGGATTCCTACTCAAGTAATCCCTCTTCATTCCATGTTCCACTATACCACCAAACGCCTAAGCTTTTAAGAAGAGCCTTAAAGTAATGGCATATCAGTGGTTTATTATTTTGCCATTGCATTTGCATAATTTCTTTAGAACACTGCTTATTTATGAGGTGATTTAATGATCTTGTGGCCATTACAGAGACATTGTGAAGCAGAACTTGCAGACATTTAGATGCTACAAAAATGTGAATTCCGCTGAAATACTTCACTTTGCTGCATTTTGCAGTAGGGGGAATTAAAAGGATATAAAAGTGAAGAAAAGGTATACTCTAAATTCAAAATAATAATCAGTCCAGCCTAGAATTAATCATCCACAGTTGTTTTATAGAGAAGTAATTGATTCCTGTACCTATAGCATAACATTATTGGGTGGTAGAAGGGAATGAATTTAGTACATTAAAGTGTGTTAAATCTGCTAAATAAACATTATGTGGTACTTAACCACATTTTCTCATATTCCTGGGAAATTTTCCATGTGTAGTTGAAGATCATAAAGATGTTTTCTGATCTGTACCTTCAATCTTCTTTCTTTGTTATGAGATATTACAGCAAAGAAAGTGGATTCAGCATGCTAAATTCACTATGTAATTTTATTTGGAAATAAGTTTTTTAACTTGCAAAATGAACTACTGAATATTAGGATCAACCACTGTGAACCTGGCCCAGAGAGACATCCTTTTCCTTCATTCCCCAGCACTACATGAAGTTTTTCCATATTTGCACATACAATGATTTGATTTAGGTATATGCCTCATCTAAGTTAGCAGCAAGCAATAGATAGCCACTAGTTCCAAGGAAATTGAAGTTTACGAAGACAAAATGCAAGGCAAGGGGGACAGGAAGGCATTGTATACACATGTAGGGTCTCCCTTGAACAGCTGCTGGCTCTGTTACCAGTGCTTAAATCTGATCACAGCCATCTTCACCTCACTGCACCAGGACAAGAACAGGGCAGTGTGTTCGTGCTGGACCTGCATTGTGTCCTGGCATTGCTCCAAAATCTGTTTTTCCGGAGGAATCTTGTGAAGAGAATGCCAACCATCTTGCTGCTGGTATTTATCTGATTATTTTTGAGTAATCTGATACATGACCACCTGTGCACCAAATAATCAAACCTAGGAGAAAAAAAAGAAGACAAGGTTGTGGTGGGAAAACTGGTTCTGCTCTCAGATGTCATATCCATTTGCTGCAGATAGAGCTGGGCTGTTTCCAAGCTACATCATGTATCCCTTGGTTTAGTTAAATCAGATCATCAGTGCCCCAGCTGCATTTCTCAAACACAGGCTGAAGTAGCTTCTTGCACCCCCCTGTCAGTTTCCTCCCAACTCACCTTTTTTTTTTTTTATTTTTTTATTGACCTGGCCTTATTTAAGTTTAGTTGTTGCATCAATAAGCGTAGGTCTTTTAACCTCTGAGAATCTTTTAGGAAGGTGTGAATTCTGTAGGTGAGACCCAAGGACTTGTGTCACAAGTTTGTTTCCTGTTTTCTGACTTGCAGGCAGGGGATACTGCACTCCATGTCGCTGCTGCTCTAAATCACAGGAAGGTGGTGAAGCTGTTGTTGGAGGCAGGGGCTGATACATCTGTTGTCAACAATGTAAGCAGGACATGGAATTTCTTTGGTATTTTATGTTAATATAGAGTCCCTTCAAAATTCTTCATAGGCTTGGTAGAAAATACTTGGTTGTTAAATATTGAATTACATCTGGGTAAATTAAAGCAGTTAGTCCCTTTATTCTTGTGCACAAAATATGTCCTGAACCTGGCTGGAAAAATTCTACATTTCCAGTAGCTTGTATTTTTAAGGAAGTGGTGGGTTTTTTTCTCTCAGGCAGGTCAGACCCCTCTAGAGGTTGCCAGACAGCACAATAACCCCGAAGTTGCGCTCCTCCTCACTAAAGCTTCACAGGTATGTTACTGGTCTCTCCTCGACACACACATACACATGGAGCTGAGGCCAGTTAACCTTGGGAGGCTGCATTCCCTCCTCCTTATCTTGTGCTGTGAAAGGTGCCTACATTTCTGTTGGCATTGTGGGCTGGTCTCAGGTCTATTGATGCAGAGCCTTTCAGCCCCCAAGACCAGCAATGTGTGCAGATTCAACCTCAGTGCTGTCAGAGGTCCCACTGTCCTGACTAGCAGAGGATGGAGCAGTCAGAGGCACTTGTTCCCTGCAGTGGCCTAGAGGTTAGAAAGTTGCTCTGTACCCAGAAGCTCCTGGGTTGTGTCACTCTGCTGGCTGCCTCAGGCATGTCCCATCCCCAAGATGGAAGGTGCTTTGAAATGGGGACAAAATGTCCTGTTTATACTTCACAGCTGTGCATGAAATGTTACAATGCTCTTCTGGCCAGAAGACAGGTGGGAGGGCATGAGACCAGGCACGATCCCTTCCCTCCTCCTCCTTGTCACCTCTGTATGTAAAGGGCTGGGCTTGGCTTGCCTACCAGCCCAAGAACACAGGAGGACACAGGAAGAGTTGCTTACCACTCAAGGGGACAGCAAATTGTCCCAGTAGAGTGATGTCAGTGGTGGTGTGTTTTCACAGCCATAAACACCCACATTGCTTGGCCCACCAGTGTCCATCTGGCAGTGCACTCTCCCTTATCCATTGCCCTTTAGACAGATGTGGAAAAAGTCTGCTATATTACTTGTCTTTTGTGGTAGGAAAGAGCGTGACATCACTGAGTAACAGTGTGCTCTGCCTTCAGGTCTCGCGTTTTAACCGTGGGAGAAGCCTGAGGAAAAAGAGAGAGAGACTGAAGGAGGAGAGGCGAGCTCAGTCAGTGCCACGGGATGAAGTGGTACAGAGCAAGGTACATCCTGGCATTACCAGCTGGACCTGCTGTGAGGAGGGAGTGTCACTAAAACCCATCAGGACTCAGTCTGATTGGAACCATCACTTGCACATGGGGCAGGCTATCATGCTGTGCTGCTAAAGAGCTTCCCATGTGCAAAGCAGCTTAAAACTGGGCACTTGACAAAAGAGCTCCTTTTCCCCATCTCTGCAACTGCTCTGAACTCCCTGTCTTTGCTTCAAGCAGGGCAGTATCTCAGCTGCTGACACACCAAGCAGTGACCAGCCCCTGCAGAGGAAGAGCAATCTGAAGGATGAACCTCGATCAACCTCACCAGGTCCCAAAGGGAAGAAGAGCAAAAAGAAAAAGCCAAAGGAAAAGGTATCAGTAGGTTTAAAACAGCAGAGAGAGGGAAGAGAGAGTTCTTGAGCAGTAGGTAGTGTCCCTTTGGTGTGTTGGTGAGTCATAGGGCAGCAGCCCCACTGTGCTCCTGGGGTAGACATAGTCTTCAGATAAAACCAGATTTTGCTGTAATTGTCCAAAGGGTTTTGTCCCATTTCTACCAGGAATAGTTTTCCAGGAGGCTCATAAATAAGAAAACATTGTATGTATTTTATGCAGGTTTCAGCACTCTCAGACCCCATCTCCCCAGCTGATCAGCAGACACTCCCTCAGCCCCAAAATAACGTGCCTAAGCGTAGAAGCAAACATCACTGCTCCTCTCCACCCCCTCCCCATGAGGTCCGAGCCTACCAGCTCTACACGCTCTACCGAGGAAAGGATGGGAAGGTGATGCAGGTGAGATGGCCACTGCCCTCACGGAGGGAGACACTGGGAGCAGCACATGGAGTTGGGGCACAGTTAGGTAGCAGAGAGAAAATATGCTCAATTAACTGCACTCTCAGGGGCAGGAAATCACGACTGGATTCATTCTCCTTGTTTGGGTTTCAGCTGCATTTTGGCCTTAAGTCTGGTAAAAAATTAGCAGATTTTGTACCTGTTAAAGAAGACATAAGTAGTTTTGATCTACAAAGTATTTCCTTTTGGAGCTAAGTTGTGAACAGTGATTGAACGAGACTGAATGAGAACTTTTACAATATATTTTGAAACATTAGGATTTCTGACAGGAAATGCAAAAAACTTTTCCAAGGAAAAGCATCGTGTGAGTGCTGAAAGCTTTTTACCTAAATCAAGAGGTCGAGTAAGCTCAGAAGATTTTGTTTTAGTTCTGTTTATTGCAACATGTATTTGGGGATTCTGGTTCTTAGGGGCAGGATCTGTACAGAAACTGATTCACAAATAAACCTGGAGCTACCAGCTCATATGCATTTATTCCAGTATTTATTCCAGTTTGAAGACTGATATTATCTTAGTCATTTTATTAAACAGTTAATTACCAGTAGACATTTATAAGAAAGCATGAAAACAGTGAGCAAATTACCTTCTAGATGCTGTAAATGTCTGTATTGTTGTTTTCTTAATATTGCCCTTCTGCACCCCTGGAAGGTCTGTCCTTTAATTTCCTTAGCTTCTTACATCCATCCACCAGCTGTCTTTGGTCCCTTGCTGTAGCTAAGAAATTCAGGAGATTCTGAAGATCATGCAAGTCAGACTTCAAAGATTTTCCTGGCTGTATTTTCCAAACTCTCCGTGTAATGTTCGAGAAATTTCCAGACGGGGCACTATTATAGTTTATTATCCTAGAGCAGACATCAGGAAGGATGGAGGATCTTTCACATGTTAAAACCAGTATCTCCCTGCCCCAGGGATCTGATGGTAAAAGGGTGGGCCATAGGAAGGACTTGGGGAGCAGAAAGAGATGTGCAGAGAGCAGACAGGACTTGTTTACAAATCTCATTTACTCATGAAGATTAGCTTAGAAGACTTCCATATAGTATTTCCTGAAATACATGACACTCTTTTCTTGTTTGCTTGTCTGTCTTTAATGCCCTCAGGCTCTGAATAGCAAACATAATTTCTGAAGTACGTGTGCTTCTGAAGCTTTCTTTAGTGCTCAGCAAACCACCCACCTTTCCCTACCACAGGAATAACCCCCAATTTGTGAAACACTGCTGCAGGGCCAAAGTGGAGAGGGAGGCTCCTCTGCACACAGATTTGGAGCAGCTGCTTTGGGCTACTGGCACACCCCGCTAAAGGAGCCAATTTCTGCCTTTGGGCTGCAGAGGAAGCCAATGAAGATTAGGTGCCCTCACTTCAGGGAATCTTTTGTGACCATCTCCCTGAGGTATTTAAATGCTGGTCAGTGCAGCCCTCGTTGCAGAGGGGTCGTGGGATGGTGTGATGTGAGTCAAAGGCAGGCAGAGGTGTGCCCAGCAGTAAGGGAGCAGCTGGATGCCAGTAGGGTGAGGGCAAACAGCAGCTGTGATGCCTTGCCATTTAGTACAGAAAAAGGAGAGAGCACATTATAGTCCTTAGGTTAAAAAGCAAATGCACACAACACACACACAGTCACAAAATCAGATTTTTTTTTACAGCAGAATTAAAGAATTCAGAATTATGGTATTGAGACAAGGGTGGTATCCCCTCATACAGCACACAGTACCACAGCATACATGATCTGAGCTCAGTGCTCCTTGGAGCCCCAGAGAAATCAACACTGCTGTATGTTAGGATGCAACCATATAAATCAAGGAAAACCTCCATTCTCTGTTGGACTTGGAGGGAAATATAGTTAAGGAAGATGAGGAGAAGGCTGAGGTACTTAACACGTACTTTGCCTCAGTTTTCACCAGTAAGACAGGTGGCCCTCAAGACAACTGGCCTCTGGGGCTGCTGGACAGGGAGAGGGAGCTGAATACCCCTCCTGTGTTCCAGGAGGAAATAGTGACCGACTTACTGAGCCAGCTGGATCCTAACAAGTCTATGGGACCAGATGGGATCCATCCCAGGGTGATGAAGGAGCTGGCAGAAGAGCTTGCCAAACTGTTCTCCATCATCTTCCAACAGTCCTGGCTCTCTGGGGAGGTCCCAGATGATTGGAGGTTGGCGAGTGTCACCCCAATCCACAAAAAGGGCTGCAAGCAGGACCCTGGCAACTACAGGCCTGTCAGCCTGACCTCCGTGCCTGGCAGGGTTATGGAGCAGTTCATCCTGAGTGCAATCACACAGCACCTTCAGGGTGGACAAGGGATTAGACCCAGCCAGCATGGGTTTAGGAGGGGCAGGTCCTGTCTGACCAACCTGATCTCTTTTTACAATCAGGTGACCCACCTGGTGGATGAGGGGAAGGCTGTGGATGTGGTCTATCTGGACTTCAGCAAGGCCTTTGATACTGTCTCCCATAATATACTCCTGAAAAAGCTGGTAGCCCATGGCCTGGACAAGTGTACCCTCTCCTGGATTAGGAGCTGGCTGGAGGGTCGGGCCCAGAGAGTGCTGTGAATGGGGCTGCATCCAGCTGGCGGCCAGTCACCAGTGGTGTTCCCCAGGGGTCTGTATTGGGTCCAGTCCTGTTCAACATCTTTATTGATGATTTAGATGAGGAGATTGAGTCCATCATCAGCAAATTTGCTGATGACACCAAGTTGGGAGGGAGTGTCAACCTGCAGGAAGGCAGGAGGGCTCTGCAGAGGGATCTGGATAGACTTGAGAGATGGGCTGATTCCAATGGGATGAAGTTCAACAAGGCCAAGTGCCTGGTCCTGCACTTTGGCCACAACAACACCCTGCAGTGCTACAGGCTGGGCACAGAGTGGCTGGAGAGCAGCCAGGCAGAAAGGGACCTTGGAGTACTAATTAACAGGAAGCTCAACATGAGTCAACAGTGTGCCCAGGTGGCCAAGAAGGCCAATGGGATCCTGTCCTGTATCAAAAACAGCGTGACCAGCAGGACCAGGGAAGTGATCCTTCCCCTGTACTCTGTGTTGGTGAGGCCACACCTTGAGTACTGTGTTCAGTTCTGGGCCCCTCAGTTCAGAAAGGATATTGAGGTGCTGGAGCGGGTCCAGAGAAGAGCAACAAGGCTGGTGAAGGGACTGGAGCACAAGTCCTATGGGGAGAGGCTGAGGGAGCTGGGGTTGTTTAGCCTGGAGAAGAGGAGGCTCAGAGGTGACCTCATCACTGTCTAGAACTACCTGAAGGGAAGTTCTAGCCAGGTGGGGGCTGGTCTCTTCTCCCAGGCACTCAGCAATAGGACAAGGGGGCATGGGCTTAAGCTCTGCCAGGGGAAATTTAAGTTGGATATCAGAAAACAATTTTTTACAGAGAGAGTAATCAGGCATTGGAATGGGCTGCCCAGAGAGGTGGTGGAGTCACCATCCCTAGAGATTTTTAAACACAGATTGGACGTGGCGCTGGGTGCCATGATCTAGTAAATGGACTAGAGTTGGACCAAGGGTTGGACTCGATGATCTTGGAGGTCTTTTCCAACCCAATCGATTCTATGATTCTATATCAGATCAATCTTTTTTCTAGTCTGTGCTTTTTCAACTAATAGCCTGTTGCTGAGCTACTATAAGATACTATCAGGATGGTGAAATACATTATGTGGTACAGAAGAGCCCAAGACTGACTTAAGGAGGCTGTGATAATGTTCCAAGTGTGCTAAGAGGATGGTGGGGTGTAGCAAGTAAATGTATTACTACTTTCAGGCACCAATAAATGGATGTCGTTGTGAGCCCCTGATAAATAAACTGGAGAATCAGCTGGAGGCAACAGTGGAAGAGATAAAAGCTGAGTTTGCAACAGTACAAGATAAGATGAATATTAAGCTGGGCCAGATGGAAAGCAAAACTCAACATCAAGTAAGAACATGACCCAGAGCTCTACGTGCCCATATGACATTTCCTAAGCCTAATGACTATTTTCATTGTCATGATTTGTGTTTTGCTTCTTATATTGTAAAAACAATCCATGAAATCTAATACTCAACACCAGGGAACTGTAACATTCCACAGGGATCTAATGTTGCAAAGTAGGGTTTAAGAAAAGACACACTCAATGTGTTAAGTGGCTTCTGGTGCTTCTTTAGATAAGGAATCTTAATGGCTTGAGCCTTTAAGAGGGAAAGAAGGCAGTCCTGGTTGGTTCATAATTGTAAAAATCCCTCTTGCTGAATTACACATTCACTGAGATTTGAGATCCTCTAAATTATTTTTTATTTTTAATTTAATAGTTATTCATTGATAATTTTCTGATTGAACCTCTTCACAAGCTACATCTAATTGTAGTTGGTAGAATTCCTAGACACGAAGACTGAAAGACAGACTGTACTTTGAATGACAAGGTTCACAGATGGGAGTTTTGTTTGGTTTTTAACATGATCATCTCAGCTGTCTTGTGTTTTTTCCCCCAGCTCCGTGTTTTAGACAAGCTTATGGCTGAGCGGCTGTCTGCAGAGAGAACAGAGTGCCTTCACCGCCTGCAGCAGCACACTGAGCTGGAGAAGAACGAGGGTGAGAAGCGGCAGGTATGGCTTGAGACAGCTACTCCCTGTCAGCTCATTCCCTGTTAGCTCATTCCCTGCTAACTCACCTCCAGAGTTTTGTTCCAGTAGGCAGAGAGAATATCGGAGATTTATCTCCTCTGTTGAAACAGGAAAAAGAGCTTCAAAGACCAAATTACTCCTATCCACCACCTTAATCTCTAAACCAAATTTATAAAGCTTTTGCATTAGAAATGAGGAACATGAAATCCAGTCCCACTGTTGTAAGTTAATTTGGTGTGTGTCAAAAGTGTGGCATCCAAAACAAAATACTGTTTTTCTATCATAGTGCTTTGCAAAAACTCCTAAAAATGCCATATTTTTACAGTTGTACTTTCAGCTTTTGCTTCATTAAAGGACATCTGCAGGAACATCTGCAAAAGACTAAGATCTGAGTTGTTCCTTTTACTTCTCATCCCTGGGAATCTCTCCCTTCTTCTTTCTCTAATCTCCACTCCTCCCCTCCCCCACCATGCATTAAAAAGCTGCAATTCTTCCCTCTGATGTTAGTGACAGGGCACCATCTCCAAGCTGTGTTTTAGTGCCATTAGGCAAGTCCTTTTTGTATGCTTGTTTAACTAGCAGTACAAGAGTAACTGCTTCCATAGAGACCCAGCTGATCCAGCCCTTCTACTTTCTGTGAAAGCTCACCATTAAAACCTGCTAAGAAATTTGTGTTTCTCTACTCATATGGGTAAATTTAAAACACAGTTCATGTTCTCATTATTGGTATTCTTCCAAGAATTGAAAAACACACTTTGTGCTAGTAAAATGTCATGAGTTTTTGTAATACCATTCCAAATCCGTTTTAAAAGACTGACAGCTGTGGTAATCCTTGCATAAACTACTGATCAAGATACTTGGGTCTAACATCCATGAAACACTTTTCTCCAAAGAAAAGTATTTACCAAACTAAGGCAGTGTTAGTTTTTATTTCATCATAAGAGACATAAATACTAAATTGGCTGCTGAAAGTCTAGACTTGTGCTCCATTTCCTTGTAATCTCTATTCAAGAAACAATATGCTGGAGTGATGCATCAGGTGAACTGAATTAAGTGGTGTCAGCTGTTCCTGCTCTGTTGGGTCTAATTGAAACTACTGGAAAAGCAGAAATGGGCTTTACTAAACACATTGACTAAATGTCCTTGTGCCTAGGAGGGCCTGACCTAATTCACGATGTTATATGACAAACAGGTGAAAGAGCTACTCCTGGTTTAAATTATTTAAATTGCTGTGAAACTGACACTTATTAAGCACCTTTGTAATCTGAAAGCTGTTAGTGATTTATCATTTAGTGTGGGACTCACCTTTATCACTGAATGAACAGAGAAGCAGAGGTTGGTAATGGTAAAGCTGGGTCCCAGAAGTGTCTAATTTGATTTTCATTCTTAAAAAATGTCAGCTTTGACCACTTGGGATGTTCCTTGCACTTAGAAAGTGTCATTAACTGTGATTAAACAAGTCATCTCTGATCAGAGGACTTAGAGTTGCATTTGAAGTAACATATTCATATGTAAGACATGGTAAACTGAAGTAGAGAGGGTGCCTTTCATTAGCTAATGCATAGTTCTTCACCTTTTCTGATTTGCAGTATTTTAAATATCCCCAGTGGAAGCATACACATCTGTACAGGGAATCTAGGCCCAGATACACAGCTTGCTTCTCTTTGCCCTTGCCACATGTCCTCAGCAGCCCAGGAACCATAGGATCTCATCACAGGACCATCTAATTTGCAGTCTCTTTCTCATAGATTTCCTTGGTTGATGAGTTGAAGACTTGGTGCTTGTTGAAGATTCAGAATCTGGAGCTCAAGCTTTCTGGAGATTCCAGGTCATCAAGACCAAAATCAACTTTGTCCACTTGTGAATCTCTCACTGAGACCCTGGATACTGACAACAACCCCCACAGTGCCAAGGACTGTAAAGCCAACCAGCCTGTGCTGCAGTCAGAGGGCTCCCACCAGCATTCCTTTGGAACACTTCCAAACAGCCTCTTGGAAGATGGGGCAAGGAGAAGAGCCCAGATGCCAGAACAGAGCCTTGGGCAACCCTTTTGCATTAAACAAGATGGTGCATCAGGTACAACCACGTCAGGTACATAGGTATCATATTGATTCAAG
This sequence comes from Pithys albifrons albifrons, assembly GCF_047495875.1. Classification (NCBI taxonomy): domain Eukaryota; kingdom Metazoa; phylum Chordata; class Aves; order Passeriformes; family Thamnophilidae; genus Pithys; species Pithys albifrons. The sequence goes on from NC_092459.1 coordinate 35,943,957, forward strand.
GGCAAGCTAATCAATAGAGGGATACTTGTATAAATATCACATTTATTAATTCTGTCTGTGTGCTTTCCCCAATCAATACGCCTAATATTGTGGGATTAGAATACACTTTCAAGGCGGACACTGGGAATATTTCAGGATGTGGCTGGGTGGAATTCCATTGACTCTTCCTGATACTTCTGCTGTGTCTTTGAGGCCAAGTCCTTAGGTGCTCTGAATAACTCTGTTTTCTGAAATTTCTCCAGCTTCCCAGTCAGAAATGCTGCCATCCTATTGACTGACAAGTTTTATCTAAAGTCTACTGAAGAAAGTATTGTATTTAGTGCTTTTCAGATGTTTGGAACCTTTAAGGGCAGAGATGTGAACCAAAAACATTCATATCCCTTGTTAATATTCAGACTGCAAACATATAGAATAAACCTATTTTTCCTCTTTCATTGACCTAAAGTCAATGAAAGCCATTATTACTTCTTTTGACAAGAACAAAAATAGCTGAGAATATGAAAACCTATTCAGGGATCAAGGCCATCTGAAGATAAGGTTCAAGCCAACGCTGTGTGCTTGGCTCTGGAAACTTTTGAGCAAAAATAGATGTGGGCAGAATGGCCAAGTCTCCACAGTAGAATGCCATCAGAGCCCCGGGCTTCTGTAAAATATATTGTATATGCTCCCTAAACACTACGCAGAGTGAACAGACATGGACATGGATGTCCCATCAGACTAGGAAGGCACATAGGAGATCTTGTGGTGCATGAGTGTGAGCTATTCTGCAATGAACAGCTCAAAAGTATCAAAATGTGGGACTTTTTCAAAATTACTGGAGCTTCAAGTTTTATAGAGGCAAGGGACTCATAAATATCAGCAAACATAACCTACTCCGGGAATCTAGATTGATTGTTGTTACACATCCTTATGATGAAGTCATAGAATCATAGAATGGTTTGGGTTGTAAGGGACTCTAAAAGTCATCTAGTTCCAACCCTACAGCCCTGGGCAGGACCAGGTTGCTCAGAGCCCCATCCAACTTGGCCTTCAACACTTCCAAGGATGGGGCATCCACAACTTCTCTGGGCAACCTGTTCCAGTCCTCACCACCCTCACAGGGAATATTTATGTCCTTTGACTGTTGTCATCAGGTAGACCCACAGCCACCTCCCTGCCTGAGCCAGCTTTTCTCTTCAAATGATGCTTTATTACATCACCTGACCCGGATGATTTGATAAACTAATACAAGCCTGTACAATGTTTACCCTGCGTGGTACATAGGAAACTGCATTGTTCATCAAACAACGAGGGCTTCTGAATGCTAAAATAAATGCCCAAGCTTTTCTTAATATGTTGTCTGTATTTTGTTCCTTAGGTACAGAGCAACAGTCAGTGGCTGGTGGGCCAGTTTCTTCTTCTGCCGCTGCTCAAGATGTCAGGCCAAAGGACAAAGCTGTTAGTGCCAGCACATTCCACAGGTTCCAGCAGGAGCTGCCCTCCTCTGAGCTTCTGGGCTCCAAATTAAGACACGTTAAGGTTCAAGCTGCTCTGCAGCCGTTGACTGAACCTGCAAAGACTGAATCCCAGAGTGGCTACTTCATCGACAAAGGAACTCAGACAAAAAAGTCCAGCAAAAGTGGGCAGTCAAGGCACAAAGCTCTGCACCACCCTGGGGCACACCAGAGCCAGGAGCAGCAACCCTCTGCCCTGCCTGCAGGACAGCCGCCTGCCCCTCCCCTCAGAGACACCTCCCAGGCCCTGGAGATAACACAGTACTTCTTCGAGGCTGTTTCCACACAGATGGAGAAGTGGTATGAGCGGAAGATAGAGGAAGCACGGTGCCAAGCAAACCAGAGAGCGCAGCAGGACAAAGCTGCGCTCAAGGAGCACATCAAATGCTTAGAGGAGGAGCTCAGCAAATTAAGGACGAAGGTGCAGAAAGAGAGTTAGTGTCTGCTCAGCAGGCAGTCAAGCAACAGCACTCATCTTGGAACCCGCTGTATGGGAATCTGGAGTATTGGTAGATATTTGTAGTGCCTGTTACATCCAAACAAAAGACTCTCTTTCAGGAGTACAAGTAACTTTGGAAACTCCATAACTGAGGAGAATTCATATGCAGACTATACTGATAACAACAAGATGCTGCAGATTAGATCCTTTCTTTGTTATTTCCAAGAGTCTGTTAATATTGCACTCTCAGTTTCCAGATGCTATTTAAAAACAAACTGCATTAGCAACCAAATCTGCTTTCTGAAAAGGGAATTCCCTTGTTTCCACACAGGTCATGTCTGGCTAGAGAGTTCCACGGTATGCTATATGTAAACATGTGGTAATACCAGTACTGAAATAAATCCAGCATGTTTGAGAACTTTTGGCAGAATTCCTTAGTGATAAAGGGCTATGATACATTTTAGATATCTCCAGGGCCTCTCTCTAGTCAGTGGAGAGAAGCTACAGAATTGTCTTGGTTTGAGCTGGCAAACTGCCAACCCTCCAAGACAGAGGGTCAGAGCCTCCCTCCCAATACGGAGGAAAGGGAGGAAAAGAAAGGGGAGGGGGAAAAAAACCTTAAGGCCATGTCTGTGCTAAAACTGCATATATTTTACAGAAAGAAAGAGACAACTAGAAGAAAGTACAAATATACACTCACACAAATTAAAAGCAACAAGGAACAATTCCTTACTTCTCAATACACACACAAATTTCACTATTTTAACCCCAAATTATCTTAAAAGACTCAGTCCCCAGAGAGCCAGACCCAAGCAGAAAGAGAAGAACCCACAACAAACATTTTACTTCCCAAAACAACTGCTGGGCCAGTGCTGGGCCTGGGCCTGGTCCTCCCCCTCTCTCCTGGGACTGCCCCATGTGTGTCCTCTGCAAGAATGCTGTGGGGTGCCTGACTAAACCACTCCCACACTGATTCTACTTCCCTGGAAAAATGATGTTGTAATATGGTATGGAATAAAACACTATTGGCTAGGAGGAGTCAGCTGTTGGCTTAGCCCAGCTTAGATCAGCTGACAGCTCCAGGCCTAGTCTGAACTTCAAAAACTCAAATTTAGTCCCACCTAGGTGAACCTATGACAAGAACTCACTTCAATTACAAGCCCAGGTAGGTGACAGATGCAGGCTTCCATCTGGAAGAGGGCAGGCAACCGTGGATGGAGATGCTAAAGTGACTCATCTCATTAAGGACAGGGACTTGGGCTGCCATATTGCTTTTCTCTTGATTTTTATGTTATTAAAACTAATCCTAAATCAGATCTGTATGGTCACACGATTCTTGGGGCTGTACTCCTGTAGTCTGACTGAGAAGTTTTGTTTAGGGCATGATAGCAAATATTTTAATGTAACTATGGTCTACTTGTTAGGCAAAATTTTTATATAAATCTCTTTTCCTTCACACAACAAATGGCTGAATTCTCTGTTATTGAAGAAGCTTGAAAAAGTCTTTTATTTAAAGAAGTGAAAGCTTGGTTCCCTCTATTTAAATATTTCTTTTTCTGCAGCCAGGATTTTCCCCCAGACACCTTGTCCAGGCTGTCTACCTTTGTTCCTCTGAATGATTCCTGTCTTTACCCTTGTATCTCTAAAAAGGAGACCAGGCCCTGGTGAAGGTGCAGGTCTTAGGACAAAGTCCCACAAAATAGAACTCAACAGCATTTTAAACCTTTTGTTTTGTTATACAATCAAAACTTATATTGACCAGTGTTAGCCACACTGACAGACTCCAAATGATCTAGAGGCACTGCAACTCACTGCATCTGCACCTCTTTAGGGTTTCCTCCTTATACCTCTGAGAAGGCTCCATCAGATTCTGTTAGAAAAGTAAAGTTTACTTACCAGATCATGATAGAACAATTGTCTAAAATCAGATCCAACACAGTATGGTACTGTTATGCCAAGGAGAAAAATATTTTTGTACTGAGGAGCCCTAAAATCAATACAAAATACTTTACAGCATGGAAGACACCATAGACTAATTAGTAATTAAGCTTTTGTCTTCTTAGCAGATGTATAAAGAAGGTTGTAACATATAACTATTTTTTAAAGTCCCTATTAATGCACTATCAAGACAAATGTATCTGCAGCTATGGAAATAGTTTTATTGCTCTGACTGCTGTAGTCTAATATAGACACTTTCTTATGTTTACAGTTTTGTTTAAACCACTGTAGGAATGCAGAAGCATGCTACTGAAGTTTTGTATCACTTGGATAATGTTTTGCCAACAATTAAAATAAGTGTTGCTAAGAAATCTGTGGCATAATGTTTTCTAGACAGAGAAAACTGACAGAACCCCCTCACTTCACTCAGAAGGGGGAGCAGAAAATTGGATTTCAGCTTCTAAGCTTTCTGCTTGTGGCAATGGACCATGAAAACAGAGTCTGCCATCAGTCCCAAGGGAGGCTGTAGAGAGTGAGTGTGGTTTGGGAGCTGGTGCAGGCACCCACCATTTCAGCAGTTCCTGGCACAGGCACAGGGCTGAACAGTGCAGCTGAGCACACATACACTACACTCCAGGGCTGGCAGGGGAGGCCGTGGCTTCAGCTCATCGATTTCACATATGGACCACATCCCTCACATCATATGTCCAAGTGATGCAAGTAAATCCAAGTAATTTAAGACAGCAACCTGACTGCTGGTTACTGATATTAGAGGTCCTCTGAAGCCCATGAGTGTACGGCAATGGAAAGGGAGAAGTTTTCTCACAACTTCTTTCTACACCACTCCCTCCTTCAAAACTGTGAAGGACTTTACAAAATACCTGTAAGATCTACCTTTCTCTGCAGGACATACTTGGTAAATTTACTTACCCTCATAGATTAATATACTTGGTAAATGTACTTACCCTTAAGGCAGTTAAATGCCTCCCTGACATCCGATCCGTCAGATCTCGGAAGCTAAGCAGGGTCAGTCCTGGATTAGTACTTGGATGGGAGACCTCCTGGGAAATGCCGGGTGCTGTAGGTTCTAGTCCTGAGGACTTCACTGGCACTGTCCAAGCTCGCTCGGCCGTGGCAGATGAACCTTAGGACTTAAACGGTGGGGCCAGTTCTGTGCACGCTGTGCCTCACCTAAAATCCACTGTGCAGGCTGGAAGGGCACATCCACGTGGGGAGAGCCCTGCCCAAATCTTAGTTCGTGAAGCCGAGCCACACACACACTTACCCTCACAGACTATACTTGGACTCCTAAAGGCTTCTGGCAGGCAACTCTACCTTAACGAGCCCACAGAGCAGTGGAGGTCACGGGCAGCAGCACTCACAGAATATTCTGACTTGGAAGGGACCCACAAGGATTGCTGAGTCCAATGCTAAAGTGCATGCCCCATACAGGGATTGGAACCTGCAACCTTGGTGTTATTGGCACCATGCTCTAAGCCACTGAGCCAACCTCAGGGTCACTCTTGAGGGCAGTGGCTGTTCAGGGCACTGCCTGTGAATCCCAGTCCTGGATTATGTGCCCACAACCTACAAACATGCAAACTGGGAGTCAAAAGAGTAATGCAGGCTCAGGGCTCCAGAATGACGTGAAGGAGAGTAAAGCCTCCTAATTAAGCAACAGAAATCCAAGCACTGCCTGAAGGGAAAGGGAAGGCTACCTGTGATAACAACTGACACTGGTTACAGCTTGTTTAGTTAAAAATCCTTTCTAATCAGCATTTCCTGCCAACATGAAAAATCAACCCACAACTCCCTGTCAATGGATCCTACCAGTAAATGTTAACAAAATGTAAATTTTTAACAAAATGTTTTTATACACGTATTTTTCACTGACTGAAATTTGGAGGCTTCTGTCTATATAAACCCAAACCCCTGAGCAGCCTTCCTGGTTGCCTTGAGGCACTTCATTTATGGCAAAGCTAAACAAACATCATAGGAAAGGATTCTACAGTGACTTTCAGAAAAATAATCAGGGAAAAAAGGGCATTCTTCATTGGTTAGCAACAGCTTTTTGCAAAGCAGCTTTGCTGAAGTGTGTAGCTTTGAAGACCCTTTGGCTCCAGCAATAAGCATTCTTCCTGCTCCCAGCTAGGGCCTGTCACCCCTCCTGTAGCCTGGAGTAGTGTCCTGTCCCTTCTCCTGTGCCAGTGGTGGCACTTACCGGATTTGCTGCAGGTCTGTTCAGCTCACCAGCTCAGCAGAAAGCCACCCTGGCGTGGGGGGGTGGCTCCCTAAGGGAACTGTAATAGCAGAGTGGGAGAGGGAGGAGTTCTGCATGTCTTGGAACCACAGCCTAAACTCCACACTGTACTGGATGGGCAGGTATCTCTGCTGCTGCCTCTCCAGTTATGCGGAGAAAACCTCGGGCTCATCCAGGTATTTTTAAAGTATATGGGGGAAAAAAAAGGAAGCTCAAGGAAAGTGAGAACAGTTACAAGCTAGCAAATCTGCAGCACCACAACATTTGGAAAACCAAACCACAACATTTGCAGTTAGTATTTTCTAGCTGTAATTCTATTTTATATTGACTTGTAAATGCTAGCTTGAAGGTACTTCCTGTTGACTTGGTAATAGCAGTCTCTGGGGCTAGAAAATACCTCATTTTCATATATAAAGACCTCCCCTTTTTAGTTTTATTCAGCTGCTGCTGAAAATCAACACCTACATACAAAACATTTTCTTCAAAGTTTTGTCATGTTTATTTGTTCTGGGCCTATTTATTTATCCCAAATGGTTTTATAATCACAAATCTTGGTAACAACCCTTGGCACAGTACATCAAGAGCTGTTAGCACTGTGAATGTTGCCACCCACAGCTGTCACAGTAAAAAATAGACCAAAAAAATCTGGTTTATATTTATTTTCCATTCCACTGGTGTAACACTGCTGCTGTAATTTTTGATGCTTTCGGCTTTTTCCACAGCACATGCTACATCATCCATTCAGTTCTTGATGTCTGATTTCCTCATGGGAAGGTAACCAAACCACGAAGGGAAATGGGGAAGGGGACAAACCAAATAACATGCCCACTGTGGCAGACTCCCTCCTCAAACATTACCAGGTTGCCAGCAAAAGCTGCCATTATAACCACATCCTGGAAAAAACCCTGTGCTTGTTTGCAGCAGATGAAAGTCCAACAGTCAACAGAATTAATATCAGGATTTTGCCAGCTTAAGTGTTCTCTGAAGTTCCTGAAGTTGCATGTTGCCTTGAGTAATCATCATCCTGATAGCATCCTGTAAAACAGAATGGAATCTACTGAACATCCGTGCACAGCAAAGGTTTTACACAACCATGCAGACTTTCAGTGCATTAAAATACATACAATTCTTACAGGCACTACTGTCATCTACAGTAACACTATAATCACTGAGCTAGTTAAAAAACAGGTGATAGAAAGCAAAGGACTGGAGAAAAACAAGAAATGTGAAGGCTTCTGCATTTCCTACTTGTTTTATATCCCAAACTATCCAATTTGATTGTATTTTGTTTGAATACAGTTGAAATTACAGGAAGGAAAAAAAAGCTATAGAAAACTTAACCATTAATACGTTAGTTACCATAGCATTCAATACAATTTTCCTGCTCTGTGGTTGGAGTAAGCAGGATACCTGCTTTTTAATTCCAGGTTATTGTCTGGAAACTAAGAGAAACAGTACTGGAGATAATATTTAGAGATGCTGGATTATTTCTTCGTATCCCTGCCAGCAATAGGACAAGGGGGCATGGGCTTAAGCTCTGCCAGGGGAAATTTAACTTGGAGATCAGAAAAAAATTCTTTCCAGAGAGAGCAATCAGGCACTGGAATGGGCTGCCCAGAGAGGTGGTGGATTCACCATCCCTGGAGATTTTTAAACGCAGATTGGATGTGGCAATGAATGCCATGATCTAGTAAATGGACTGGAGTTGGACCGAGGGTTGGACTTGATGATCTCGGAGGTCTTTTCCAACCCAACCGATTCTAAGACTCTATAAATGAGGAAAGAGCAGCAGGAGCCCCCACCGGAAGAACACCCACACACAGCCCCAGGCCCTTCCCGCGGCTCCCGACCTACCTCCTCCGTAGCATCCTTGTTCCTCTTGAATTCCTCCCTGGCCCAGTCCTTTAGGTAGCGGCGATCCTGTTCAGCAGGCACCTCCCGGATGGCGCGCAGGATCTTGCGGTACAGCTGCAGAACCTGCTGCCGCCTTAGGAACTGGGGAAGGACAGGGAGGTCTGCCCGCTGCGCCGGGACACGGCTGCGCTTCCAGGGCACTGAGGCAAACACAGAGCCCCCGGCGCCCTCTCTATGACGCGCAGCTTGCCCGACCCCCGTCACCCCGGCCCCGCCGCCCGTACCTGCCGCAGGGTGAGCGCTGCCGGCGGCACCCGCCCTGCCCCGGCCGCCATAACCTGCCCCTGCCCTTCCCACCGCCATGGCCGGCCACGCCCCAGGGCGGTGCCACCGGCGCCATTTCCGGGCGCGACGCCCGCCCCGTGGGAATAGAATCATGGGATTGATTGGGTTAGAAAAGATCTCCGAGATTATCAAGTCGAACCCTTGGTCCAACTCCAGTCCGTTTACTAGATCATGGCATTCCAATGCCTGATTACTCTCTCTGCAAAGAATTTTTTTCTGATATCCAACCTAAACCTCCCCTGTCAGAGCTTGAGCCCCTTGTCCTATTGCTGAGTGCCTGGGAGAAGAGACCAACCCCCACCTGGCTAGAACTTCCCTTCAGGTAGTTCTAGACAGTGATGAGGTCACCTCTGAGCCTCCTTTTCTCCAGGCTAAACAACCCCAGCTCCCTCAGCCTCTCCCCATAGGACTTGTGCTCCAGTCCCTTCACCAGCCTTGTTGCTCTTCTCTGGACCCGCTCCAGCACCTCAATATCCTTTCTGAACTGAGGGGCCCAGAACTGAACACAACACTCAAGGTGTGGCCTCACCAACGCAGAGTACAGGGGAAGGATCACTTCCCTGGTCCTGCTGGTCACGCTGTTTTTGATACAGGACAGGATCCCATTGGCCTTCTTGGCCACCTGGGCACACTGCTGGCTCATGTTGAGCTTCCTGTTAATTAGTACTCCAAGGTCCCTTTCTGCCTGGCTGCTCTCCAGCCACTCTGTGCCCAGCCTGTAGCACTGCAGGGGGTTGTTGTGGCCAAAGTGCAGGACCCCGCACTTGGCCTTATTGAACTTCATCCCATTGGAATCAGCCCATCTCTCAAGCCTGCCCAGGTCCCTCTGCAGAGCCCTCCTGCTTTCCAGCCAGTCAACATTCCCTCCCAACTTGGTGTCATCAGCAAATTTGCTGATTATGGGCTCAATCCAGCCTGGGGCGAGGCAAAGCCCCCATCATGGTTAGAAACCGCCGTAACTCTTTTATTAGTACAGACGATACAAGATGCATAGCCTTTGTGATGAAAAATCATGTCTGTGCTGTAAGACAAGGGACTTATGAAATGCCCTCAGTGTCTGCCTCGGACAGAGGGGCAAAGTTCACAGTGTAAACTGATAGTCCAGGGGGGCAGCACACGGCATCATTCACAAACTCCCTGCTGGTACCGTCGACAAAAATGGGCAATAATTCAACGGGATGTGTCAAACTGCAGGGTAGTTTCAGGTATTCAAGTACTTATTTTTTGGTTGTTTAAAACCAACTGCTTTCCCCTGCTCCTCCACTTTCCCAGAGGCAGCAGCCACAGGAGTGAAGATAAAGGATGCTTTTTAGCAAGACACCTCAAGTTCTGATGCAGAAATGCCTTCCCAGAAGCAAGACTGGTTTTTCTTACCACAGTAGAGTGTGGCAGGAATAATTTTACCTATGTGAATATTACAAATACTTTTTTTAAATATATATTATTACAAGAGAAGTTGAGAAAAGTTTTACATTATTTGTAGGAATAGCAGGAGAAAATCTCACCATTGCATAATTGTCTCCTTGACAAACAAAAGAGAATGCACCTAAACCCTTTCGTTCCGTGCAGTCTGACTGCCCCAAGGCAGCTCCTGCAGCTCAATCCTTGTCAGGAAGGGCCCTGTGACCCCTCCCATGAAATGCCATTTCATGTATTTCAGCGGTTTAGCAGCAATCGGGTCCTGACTTCACCTACAAAAGCTACAAAGCATCTGAGGCAGTCACCAGTTCAAACCACTGCCTGAGTGCATCACTCAGAGTTTCTGGAAGCGCGTTCACATCTCTAAGGATCATGTAGAATGGGAATGGGAATTCTTCCATGTAAGATCTGATTTCAGGCAATTCTCCGGGTCCTTTGAATATAGGTACTTTAATGTCCAAAATGGAATCCTGTAAAAAAAGTATTTATGTTACTACTAAATCACATGATGCATCTTTTATGGCCAACTGATGTAATTTATCCTATTTTTCAAATACTTACAACAATTCCTCCCCTGTTAGATTAAAAGGTAATAAAATACTTCAGAGATTAAAAGCTGCAAGTGTTCGATGGTAAATCAGATCAAAAGCTGAATACAAAGCAGTTAAATACTTTTGCCCTTTTAGATAAAGTGCTTTAATCCATGAATTACAGGCTAGAAGAGACTAAGCTTAAGCTTCTGCAATACCAAGTTCCATAAACACTGTCTTTCCTTAGCACTTGATGAGTTTACTGTTAGCACTTTAGTTTTATGTATTTGATGCCTTTCCAACACTGTCATCTGTAAGCTCCTTAGTGCCGAGTTCAACTTGTATTTGTGCAGCGCTCTAATAAAAGATTCTTTAGCAACTTACTTCATACTATTTCAACAAATACTACCAAGACAAAAATCAGATTAAACTCCAGCTGTGCTTCTTGTAAAGTAACTTCTTAGTTGCTCACTAGAGCAACTTCTTAATAGCAGCTAAGAAAATTAATGAAGCTTATGAAAAAACACTTTTTTCCCCCAGGAAAAAAAGCTTATGAAAAACACCCAGAATTTTTGCTTGATATTACAGCCAAACTTAATCAGAACTTTTTAACAGTTTGTCAGCATGAGAACTGTTAGTTTCTCAACAATAAATATAGCAGATGAGTTTTGTATGCCAAAGCAAAGATAGAGGAAGAAAACATGAACTACAAAAATAGTCTTCTCCACATAATGCAAAGTAAGGCTTAAGCTTCCTCACTTACTGCACTCAGTCTTCATGAAAAACTTGCAGGTATTTCAGCTTTCCAGCCAAGGACATCTAACAGTTTTCTTCCCCAACTACCAGATAAAGAACTCAGCTTTCCCAATTCAGGCACTAAATAACTCTCACATACTCCTTTCTGTCTATGTTTAATCTCATATTGGCTCTAGCTGTCATGTCAAATGGAGACTGCTGTTAGAGATTATCAAGTTGAATCAGAACTGAGATGGAACAAAGCATCTCTCAGACTCCAAATCTGTCAAGCTGCCAGCTACTTCCCTGGTGGCCAATATCTACAACCATTACCTTACTTAGCCTGTCTGTGGCCTGAAAGCTGAGGGGTTTTTTAAGTACAAAAGAGGGTAAGAAGCACAGTAGGAAGAAATCGTAGCTCTGACAGACGTGAAAAACTGAAATTGGGCTAAATATCTCTGACCTCCACAAAAGATAAGGTAGCTGTGTGGCACTACAAAAGACAGGAAAAAGATTTGTATCGGTTTCTCATTCACTGCAGTTGAATACTTCTCCCTTGTTCCTTTACTTACCCGGGAATTAGGATTGTCCAACACTACGAAAATAACAAAGATATTGGCATTCTGAGCTGCTTGAACTGCTGCTGTCACTCGTTCCTTGCCTTCCAAGAAGAGGCCTCTTCCATCAGATACGATCAAAAGCAGCTGCGCTGTTTCTGAGCACAAAGAACATTTAAAATTCCACTTAGAGTAACCCATTCAAAAGGCAAAAAACCCTATTTTGTTGTTTGCCCTGTGGGTATAATTGAAAAAGAAGTATTCCTAAGGTAATTAAGTCTTTGTCAGTTAGAATTCTGTGACTTCACATTGTATATATGGGCAGACTTCTCGAACGAAGATTTGGGCAGGGCTCTCCCCACGTGGGTGTGCCCATCCAGCCTGTGCAGTGGATTTTTTAGGTGAGGCACAGCGTGTGCAGAACTGGCCCCACCGTTTAAGTCCTGAGGTCCATCTGCCACGGCCGAGCGAGCTTGGACAGTGACAGGGAAGTCCTCGGGACTGTCACAGCACCCGGTACTGACCGGGGCTGACCCTGCTGAGTATCCGGGATGGGACGGGATGGGACGGCAGGGAGGGCATTTAACTGCCAGGGGATGGTGCCCACTGAGACTCGAACTCAGGACCTTGGGATTCAGAGTCCAGAGTGCTCTCCTTTACACCATGGGACCACCCCAGACTTAACATTAAGCTGCAGTTAACAGTGGGTCAAGAAAGGAAGTACTAGGTAACACCATCGAGAATAACAGAGGAGAGGAACCCACCATTTATCAGTAATATAAACAAGGATGAAGTGCATGGAAAACACCTAACGGACTTCGGCATGGCCTTGTCTTTCATGCCTGTTAAGTGCCTAGGATTTAAATACTAGAGTCCAGCCACTAGCTCAGTAAAGCACCTGCTGCTGCAATGAAACGGAGCCCATCTCTATTCCTCCTGAAGCAGGTACCTACAAGTTCATCTGTATTAGCATTTCACCTTAGACTAAGACGGGGCTTTTGAAACATTGTCCTGTTGTTGCCACTTCAACAGGCCACTTCCATCAGAGAACAATCCTGAGCTGCCCACAATGGGTGATTTTTGGAGGAAAGTAAATCAGAAGACTTGCTTCAAAGGCACAGTCAAGGCAGTCCAAGCTCTACAGGGCATTAAGTCCCTGGCACCAAACAAGCTAGTGTGAAGTAAACCTTCTGAAACATCATACTTAGCACTGATGCTGAGTTCCTCAGCACCAACCATTTTATGGAGACATTATTTTACCCAAGTTGCCCCCAGAGTCAGAGATACATTCCTCTAAAAGTACATTCTAATTTAGGTATCTAACATCTTTTAAGTACATAGGAAATCACAGTAATTATAGTCAGGAATGCAAGCCGAAAGATTTATGAAGGGATGCAGAACATACTTCTGCAGACAGGCCACAAATGTGATAGGGCTTCATCTTTTTACAGAAAGGAGTGATGGATGCTACTGCCTTTTCTCTTGCCAGCTCCCCAATTCTAGGATGCTGATTGCTGCTGCATCCCAGCCTAGTTCAACAGGACTGGATGCTGCTCCCTCTCTGAGTACTTGTATAGCCTGGTCACCCAATGGCAAAGCAGCTGTGGATTTTAAATCCCAGATTGTCCATTTCTTGGAGTCCTTTAACAAAAACTTATGAAAACTATGGGTGCCTATGTGACAAGCGTTTAACTGTCACAAAGCAGTTCTCTTTGACTAACTATGGGTCAGATGTGAGGCAAGCAGTCTTCCAGCTTTTCTGGGAAATTCAAGCAGCTCATGACCTAAACTTGCAGCACAGTGAAGGGCAGGTAGGAGGCAAACTCCCTTCTCAGAACAATGTACTTCTGGATACTTACAGAACTCAAGCTCTCAAGCAAGAGCAGAAGTGCCTGGAGAGTCAAGGTCCCTAGGAAGGCAGACAGTGCTCTAAACTGTCAATGTCTAAGACTTAAACACAGTCTGGACATGTGAGGTAAATCGAGGCAGCTAAGGTCTGCTTTTTTAAAAAGCCTCAAACAAAATTTTAGTGTATTACTGACAAATAGGTGTCTCTTGGGTTTTGAGCTAAATTTCAACCAGACACTCCTTTTGACAAAGCAAACCCCAAAGCAAATCATGTTTCAGTGCTAGGAGTCTTCCTGGCAGGATCCTCCATCGGGACTGTAGTGAGCATTCTGCTGCCGCAGCAGCAAGCACAATAGCAGAAAAAAGCTCACCTGGATTAATATTCTGAGACAACTGCTGTGCTGCAGCAAACATATTGGCTGATGATTCTAGAAACTGCAGAGGAAACAAAAAGTTTAAGTTATCTCATAAGAAAAAAATAAACTTAATAATGAAAACATTTTTAAAGAACACATTTCTTTATTTTAAAAAGCTGAGATAGTCTGTCCACCCAGCACAGATACAGTCCTTGGCATTTTTTCTATATTAACTCCTGTTTCAAATTTAATAATCTTCAGAGAAGCCTTTGAATTGGATTTTTTTCCAATGCTAGCAAAGACATTGAAACAGTACATTGCTAAAGCAATTAAGGGCATCGTTAAAAATATCCTATTTCCAGGTTGAACTTCTTGGGTTTCAACTTGAAACAAAAGTATCTAGTTTCATAATCCACGTTAAAATGAAGAACATCAACAGTCAAGTCCTCTCAGTTTTGGTTAATAAAATTGCCATTGAGCTATGGGTCTCCTTTGTTTCCATTTCATATTAACAGGAGGTCTTATTTGAGTCTCAAAAGGTAAGACTGCAAAAAACTTCCTAAAAGAAGAAAACTTTGCAGCTGTCTGGGAAGTATTAGTATAGAAAGTTATTTTCTGCAGGAATCGGTCAACTCTGACAAACTAAAACTTCCTCCTCCTACTACTGCAGTGGATCCGTGGCATGAAAAACTCCCAAGTCTCACAAACTTTGATGGTGTTCGGCGCTGGGTTACTCAACAGCTTGTACCCAAAATACTGTTTAAGAACTAAAACAGAGAAAGATGAATGCTTAAAATGCTCTTCCTATTACAAAATTATGACCATTGTATGTCTTCGTTGTCTCAAATATAAACAACTGATAAATGTTACAAAGTGATCATGAAACCATGAAGCTGCTGACACCTTGTCTGGAAAAGACTGGCAAACCTAGAGGCATTCTTGTGTACCTGGGCTATTCTTGTTTTCTTCTGCTGAAACTTGCAAAGACGCAATATCCGTGTCCCGGACTGGTCATTGAACTGCTCGTGGAATGGGTGCAGCAGCTGAACAGTCTCTCCAAAGCTTTAGAAAAGAAGAAAAAGATTACATCACAAAACTGGTATTTATGTTCTGCTCTAAAATAGTGGAGAAAAGTCAGTATTTTAAATATACTCACCTACACACAGCAATTTGTCCCACTTCTAGAAGAGTCAGTGCATTTCCAATAACAGCCAGGGATTCATACGCAAGCTGTTAAAGAAAAAACTTACATCAAAAATAGGATATTAAAAGTCTTACTCAAAGCTCCGTATTAAATATGAAGAACATTGCTGAAATTACTTATCATCCAGAAAAATAAACTAAGAGATTGCCTATCTTTTTGCCCATTACAGTGATGTGTATTTTCCTTTATTTACAAGGAAACACATCTTTTTAATAAATAAAAGCCCTACAAGTGAGCTATGTTGAATGAATATTTAACGCTCCAATGGACTGCATGATTAAGCAAGTTTCATCCTTTTGTTGGCTACAAAAAGTAATTTTCCAGTGGATATGTACACCTCTGTAAAACCAATTTAACATCTCATCATTTCAGCTAGTTTTCACTGATCTTTTGGTAGTAAATTTCTTAGGCATGAAGTGATAGAAGTTCAAACACATGGGCCAGAAAAATAGCTGCTTTGGAATTATCAGTCAGACTTTCCAGCAAGCACTTGCCCTAAATGAAACAAGTCAGCAACTGACACAGTCATCAACAAGTAGTTTCTTCAGGCTTCTTCCAAGGTTTTATTTTACCTGCTTAGAATGATTGTCAATCATACTAGAGGAATCATCAATAGCCAAGCAAATCTGGTACTGTCGTTTACTGGGCTTGGTCCTTCGTAGCCAGATCTTGTCTTTTCGGAATTGACTGGCAATATACGGGATCACTTTGCGCATGTTCAGCCTCTTCCCTGTTCTGTAGTCTCCCCTGAAAGTTAAGGACAAAAGACATGGTGACAGGAATTATCAACAAATATCTCATTCTGGAAATTCCTGGCCTATGCAGCATATAATCAAAAATAAAAATTTTTTTGTAAAATATAACAAACCCAAAATTAATGATTTTAATATTCATATCTATAGATAAAAATGTGTCACATTTTTACTGTAAGATGGATATTCAGTGTTTTTAAAACAAGTTTATATCTAGGTGCCTAAAAATGCAAGGCAGACCTTGAATTTAGATTCCTTCAGTTTGAAACAAATCTAGATCTCAAAAAAAATTACTTAATGTTAAAAACAAAGTATTTTGACGTTTAACATAATTTTGGATTTAACTTCAAACCAGATCTTAAGCAGATCTTAAGTTGGTTTGATCACCTGTTGCAGAGGGAAAAAACAAAAGGTAGGAGGAAATATCCTCAGGATGGGTGCCTACTACTATATCACATTTGCATTTCATAAAACAACCCAGTGTTCCCTCACAAAACGATATTAAATGCATTTGTGAACAGGAATAATTACTGTAAAGCAAGAATAACAAAGCTGCAGTCTTACAGAGGTTAAAGCTCCCCAAAACCAGGAGTTTAAAGAAACTAGAAGCCTCAGAAAGACTCAACTTACTTCAGTTTGGCTGCCTGAGTGGGTTCCAGTATGAGTCGCAGCTGTTCACAAAGCTGTTGTGATAGAGGAGCTGTCAGTACTAAATACCTCTGCCACAACTGTGCTGCTTCCTTCTCCTAAAACATCACACAAAGAAATAAAAATGAATTATGGAAAAACCAAAAAAGTCGGGAAGCACTATCTGGAAAAAGAAAACAAACTTCAGTGTGGGGAGGGGAAGGCAGTAAACAGGTAGCTACCAGCTAAAACTGTAAGGATGACTCATATGACAATCTGCATTCAACCTAGGATGCTCCTGACTGCTACAAAGCTGCAATATGCAGTGATGTTTTCTCTAGGGGTACACAAAGCACCTTTGGCATTGCTGTTGATACAAGAAGATCTTGTAACAGCCAAGCGCTGATAGCTGGTATTACAGAAATGCAAGGTGTGAAGTCCTCTACGTTCCCTATTGACCATCAAAAATTAAAATTAATTAAAATTCAGCAAAATTCTTGAGCCTCTACACTGGCAATTACATCCAAGAATTAATTCCAAAGATGGTTCACAATTCATGACTAGGACAGTACAGCAAGTATCATGCTCTGTTTTTGATGTTGGCTCAAACTCCACCTCTGCCACTGAAGGAGATGGCTTCTCTACCATCATTTTGTGGAAGTGGCGTGCCCAGCATTTAACTGCTGGTGACAACTCAACATGGAAGGGACTTGGCAGGACTGAGAAAAATGTTTTAGTTATACAAATTTTAGAAATCATTCTCAACAGAGTAACTTCCTGCACATAACACATTCAAAATAAGACCTGAAACATCATCCTGCTTTAAGAATAATGTATTTCTTGTTCATAAGAAATTAAACATAGTAACAAAAATAGCATCTAAATCATGTGATTCTGAGTATTTAGATTGCAGCTTGCTTGGCTTCCTCAATGTTTTAGCAGTAAAATAAGATGAAATAAAGCAGTAAAGGATTTTTATGACAGTTTTATGTTAAAATGAAGTCACAAACCTCCTCTGGAGTTCCAGGCTGCTGTGTCTGCCAAGCTTCCAATTGCCTTTCAAGTTCCTTTCTTAGCTCTTCAGGATCTCTAATGATGTGCTAGAAGTGGAGTTACGAGATTTATGAGACAGAAAAATATGTTTACACATCTGGTGATCCCCAAAGCACAGCAAACTATAAAAACATATAAATGCACTGGTTTTATTCTTTTAGACAGAAAAATACCTGAAAAAAACACTTAAGATCCTAAACCTCCTTTTTTTTTAAATAGCTTCCACGTACAGGAAGGACACATGGATACCTCCCCACAAATACTTCCATATGTGGCATAACATAGACAAAAACTAGGAACATCTGTGCCACCAACACTGAATATAAGAAAATACAGGACTTCAAGATAAAAATCAATGAAATGATCTCGACAAACACCAGCTTTAAAAAGAATATAATGGAGATCAAACCATTAAACACTACCTATCTAGTATGTTCCAAAATATGGTACAGTTCATTTACAGATTTTTAAAAGCTTTATTCAAACCACTTGAAGGATTGAATGACATCTTCCTCTTTACCTGCCAGCAAATAGTATTTCATAAGCCATTTCCTTAAAGGACACCTTAAGGTGATGGTTCTCTTACTTTCATTGTGCTTTCAGTGACAAGCTCTGCTCCTGACTTATAAAACTATGGTTTAGCCAAACAGCAATATATGGTCTGCATAACCGGCAAGGTTATGGATTAAGGAAAATAAGCCCATGATTGCAAACTCAATGGTCACAATAACTTCTCATTGTCAAAATACATCAGCTATCCCGTTGTCACCTACTGTAGGTTTAAGGAAGAAAAGAAGAATATGCAATCAGGGGACTTGTTTCCTTTCCCTTTCGCTGAAAGGTGAGAACCTGCACTTTTCCCCCAGGAACATCTCTCCCTCCTCTTGAACTGGTGCAGCAAGAGCTCCCCCTCCTGTTCCACGTTTTTAATGTCCATTGGAAAAAAACCAGGAGAACACTTGCATTCAAGCTGCCTTTTTCCAAAGAGCTGCAACATTTGGCATTAAGATCGAAGCTGGCACACAATCCTTTACGTGTTATGCATAGAAACAGCGAAGTATCGCCCTCCAAGTATGTACTCTGGACACAATACTATATAAATGAAAGGTCAGTACTAAAAAATAAATCAGACACTGAAAATATTTTTCTTATGTACCACCAACTGATTCTATACCTTAGGTCTCTATGATAAAATGTGTTTTTTCACAACCAACAGTTCACACTGGGAAACTATGAGTGTCACATGAAGCTCTAGGATTTTCTAAGTTACAATAATTTTTTTTCAATTAGGACATTCACAAAAAGCTCAAAAGGTTCTACAATACTTGCAACCCCAGCTTTTATGAGGTAGTAATAGATTGTGATGAATTAAATGAGGTGAAGTCTTTGTCCACAGCATGGTGTTTTAAAGTCACTGATCCCTAGCTCTCTCATGATTCCGAACCCTTACATTGTCTTCAGGCTACACACCCTTGCCCATCGCTTTCCACTCTACCCAAGCATTTGATCTGCAGATTCATCTGAGCAAAGCAGTTCTTTTCAGTTAGAAAAACAGAAGCGTTTTGAAAACTGACATGGGAAGAGGTTCCATCCTAAGGATGGGGAGGACTTCTCATTTTAAAGGCATTTTTCAGCTGCTCGTACAACAGTTAGTTTTGTGTTACTTTTCATTCTGCTATTAAATAATAGCGAGCTACTGAATTGTTTGAAGACAAGTAATTTTAAACTTTTGCCTGCACAGAGCTCCATTAACACAGGTCAAGTAAAACCATCTGATTCTACTACTGTATGTTTAAGATGAGCGCGGTCCCATGATGTAAAGGAGAGCACTCTGGACTCTGAATCCCAAGAACCTGAGTTTGAGTCTCAGTGGGGCTGTCCCCTGGCAGTTCAATGTCTCCCGGCCGTCCCATCCTGTCAGATCTCGGATGCTCAGCAGGGTCAGCCCTGGTTAGTACCAGGTGCTGTGACAGTCCCGAGGACTTCCCTGTCACTGTCCAAGCTCGCTCGGCCGTGGCAGATGGACCTCAGGACTTAAACGGTGGGGCCAGTTCTGCGCACACTGTGCCTCACCTAAAAAATCCACTGGGCAGACTGGAAGGGCACACCCACGTGGGGAGAGCCCTGCCCAAATCTTCATTCACAAAGTTTGGCCATACTATACTATGTTTAAGATGATAGACTGGGTATCATACCTGGGGAGTGTCCATCAAAAACTGATGGGCTGTATGTATGGTCGAATCCTTGTTTCTCTCTGGCTTCTCTTCAGTCACCTTTGGTAGCTTCTCTGTGGCAGAGTCATTGACATCCTCTGAGTCAAAAGTCTGAATCTCTGACTCCACATCACCTGGTCCTACAACCACAAAACTAGTTACTTACTTTGTGGATCACACATCACACAAGAAGGAATATTGTATCTTGAGTCTTTTATGAAGCATCTCAGAGGCTATGCAGTGCAGCCCAGACATAACTTTTTTTAAGAAAAGTGTCCAAATTTTAAGACATTTAATTCTAGGAATAGAATGAATACATCTTGCAACTCACTGGAACAGATAAATATGCATTTTCTGAAGGAAATGGTTTTTCTCTCTTATAACCTTCTTGCCAAATGAGCAAAGTAACAATGAACAGATCCTTAACACCTGAAAATTACTTTGGTGAAATACCTTTTTTTGAGCTTCATAGCCTCTCGGACAGAATGTGACAGGAAGTGTGAAGTCATTGTAGAACATTCAGAAAAACATCATTTAAAAAAATGGCAATCTTTTCTTAATTTCTTAACTCAATTTACAAATAAAGGAATACACTAAAGATTTTCTTTTATTATTGTTTCTACTATACTACACTGTTTAACAAATGATTTTTAAAGATTTACTTTAAAAGAAAAGAAATATGACATTGTAGGAGATGTTTCAGAGGTTCTAGTTTTTCAGAACCTACTATTAGAGAGAATCATGTGGTAAACCAAATAGACTGATTACATGCACACCTGTACCATAAAGCTAATGAGTCTAGCAAGAGATTTAAGTGATTAAACCTGAAGGGAGTGGGAGGCAAGAATGTAGGCTTGTAAGAGTTGTCTCCCTGTGTGTTGAGAAGAAAAATGCTCAGAATTCCAAGCTACAGTGTCATTTACTTAGATTCACCAAAATTAAATTTTTGTGTTGCAATTGACAAGAGATACTTTTATCTTGCTTAGTTTGTGTGTGAGGGCTACATGGCTGACAAGTCAGACATGTCTTCTCATCTAACAACCACCTGCATCCAACAGCCAGTTTCTGTTAGCAGCCTTGTTTTCTTTTGTTTCATTCCCACTTAAGAAAGAAAGCAGTGGGACAGTGACAGTTTGGCACTACCTCACCAGATGTATTTCAGACCAGCTCCTGAACTTCTTGCTGTTTTTTTTTCCAGAAGTTATTAATAAAAAAGATATCTGGTGCTGATGGTGGCGACACTGGAATATGTTGCTATATGCCAATTAATTAAGCCAATTGGCATTGTGTTAAACAGCAGGGAAGTGTACGCTTTTTATTTCTTCAAAGTGGTGGATAAAGATTAGGACCATTAACTTGAAAGAAAGCAGCAAACCTCTCTGTCACTCAACCATTTAGCAATTCAGCAAGGCTAATGGTAGTTACCAGGCAGAAGTAAGAATACTGCTGCAGAAAAATCAAGTAAGCGCAGACATTTTAGTCTTATGGCATATCTTATGACAGATGAGTCTTATGAAACTCATCCATTACATGCAAATATAAATACCTGCATGTACATTTAAAGATCGGCATTCAATGTATATTTAGAATGTTTTTTAAGTTAATGTACCAGGAGGTTTAGTGGCAGTAGATTTCTTTTTTTCTGGCTTCAGCTCTTCTGTGTCTACTGCTCTGAGATCCTCATCCTGCATTTCTGTTTCCATAGCTGCATCTTCAGAATCTCCCTCTTCCTTTTCTTCAAGAGGCATAATAGGTTTCTCTTGCTCCTTGCTAGCTACATCTGTACAAAGACAACAATACTTATTAGGGGGAAAGTGGAAGAAGTAGTCAAGTTACAAATAAAATGTTGCATTCTGAGGGCACTGTGTTACCAGTTTCAGTGAACTTCAGAAGAAATCTGAGCTATTGTCTCAGAACTCAGTTTTATTTTTCACTGTGCTGTCCTGTGTTGTCAGTGAGCTCTTGCCCTGAAAACCTGATTAACTGAAGTAAGATTTGGAGAGAACATATTTTAAATATGTTTATTAAGCTAAAATCCATTTTATTAGTCAATTCAGTATTTTCAAAAATATTAGTTAGTTTGAATCTGACTGCCAAAGAGTAACATTTATCATAGGGAAATGGTGCTGCATCTTTAAACAAAGGAAAGATTGTTAAATATAACTTTAAAAAGCAAACAGGGGAAACTACAACAAATCAGAGTGTTTCAGGATTTGATTCTGCAATAACTCTTTACACTCAGAAATGCCACCATACCGTATGTCTGTGCATCATAGTGTTCAGAGCTTTGTTTAATATGCTCAAATGCATCAGCCTCCTCCATGTTTTGTTTAGGCCGAGTTGTATCCTGCTTTGCATCACTGCTGGATTCTATGGTTCTCAGTCGCTTGTGGACATGCTCATTGTGATCACCCATGGAGCGCTCATTGTCTGCCTGGCCGGGCTTCCTCTTGAAACTCTGAAAAAAGAGCATGTTAATACCATGAACTTCAAGTGAGGTATAACCCAGCACTAATGAGAACACTGTTCCAACAAGAAGAAACTGAGTCCTGCCTATCTGTTGGTTAATATTAAGACATTTAAATAAAAATTTTAAAAAAATTAAAAACAGATGAACCTGGGTATTTTTTCTGCTTTGCTTCTGGGAAGCCATCCGGGCCATGCGTGTGGACTCATGGCCTTCTGACTGGTTTGCACTTGAAGCTCCAGTTCCACTTTCCTGAAAAAAAAAAGAAAGAAAAAATTTGACTGTAACTGAAAATACCAAATACAATAAGCAAATTTCAGAAGTTCAACTGCCATGTTCTGCTACCTTGTGTTGTGAAAGACAGATGGCTCAAGTAGGTATTATTCTTATGGAGAACAGATGAGCCAATTCTGCAGCCTAACTTACCTTTATAGCAGTGAACTCAGGGTATCTACACAGCCTTCTATTTTTTCAGTGAATTTATAATGGGTATAAACTGAATCTTATACATAATTCTTTAGAATTATGGCAGCAGTTCCTTGGCTGTAACTCAAAAATGTATTCACAAATATAGCATTTGTAACTTTGACACTTCTATGTAATTTACCTCTTTAGACTGGTCTCTTTCTGAAGCCTCTCCAGCCAACTCAACAGCACTGTCACTCTGTAGGTTTTCTTGCCCAGTCTGCCCTTGTGTTTCATGTTCCATTCTTTTGTCGGCCTCAGGAATCTGTTCATCCATCTCTGAATCATCTTTACCATCTTCTTCCTGGAATAACGATTACTTTAACATTCTAAAAAAATTGGGAAGCAGGTATTGTGGAAAGACATTTAAAGAAGAATTCGGTCATCGGGCACAGTCAGGACAGGATCACAAAGGGAAAGTCCTATTTAACTGATTTGATATCCTTCTGTGATGAGGTCACCAGCCTAGTGGATGAAGGGAAAGCAGTGGTTGTAGTTTTTCTGGATTTTAGTAATGCTTTTGATACTGTCTGCCAGGGCATCCTTATGGATGAGTGGATTCAGTGTGCTGGGTAAATGGCAGGGCTCAAAGGGTTGTAGTGAATGAGGCTGAATCTGGCTGGTGACAATCACCAGTGCTGTTCCTCAGGGCTCAGCTCCAGGACTAAGTCCTGTTCAAAATATTTATCAATGATCTGGATAAAGATGTTGAATGCACTATTAGAAAGTTTACAAGATGATACACCTGGAAGGTGCTGTTGACTCTTCTGAGGGACAGAGGCCTTGCAGAGTGATCTAGACAGACTGGGGAACAGCGCTATGATTAATGGGATGAAATTGAAGGATTCTGCACCTAGGATGGAATGCTGGGCACAAGTGGGAGAGGAGTGGCTGAAGAGCAGCCCTGCAGAACAGGATCTGGGGGTGCTAAGCAACAGCAGGTTCAATGTGAGTGAGCAGTGAGCCCTCGCAGCCCAGAGGGTAATCCCTCTCCTGGGTACATCAAACACAGCAACAGCAGGTGGTCAGAAGAGGTGCCTGTCCTGCTTCAGCATTGATGCAGCCTCACCTTGAGCATTGTGTGTAGCTCTGGGCTCTGCAATTTAAGAAGGATGTGAAGGTCCTTGAATGTGTCCAAAGGACTGCAATAAAGCTGGTGCAAGGGCTGGAAGCAATGTCCTGTGAGGAATGGCTAAACTTTAGGTTTGTCTGGTTTGGAGCGGAGAAGGCTGAGGAGCAACCTTATTGGTCTCTACAGCTTCCTGAAGGGACATGGAGAAAGAGGTCCTGATCTCTTCCCCTGGTACCCAGCTCTTATCTTGATGAAGATTCTCACTAACATCTATGTAATGTCAAATTTGTTTTGGAGTATCACAGAAGACCATCGATTTCTTAAGTCTTATATAAGGTAATTAAAACAACAAAAAAAAAATCAGGCTTTTATTTATTACTCTCTACCTGAGGTTGAAGGCCTTGGTCACCTGCAGGGATTCCCTTATCTTCAGTAGATTCATTTTTTTTCTCGTCAGGTGGCTGTGACTCTTCCTCCTCTTCTTCTCCTGCATCCTCAGTGTTCTCTGCATTTTCTTCTTGATCATGAGCATCTTTGTCCCCTTCACCTTCCCTCTCCTCTTTATCTTCAGAAATGCCTTCTTCAGCTGCTTCTGTATCTTGATTACCTCCCTCTGTCTCACCGGTATCCTCTTCATTCTGTTCTTCTGTCTTCTCTGCCTCATTTAAATCCCCAAGTTTATCATCTATTTCAAAATCATTCTCTTCTGGATTAAAACAAAATCAGAACAGTGTATGAAAATTTCAGTGGAGACAGTGAATATTACAGATATTTGGAATAAAACTGCACAGTCTATAAAAATAAATCTTACAGTACTGAGAGTTCTATACACAGAATCTATGTTTTTTCTATTGCAAGATGATTCCTTTAAGTTAAAATTGGTTTCTAACTAACAATACAGCAAGATGAATTTCTATTCATTTCCTTTAACCCGATATTTCTGAGGGCCAATTGACTTAAGAGTACAAATACTTGTAAGTATAACTGTAAGAAAAACCAAAACCACAAAAACAATTGGACAATTAGATAAGAACCTTCCAGCATAAGTTAGGGTCTATCACTTGGATAACATGATTAAGCCTGCTCCACAGAGTTCATGAAAGGGAAGTAAAGGAAAATGCTGTAATGTTGAGTTCTTATCTGGTCTACATTTGATATGTTGCTATTTTGATACATAGAAATGGATATGCAGCTTCTTGGTGGTTATACAGAATCCTACCACCACCTCTCTTCTTTCTATATAGAGAAAAATGGCTCATTATCTCACTGTCCCCCCTACTTCCACTTGGCTTTCATCTAGGAATCTTCAGAGCCATTTTTTTCAGCTGTACCTTCATCTTCTTCCTCCTCATCACTCTTCTCATCATTCTCTAGATTCAAATTATCAGGAAGGTCCAAAGGTTCAACTTCAGGCTCCTTTTCTTGCTGGCCATGATAAGGATCTACTTCATTCTCATCATACTCACGCTGTCAGGAAAAGAATCGGGGGGAAAAAATAACAGGCATGTGATAAGTGGGAGGAAGGGCAAAGATAAGAAGTAAGATTTTATTGTATTCTCTAGGACAAAGAAATACTGGATACAGTATTACATTCTGATCAGTTAAAAATGGATTTCCAGTGGTACACATCCTCATGCATAAAGAGCAGAAAACTTAATTTCAGCAAATGCACTTACATAAATTGATGGAACTTAATACCAGCATGTTCTATGTTCAGAATCCAGTTTTCCTAGCTGAAACATTCTAAAGAGAATTGGCACCCTTGCATATTAGGCAGAATCTGCAAGTATGCTGCATTAAGGTTTTTGGGGAGAGTTCCACTGACTTCAGGCGTTTCTGTTGCTGAACTTAACAGAATAGGAGTTTTAAAGCTCTGTCTGTCAAAACATCAATTCAGTGTAAAGCCTGTTTTGGCAGCCATTACAAGTTCAAGTTAATGCAAACAAAAGTTCTTTCTGGAATGTGGATCAGAAAATGTATGCATGATATAATGGATACAATATGGTTTACTTTTAGCTCTGAAATGAACTAATGTTTTTCAGTGCACTTCACTATTAAATAAAGAACATTGCAAATTCTCAGAAACACGTGACATGAGCAACAGAATGTGGTTTAACAGCAAGATATTCCATGTAGTCCAAATAATTCTTACCTCATCAATTTGTTCATGAATTTTCTCTTTGTTTCCACTGTCCTCTTCCTGTTGCTCTTTTTCCTCATCCTTGGGAGGCTGTTTTTTATTATCCTTGTTTCCTGTCCCCACATTGTCATCTTTTGCAACAAGTTCTGAATCCTCCTATTAAGCAACAAATTCAAAAGAAATTTATGCTACCTGCTTTTCAAAGTCTCAGTGACAAGATACCATCTCCTACAGAAAAAAAAACCCAGAACACTAAACAAAACGTATCCTCTCAAACTATCCCTTTCCAAGACCATGAGCTATGACAGGAAGTTCACATTAAGAGAGTTTAATTACTCTGATATTTTTCTTCCCACCCATTTTGTCTTTACCTCATCCATTCCTGGTCCAGTTTCTTCTGTTTTACTACTAGCATCTTCATCATCATCATCATCTTCATCCCCCCAGAGCCTTTCATCCAGTTTATCATCAGCTTCAGCATTATCAAGATTTCCCATCTGCTTATCCAGTTCCTCCTCTTCATCTGAATTGTCTTCATTTTCTGTGTTTCAGTACAGAAGAGATAAAAGCTAATGTTTTTGTTAACTTAATAACAAAAAAGTTATCATAGGTAGCATCTTATCATCCTATGCAGTTGATGAGGTATGTGGAAAAAGACACACATGCACCAACAGGCAAAGAAGCAGTGTCCTAATATAGTTCAGAGTGTTCCCTTCACATAGAGCACTCTCTCCCGGAGATTAACTGAGTGGGTGAAAGTCCATCCCACTTTATCTGTTTATTAGTTTGGAATCTCCCTTCTCGTGCAGATGAAATTATTCTTAGCATTGTCTCAGAGATTTGCAATTTATACACTACATTAGTTTCAGATGCTCAAGTTTACTCTTCCAAGTGAAGAACAGCTACCTTTTGGGTGAGTAGCAACTCAAATGAATCTACCAAATGTTGCTCTTTTAATCTATTTTTAAAAGCTAAAGCTACATCCTTTCCATTGCTTAAAAGTTAGCAATGACTTCATAGACACGTTCTGAAGTTAACGGAAGCTATGTTCTCAAAGTGTTCTGATGATCTTCAACAGCTCAACAAAGTCAGTGACTAATTTTTGAAAGTGTCTGAAGGTCACAAAAGTGTCTATAGCTTACAACAGGAAGAAAGGATTGTTTCCCTTCATTCCAAAACCATCACAGTGAAAGAAGAGACAGTATTTCCTTTGTACACTTCTTTGCATTCCTATTAATACTTCTTAGTATTTGTACTCAAAGGGCACTGCTGGGAAAAGGTTTTTCACCCACAGTGTTAGCTGAGCACTGGAACAGGCTCCCCAAGGAAGTGGTCACAGCACCAAGCCTGATAGAGTTCAAGAAGCATTTGGAAAATGCTCTCAGGCACACAATGTCACTCTTGGGGATGGGTCCCGTGCTGGGCCAGGAGTTGGACTTCAATGATTCCAGAGAGTCCCTTGCAACTCAGGGTATTCTATGATTGTGTTGTTGAACACGGACTTTACAGTATATGCTTTGTTATATAGAAGTATCAAATATTACAGGACTGATCTATAACTTTTCTTACAAGTTTGCCATAGTGGAAAAACCAAACCTTTTTTCTCCTGTTCTCCATCATGCATTTTTCCTTCAAAGTCTTCTGACATTTCAATTGCATTGTCTTCTCCTTCAATGTCTGGTTTAGAATCTTGATCCTCTTTCTCCTTCTCTTCACCCTTTCGAGAACTGTCTTCTATCTGAATTATTAGGAAAGTCAAAAATTACAATGGATCTTGCATACGTATTAAAGCTTACTTAACTACAACAACAATATTTATAAGCTGATATGCAAAGATAAAAGCCAACATAAATAGGAGACTGAAAGTAACTCCATGTTTCTTTTACCCGAAACATACACACCATGGATTTCAGGAGCTTTTTCAGTTTTACCTCAATTAAACAAGAACAACACCAAACACTTGCCTGATCTTCACTTTCTATTTTGTCGCTCACATCTTTCTTGCCTTCCCCATCTCCAATACCACCATCCTCATAATCATGAAACTCTGTTGCTCCCTCTCCAGCCTCATCTTCAAGTAATTCTTTTGGCAGACAAAATCCCTACAAAGGCAAACAGAAACTCAAACCTTCTACAGTAGTAAGTACATCTTTCAGCTTAGTTTCTATATAAGAATTTGTACACATCAAATATATGCTTTCTTTATATCTGCTGTTATCTCTAATAACTTACCTTTTGGGCAAGCTCTGTAAAAATGCTAGTTAGAACAGAAAGCAATTTTCCAGTACTCCTGTGAGATGCCAGTGAAATGGTGAGGTAGAACAGGATAAGGTCTGAATACTTGCAGAGCATGGGCTTTAGACGCACCAGCAAATAGCAGGACTGGTTGAAGACCTGCAGTTAAAATATAGATGTCAAACATGTACATACTGAGATGCACCTCAGAGAGCATGATGATACTGACAGAAAACAGATGCTTAAACCAGAAATGCCAGTAGGTGAATTTAAGTACAATTTCCAAAGTTTCTGGAGCTGTCTTTAGATTTTTCACAAAACCTAAAAACATTGTCTGCTTACTAAAGGAACATCTGGCTTTTGCACTACAGAAGACTAACTTATATTTGACCAGAATTTCTCACATGCTTCTAGTTCTAAAATATTGGGCAAGAAGAAGCAATGCACGTTTAACTGCCAAAGTTCACAATTCCAAATCTCTTGAGACCCCTGAAGTGCTGGGGCCTGAACAACAGGCCCTGAGCCAAAGCTGACCTCTAGATAAACCTCACAACCTTATGTTATATTTAGTCATGCATCCGCTCATTAGCAAAAACTCTGTATGATCATTAGTAAAATATGTAGTATGATAAAGACTACACCTGTGTAAACATGTATGTTGCTTATAACAAAGATACATTTGTATTCGTTCATTAGTGAATATTTTTACCTCTTCATTAATGAAATACGTATGACTGTTAGTGAAATATGAATGCATTTATCCTTCTGTATTTAGGGACTGGTCAAGGCCATGGAAGATCTCCAGCCCTGTGGGGTGGTAGATGGTCAAAGCTGACTTCCTTGGTTTTCCCCTGAGCCCTGGCCAGGCTTTAGGGGAAACTCAAGAAGAGAGGGAAGCCAGATGTTTTCCTGCACTAAATAAGTGGTGTAAGCTTGTTTACTTAACAATATAAAAGCTGGATATTTCACAGCAAAGACAGAGACCTCACCTATGAGTGGATGCACTGTGTAGGATTTCCCAGTTCCCAGGAATGGTTCTCCAAGCCTTGCCTGTGACTGGGGCTCTCCAGCTGACGTGTGGGTCTGGATGCTGACTATGGTAAGGCATCAGAGTAACTGGGGGTGTATCTTTCTTTATCACTACAGGCACTTTGTAGTAAGGATTAGGTGCATTGCTGATCTTATCCTTTTGTAATTATTTGCTCTTTTTGTAATGCTTTACTGTTTTGCACTATAGTAAAAATTACACATTTCTTCTTCAAGGTTGGTGTCTGTGTTTCTTGTGCTGACCCTCATCCCCTGGCAAAACTAACCCTAAGCCAAAAAGCTCTTGAGACGAATTTTACCTTATGTTTATCTGAAGTGTAATCTTCCCCATAAGATTTCAGGATTTCAAGGAGCTCTGAAATCTCTGAAATTGCTTTCTGCACATGTAAAGAATCCAAATCAGCAGAGAGATCTTCATCCAAAAGTTTAGTTATATGTCCCGCTTTAATTACATCGAAGGAAGCTGCATCCTCTTTGTTTGAAATACATAAAAAAATTGAAAATCGTCAGACATTGTAAAAATGTTATAGCAAGCAATCTAGAAATATCTGTTCTATCTACTTAAATAGACAACTTCTATTAAAATGTCAATTTCCTTGTGTATTGGTACCTCTGCTAGATATACAATTTAAGATATTTTAAGGTTTGCGTAGTTCAAACTCTTCTCTCCACTTAAGTAAGATAACGAACTTACCATTTTCCTCTGGAGATTCTTCTTCTTCTTTTCCACCTTCCTGTTTTCTCTCTACCAAACATTGAATGGCATACAGAACAACATGGATCACAGCTTCCACTTTTGTTGAGAAGTGCTCCATGAACTCTTCATCCAGCTGTTGAATTCCTTTTAAACCATAACACATACAGTTTTACATGGAAACACATCAGATTACATGTCTCTATGTTTCCCTTATGCAAGGACCATGACAGCACCATGCAATTTTCACTACACAGTTCTACCAAAATCTTCTACAACCATGGTGTAAGATCATCAACAGTGACAGTAAAAAAAATACACTGCACAAATTAGGCTGGGGCTAAATTTTGCAAGTTTGAATTTCATGGCGTGCTTCTGAATATCAGAATGAACATGGGGCCATCTTCAGAAATAACCAACCTAATGAATTCTTGTGGTTTTATCTGTATTACAAATCAGGCAGAGAAAAATTGTCCTTACCACTGCAATTTGACATGGAAGCAAGAAGCTGTGTTCTCCAGGCTGTGAAGTTTGCAGATGTATTATTAACTTCTTCTTGTATGTACCTTAGGCTCTTGATTAGGGTCATCTGATTTGCTGCTTGCCTGTCTGTCCCATTTGGAAGAAATAGGGACTCTATGCCTTGTAACTGAGCTGAGACTTCCAGCAAACAACTCATAGCTGATGTGCAAACTTCAAAATCTCTCCTGAAACAGAAATACCATAATACTGAAAGAAGAACAAATGGTTCAATTTAAGACTAAACCTTTTCTTGGGTCACAGATAAGGGAGAGGCAGGAGATGTTGGTACTAGTAACATCAAGATTGTGGGTTCAATCTCTGTACTCATTTAAGAGTTGGACTTTATGATCCTTCTGGGTTCCTTCCAATCCAAAATATTCTGTGATTCTGTGGTCTCCATCTTGGATTTATTAAATAAAAAGTCTTGACAACAAGCTTATACTCTCACTGGTTGAAGCAGAGAGAAAATGAGAAGATTATTAAAATTAAAAAAAAATGTTTTTCAAGAGCACCTGAACCCACTTTTCAAGATATGCACAGGCAAGCATTTTCAACATGACTTCACACATCTTATATGAAAACAGAGGAGAGATTCAATTTCCTGCATATGTAGAACTCACCAGGAGTAAAACAAGGTGTCATGTGACTGCTGTCTTATTTTGTCCACTTCTGCTTTCATTGTCTTCACGTTTGCCAGCATTGTGGTCAGTTGTGTAGATACCTGCTGCCATAACTGATCCTTATTTCGCATCCTGCATCCAGGAGGCAATTGCTCAGCTGTTACTGGAGACAAGTATTTTAGCTCTGAGGGAATTAGGTCAGGTATTTCTGTTAAAACATTTCCAATTTCAGGTCCCGAACTCTGAAAAATGTTTGTTTTGACATCCATCCTTTCACTGTCATTGCACTCAGTTAACTCTTCTTTTGGGCAGCACTGAATAAACCAAGACAGTTCCTCGAGAACCATCATGCACTGCATGGAAAGTTGCTGCAGTTTGTTAGTCCAGCACTGAATACTGTCTTGAGGTGGAAATGCTGCATTATATTCTCTGTCAGCAGTCAACCTAGAATCTATCTCTTGTATGTAGCCCAGGAGGTTCCTAGTCAAGAAGAAAGAAGTTACAATCACTGAGTTTTATGTTATACTTCCCTTTTAAAAGGTCAACCCTCAGACTAAATTAACAAAAAATAAACTAGATAATATGGACTCAGTGGAATACAAACCTTTCCTGGAATAACTAAAGTGACAGTTTTGTTGTGGGTTTTTTTGATTTTTTTTTAAATTCGCTTAGTGAATTTTTCTCTCCGTTGCACTGTTTAAGTTGTCCTGAAAACAGAGCTTTGTAATATTTCTCAAAATCTATGCTATCTTTTCAAACTCCTGGCCTGATACTCAAATACTGTTTATTTTCCTCCATTGTAAAAGTAAATCAGATTCTAACAAAGCACACCTTCATTTTCTTTTGTGCTGTATAACAGTCAGCTCATAAAAACGATTAGTCTGATTTGTGATCAAAGTCACAGCAGTGCAGTGAAGTATCTTAGAAGTTTTACTATTCCTCCAACTGCAAAGTTCAGGAGTTTGTTTTATTGGTTTGTTTTGTTTTGTTTTTCAAGTTTCATGAGGTTAAAATAAATTTTGCATGAGAATCTCCATTGCAGATCTTCTCTGTACAAAGGGATGAGCGCCTAACTTGACTTCAAAAAATTTTATGGATTATAGTAGTGATGAGCACCAATAATGTCAAACAATGATGATGTTTGCAATGAAACTGATGAGTCAAGCAATGGAGTGAAAAAAATCACAGTAAGAAAGAAAGATTTCTCATACACTTTTCCTTTTACAGTTTTGACAAAAGATTTCTAGAATTTTTCTTTCCAAGCTGTTCTTATGTTTTGGCTGAAAGTTCCATCCAGATCATTTATTTGCTCCAGATCAAGCCAACAGCTTGAACGTAACCAAAATTAACTTAGGCCAATACCAAATGAGAGAGATTTAACAATCTGCAAGTTTAATGGTTTAACTGTGTTATTGCATGGTCTTCATGTATGCCTAAACTGTTTTCCAAAATACTATGACAGGATCAACTTAAATCTTTTCTACTAGGCTAAAGTGAGGGGAGGACAGAAATGGGGAAGTAGAAGGAATTCTAATTTTTTTTTTCTTAGTTTCCATTTTTATTGAACTGAATTGCTTACTTGTCAAACTCCTTGCCAGCATTTAAAATGCTGGAAAATGAAAAATACCTCAGTAAGATCCACTGCTCTGTCAATGCAGTAAGAGACCGTCTCTGTCTGACAAGCATCTGCAGGAGGTGCGCAGTGAACCCTCTGCATCGTTCAATGCTACCTAGTCCAATATCCTAAAGAAAATAGATACAGAAAAAGTGGGAGGGAACAGTTGGATCAATAAGCAGACAACAACATTCTCTGTGCCTCACTTTCATTTCACTGAGCAGGATGAAAGGTTGTGGTTTAATTGAAAAAGTCCTAAAATGCAGACAAGAGTTATAATTATTACAGTTTCCCCATCTTCATCTTTTCTGCGTCTTCCATATACCCTGCATACAAATTGGATTTTCAAGTAGCTTTTGCAATAGTCACATTAAATTTCACTCCACTGCAGCAATTCTTATCAGGAATTTCGTTCCAACAGTAAATCTACCTTATATAAATAATGACTAAAATCTAAAGAGATACCAGCCTAAATACTTTACATTCATGACCCTTACTAAAATCCCTTCCACAGTTCATTTTACCAGATATAATGACAATTACTTTCTCTCCTTTCATTAGGAGTGGTCCCATTTTAAAGCTCAGAATAAATTGTCACAACACAGAGCATAACCAATCACAGCAACATTCCATTACTTGTGGCCATTATCAGTGGTGACTTTGATAAGATCATGTTGGAAAACAAGGGGTAAAGCCTAGTGAGAGGAAGAGCATCTGGAAGAGATCCTATTTTTCAGGAATGCTGGAAAAATGGTACTGGTTTGGCAGAGCTCACTTGTCTATTATACTGATATTAGACCACCTTTTAAACAAAGAAATATATTGGCATTTTTGTGTTGGACACAGACTCCAGTTTTGCCCAATTATAATTATTAACTCATTTCTTCACAAGCACCAAGTATCACTAGGTTTATTTTCCTAACAAGTTTGGAGTCAGCATTTCATGAGCTTTCTTCATACACAAAAAGTAGCAATTTGGGATCTGCTGACCTTGAAGATATCGTACTTCAAACAGATCATTAACCTGGTTCTGATTTTGTTTCTGCATGAACCAACAGGTTTTAAAATGCTGCATTTAATGAGTGGTCCAGAAATGTCATATTTTGTATTAAATTACAGAACACAGCACTACTTCACGTCACCTTTTTGCTAACTAGAAAATTTCAGTCCAAGCTGATAAAATAGTTAACAGAAGTAGGATTTCTATTTTTACCTTAGCAGGCGCTAACAATGCTGTCTGGAGCCGGGAGTGACGTGCAAGTGACCGATAGAAATACTTCTGGCATCCATCCCAGGCAGAAGAAATCTCTGTCAGCAACCTGACAGAGCACAAAAAGTCTGGTGTTAGAAAACACCTGGAAGCTTTTCAACCTAATAATTTTGCTTATAATTTGTTGTTTTCCAAATGCACTGATCTTGAAATTCTTAATTGTTTCTACCAAGTGTCCTAATTTCTATAATAAACCCTAAGGAAACCCCAAATAATAGCAGCAAGATCTCTATTTTTGAATATCACTTAACACTTAAAGAGTGATTTTATTATTTTTCTTCCCCCGTGCAGCTAAATCAAGCTTGATACAGACTCCTTTATTTCGGCCTTGATGAAAGATATCATAAACTAAACCCTTATATTCGAGGAGGATAAGAACCAGCATGTCTCAATGACAAAAAACCCCCAACACTTATTGTCTGAAAAAACAATTAAAAAAAATATAGAAGAGTATCTTTCCTTTAAGAAAGGTTTTCCAGAAATGCCCACTTTGAAGTGTATGTTTTTTCTCTTGCAATATCCCATTATTTAATGAAGACAAAACAATTAAGTAATCCCTGCAAATCACAACTCATCTTTAGTAAAATCATTAGCAGTTTAGAGCCTAACATGATGCTAGCAAAGCATATCAGGCAATGCTGGACAGAGGAGGGTTAACTGAAATCTAATTCATGGAAATAATGAAAGAGTACAGTTATCAAAAGTACAAATTTTTTTAAAAAAACGGAAACAAAACCCCACCAAACCCTTACTCAGTTCCATGTGCCAGTACAGTATGTACAGGATTTTCTGAGAAGTAACGAGAGGAACGGAATCTGCAAAATCCTAACATGCAATGAATTGTATATACTACAACTGCAATTAACACTATCTAAAAGTAAAAAAAAAATACTGTATACATACGTGGCATCCAGCTCATGTGCACAATTCAGCACAGCCAATGCACTATGCAAGTCCAGTGGACGTAGGTAGAGTAAGTTGTGATACCCTTTTGAACGGGACCACGAAAGACCTTTCCGGTATGACAAACCTGAAATGATATTTGAGCACACATGCCTTTATGCCCACATTCTTTTATATGAAAAGTGTCACTCTGGTATTAATGGCATGAAGATGCAAAATCCTCTGATGTGGTTTTCTCCCTGATGTTGTCTGATTTTGAGAAGTCTTTGAACATTCTGCAAATTTTGTAATGTAAACACATTGTAGCTTAGCTATCTTCAGATGAACAGAGCTGAACAACACAGCTGAAAAAAGACAACCACTGCTCTGTGTGTATAAAGGACTTTTCAATAAACTGGCTCAGGGATCATCATCTCATTTTTAAGACATGAAAAGGCTGGTGAATGAGGAAGATAAAGATGTCACCTGAAATCAAAGATGAAGCCCATTAAAGAATTTTAACCCCAGGTGTTAATGAAATATTCATAGTATGTTATTCCTCCAGCACAGATTTCACAGGGCAGGAATAGCAGATACTCTTTTGGGACCAGTGGGTGCAAAAAATGCCATCAATAAGATCATTCAGTGCCCACAGCTCTACCACACTTCTGCCAATCTGATCTCAGAGAGTCTGTCAGCTGAGAGATGGGCTCTCATTCTAATGAACTAACTTTATTTCAGCTCCAGATCAGAAGAGAGATGCAAGACAGTGAGCTTTCCTCTTGTTTCTAGAAGCTGGGCAGTGACTTCTGACAGGAAATAAAGCAGATTTTTGCTTCAAAAAAGTGACAGTTGTAAATGTGATGGAACATAAAAATATAAGGTATGTGAAGGGGCAAGCACACCAGGCCTCATAGTCAAAGAGAAAGAGACCTAAATCCTTCTAAATTTATTAGTGACTTTATGACTTCAAGAACATCATATTACAGTGGGTTTAGATGTATTGGCAAAAATAATAAAATGCTCGAGAACTTTTAATTTTAAACCAAGCCTATTTTTAGTCAAAGCTCACCTGTTTTAGCAAGACTTTTAAAGAGATCTGACAAAGCTCGTTGCTTTTGCATCTGAATATGCTTTGCCTCTGATTTCTGCTTCTCTTTAGTTGATGTCTGATCAAATGTTAAATTTTGCAGATCAGCTACAGAAACAATAATACCACCTGTATAAAAGGAAGAGGACAAAAGAGATGTGAAAATTTAATGCACACAAAGCAGCTGTGAGATTTGTTCCATTTATTTTACAGAGATCAGCTGTGGTATGGAAATCACAAGAATACTTTACCTGTAAACTGGTCAAGGTTTTCCACCAGACGTAAGAATGAATTGTTTTCTGTAACTGCTGTACACATCTTCCTCATTTTTTTAGTAAGCTTAGGCAGACGGTACTGAAGAGATTCTGTGTGAAATGTAATGCCATCCTGCCATTCTTCTGGGAGTGCTTCCTGAGAAAAAGATTGAAAGAAAATTATACACACATACTCAAAACTGTCTTGTTTTACCGCTCCGAGTAAATCACTACAAAAATAAGGGCTGAATTCTGCATTTCTTAAACCCCAAAAGGTGTCATGTGATCCTTTGAACAGGTCAGCACCAACAGTTGAGGAAAATCATAGTACATGTATGTCAGGCATACATTAGTTTTGAAAACAGTCAGACAAATGGAAGATGCTGTGATCCTAGTGTCTTAGGTGTTTGTCATTACCTCTTTCAGAGGTTATTACTGCTTCAGATTTGCTTCCTCTGTCTTACAAGCTCAAAGGCACTAACCCAAATCACTAATGTCCTCATGGCGTTAGATAAGAACACTCTCATGTACTCTTCACTAAACACAAATTTGTTCCTAAAGAACAACAAAACCAGTATGCAAGTAGAAATTATTAAATAACATAAATAATTCCCCAGCACGTCCAAAGCTCATCCCCAGAGTCTGTGCAATTTAAGTTTTCATGCATCTTTAAGGAATGAAGACAACATGAAACTCGAAGAAGTAAAACCAGTAACCCTATTAACTATCACTAATAGGCTTGCCCAATCAACAAACCGAACCCTCAATCCATTAAGCACATTAGATTTGCATTAGATTTCTGCCTCCTCACTCTACTCTCCTGAATGTCACAGGAAATGTGCAAGATCAGCCACCCTCTTGGTTTGAAGAAACTCAACAAAACAGAGTAAATGAGCATTTCCCACTCACCCCAAATTCCGATGAGCTACAATTGCCTCCTTGCATCTTGTTAATAAAGAAGAATGGTGTGAATAAGAATCTATTCCAGGAAGAAAATTAGCTGACTTTCTCTATGAGCTGGATAATTTGAGATGTACTAAACTGAGACACTGAAGCAGGATTTGCCATGTGTCAGCTCATCCAAGGCAAATGTTCACAGTACACAAACTGTCAGTCAACAACAAATGTAAGACAACAGAACATTCCCCTTTCGGGATCCAAGCCCAAAGTGATTTAATATTTAATCAGAGCTTATATACACACTAATCCTACAGCTACGTGATCATGTGTTTGGTCCTTGTTTGGAAGAAATGCGTAGTAACTTCAACTCGCAGTCAGTATTTTACTGCACTAGTAGGGATGCAACAAATTGCTGCAGACAATACATAAGCAACTTGGGAGATGAAATGTCTAACTGTCTCATCTCTGTCTTAGAGATATAATACTTGTCTTTTCATGCTGCATTCCCACCCATCCACAGTGTTTCATAACACTGAACGCAAGTAAGTTTAGGATAAATTCAACAAATTTGACACTTACATAAGACTGTCCTGCATAAATCAGTGAAAAGCAACTTATAGATGAAAATACTCCACCCACATTTAAAATAAATGCAGTCACCTTGGCAACATCTGTTCTAGCAGACAGAATCTTTCTTAATGTGCTGTTTAGCCTCTGAACTTTGGTTTCTTTGTTCTCAGATTCTTCCTGCTTTTGTACACAGTCCAGCTGCTCTTCCTTACCAATTTCCACCAAGGCAGGCTGACATGGCTCATTCAGAACAACTTCAAACTTCTTCATGAATTTAAAGAGGGTTCTGAATACCAAAGGAAAGCAAAAGTGTTACTGGGTTTTATAATCCTAGAAATCTCTCAGCTGCTGGAAATAAATGTTTCCACTGCATTTCCACTTCCACTGCAGAAGTACTGTTGCATTCAAATTTAACATCATACAGAAACCATCTAGAAGGAGGTTTCTAAATAGAGACCTTAATTTCAAGTTCTGAGTTACCTGCGTATTTTTTCAACTGATTGCTTTATAGCCCAGAAGCTGACATCATTCCACTTGGAAATTTTCACAAATTCCTATTAGGAAAAGAAATAATCACTGGGATTGCTTATATAAATAAAATGAAATATTTTCATATCAAAAATTATCTTTAATGCTGATCAGCTATGATGACCTGGTAGTCTTAAAATGCAAGACATTTAGTAAGTGAGTAAATTATTGCACAGGCATCTTAGCCCATTAATATACACATTTATGCTAAAACTGCTGCATAGAACCCTGTTGTAAAATCCAAATGGGCTTCATCGATGGGCAGAAACCTTCATAGATAAATGGGACTGATCAAACATTAAAGCCTTCAACAACCCCTCCACACACACATCAAAAATAAATTCTTGCCAGAGAAGATGTGAAGTATAGGCAGATTTCAGTGGCCAACAGAGTTGTTATACACAAATTCAAATAATATCTGCTCTACTGTTCCTTTGATTATATCAACATATTGCCTAAGCCAAGTTTCCTTTTACCTTAAGCTCTTTTTCTATGGGTTGACGAAGTTCAGTGATTCTGGCCTCAACACACTCTGAAAACTGCTTATAGTAATGGTACAGATTCCACAGGATGCTGCACAGAACATCTAGAAGGGACAGACAATAAAAATCTTATTTTACAATAGGATATTCTTCAGTATCATAACAAGAAATGCACCCCAGTTTTTTCTGGAATCATGAAGCTTAGCTTGGGAAGTCTGGAATACCTGACAGCCAGGTTGCTGTAAAGATGACAACACATGTAATGATAACACAACTTACCTTTTTCAGCTACTTGAGGCATCAGCAAGACATGGCAGTGGAAAACCAGTAGTGCTTGAAGACGTGCATGAAACTCTCCTAGAGTGGAGCCTTCAATGAAAGCCTGTAATGTGCTCACCAAGGTTTTCAGATCCATTTGCTCAGTTTCTGAACATTGCATCAGAAATTTAGAAGGAATGTGAGAGAAAACAAAAAACCCAAAAGATCAACGTGAAAATTGTTGTCTGCTTTTTGTAAACTTTCAGCTAAATATCAGGTCTTTATTAGGAAAGGTTCCAGACAAATTAGGAAAGGGGCAGAGAGAGGAAGAATTCTAATTTAATAAGTAAAACCAACAAACACCACACTGAAAGAAAGGACAGGGAATGAGAAGCAGCATTAAGATAGTGACTGAGAAGGCCATTTACGAGTCCAATTTCAGAGTCCATCAAGTACTCTAAGTGCACTTGTTATTCTCTATGAACGAATGGCTTTTTCAGTCATGATGAGCCATACTACAGATTAGTTGCTGCCAGTTCCTTAACTCCTCAAAATCATGAGGAGAGAAATAGATCACAGACAAATCTGGTAGAGAATACAGTGTATTACCTATAGAAGATGACATATGTAACATGGATTATGCAATATAACCCAGGGATCATCAAGTAAGTGCATTAATTCATCCTGCGATGGGAAGAACTCTGCCTCATGCCAGAGGATACTGCTTTCATCTTTCCAATTCCATTAAATTGGGGGAGGCAAGGGAGTGAGGGCAGTATTCTTTACCCTGTTTTATGTAACATGAACAGCTGCAGACAGATTTGCTAAGAACAGTATGTACCAAAACATACTTACTGTATGAACTCTTTAGGCTTTATACAGAATGTTACAAGCAGTTCAGCTGGGATATGAGATATGCTTTCTATAGCTAAAAAAATGAGGTGCCTTTTCCAGTTGCAGATGGAGGCTTCCTACCCTCCAAATCTCTTTGAAATGTTTTCATGTGCATGATGCACAGCTGCCACAGTTGTGCATTCTTTCAGACGCTTTTTAGATATCTTTTTTCTTTAGACCATATACAGTGTTGGCTCTATGAACCACAGGTGGTTTCAGAAATACACACAAGCAAAGTTTACTCCATATAGAAGACCTTATACAGTCATAAAATTTATTGTAGGGCAAAGAACTACATTTGAAAGTGCATTGTCAAATTCTGGCATTTTGCACCTTTATCATGCATCCTTAGTAACTGCTAGAACTGCATCACACATTCATTTTAAGGCCAGCACTTACCTTCTGTAGTTGCCTCTGTCTGTTCTTGAACATACTTCTCAATCATCTGATAGATTGAGAACCAGTGCTTTGTGGATTTCTCTACATGTTGCTTCATAACGTTATCCAAACTTACTGACCAGCAACTGAAAACAATAAGGAAGGGGAGAAAAGCAAAAAAATAAGGCAAAAATGTTGTGTGCAGTTTGGGCCTCAAAACAAAAAATTCTTTATTCTCTGTTGCTACTAAACTGATGGAAAAATCTGCACATATGCTTTATATATACATTCAACTCTTGAGGATTACTGTTTTGCCAATATTATTAAATATGAGAGAAGAAATGGAGGAAACTAGAGATGGTAAAATAAAACATCAGAGGAGGTTCAGAAGTTTCTTTTGTGCCAAACTTGAGGCAGACTCAGAAAATTCTTATTGTGGCATACTGTGGCTATAAAAATTTCACATGGTCTTAATAAGAAACTGGACAAGAATTTGTAAGGAAAATTTTATGAGGGTTGTTAAACAGACAAAACACTGCAGGCTCAGTAAACCCTAGGATGATAACAGGAGAGCGCTGAGAAAATACTCAGATGAAATACTGTAGTTCTGTCCAGCTTCTCCTCCTCTCCTGAGACAAATACATAGGGTCACCATGGGCTGGACATGCTCATTCTGAACCACTACAGCTGCTAGTTGTTTGGGTTTTTTTATTTTCCCCACACATTTTTACTAGGACAAGCACATAGAAGCATTTTCCACGATTAA
The DNA here is from genome assembly GCF_047495875.1 of Pithys albifrons albifrons. Classification (NCBI taxonomy): domain Eukaryota; kingdom Metazoa; phylum Chordata; class Aves; order Passeriformes; family Thamnophilidae; genus Pithys; species Pithys albifrons. The sequence continues at coordinate 35,984,729 of NC_092459.1, forward strand.
GGCAATTTGGCATCAGAATGTGCCTCCGTATGGAGATGATGAAAGCTTACAGTCTCTATGAAAAAGCAGTATGGAAGGACAGTTCTTACTTCAACTCCAATTTACGCCACTGAATAATCAGTTTTGTGACCAAATCAAGATGTTTCCGCAAGGACAAAGCTCGACTAGCATTTTCCTCCCAGTCCTGGAAAAACAAAAAAGGTCCCCTTTAAACAAAGACAGAAATTAGTCCTTGCACAGCAAGGCTGATTGCAGTACTCTGGATTACTTTAAACTTTCAGCATGGAGCAGGCTCACTTCCTTCAAATCCTGGCAAGCACACAGCTTTCATTTTAAAAATATAGTACCCATAGAAATAAAGAAGTGTGAAAGAGAAAATGAAACTTCCTCTTAGCTTTTTTCTTACCTGTGCTTTTGCAAGAAGAATCTCCAAGCCATTCAGGAACTTAGAAAGAGGACTAGAGAGAGGAAAACCCCGGATTCTGTCCATCACAACTAACAGCTGCAGAATGAAAACACAAGCATTCAACCTACAGCAATGGCTTTTCAACAAAAGCAGTCATGAAGTTGAGCTAATTTGTATTTGTGTAACCCTCCCCTGCAGGAGGTAAGAATGATTTAGTTTGTTTTTTTATTTTTCATTTTTAAACTACTTTCCCAGTTTAGTATAAGCTCACTAGTAGTTCAGTGAAGACCAGTGCAACTTGGGGAAAGGAGCACAAATGACCTAATGCAAAGAGTGCCAGTAGAATCCGAGTTTCTGTATTACTCTAACAAATGCAACTTGATAGTCACACAGGTCCCGTAAGTGGGACTAAAAATAGGCATTCTAAAGAACTTTGGAAAAAAACCAGGAGGACAAACAGCAAAAGACATCAAGGATCTTTGAGCTATGGCAGACTGAAGATTGCTTAAAGCTCTAAGATGAGAGTAGGCAGAATACCACTTAATATTTCATAACAGAACAGCTAATAATACCTAATACCTCTTATGAATAAAGAGGTATGATTTCAAAACATCTACATAAGTAATACAGACAACATCTAGGCAAGCATACGAATGTCTATCCACATGTCTATGCTTATCTATACACATATTTATACATAAACGCAATCCTAAAATGCTCCAGTTTCCCCCAAATATTTGTTGAGGTGTTTCGACCTGCACGAGTACTGGATGCTCTGGCCATTCCTGCAGTAGCCCATTTATTTCTTTAGCAAAATTATCAAGTACAGGTTGGCACTGACGGACTTGCTGAATATTAGGATGCTGGTAGAAGTCATAAGGGCCATCTTGCTGCAGCACAAGATCTGATGTTAATTCCTCAAAAAACGTATTGCGAAGAAGAGTGCTAAGTAGAAGCTGGCTTCCCAAAAGACTATCATTCATTTCAGCACCTAGGAAACAAGTAAGGAAGACATCACACATGCAACTAACTCTTCTTTCAGTTGAATAGGTGAAATTGTTTTTTTTCCCCCTGTATCCCAAGCCTTAGCACGTTAGACTATGCCACTCAAACAATGAGATGAGAGCATGGAGCAAAAGAGATTAGAGTTTGTATTCTCTGTTTTATCATTTTTTTCAATAAAAGTAAAATCAGCATCCCAAAGGCGGGCTATGATCCTGTCAGAACACAGTTCCTCTGTGCATAATTCACATCAAGCAAGTATTACTACAAAATTAGTAGCAAGACTCTGTGGAAAAGTAACCCAAAATACAAAAAAACCCCCATATACATTACAACTCAGGTATGAACACAAAAAAAAGGTACTGTAGAAACATCAGCCCCTAATTGCACACATACATTTATTAGATCAGAACTGAAATACATAGCTCTGCTTTGAAAAGTGATGATCCTGAGGTCTTGCACATTGTTAAAATGATTTACACATCAAGTGTGCCAAAATTCGGGGGGAAGGGGGACACGACAACAAACCCCAAAACAAAACTCCACCCTTTTTCTTTTTCAATTATATATATAAGCTACATTTAAACCAATTTTTTAATGAACTTCTATGCAAATTGTGTTTCTTGGAAATTTCTGCAAGTGTATCATCTTCCACAGGACTATGCAGATCCATAGATCCATGTGATCTAACTTTCACTTAGCATTCAATTTCTTTTTAAACTGTGTTGGTCTTATATATTGCCAAATTGAATGCAAAAAAAATCCATAAAAGAATAAAAACTGAAGCATGTCAAGAGACAATTGTGAACATGGGACAAATTCTTTAGAAAAGAAAAATTCTGTTTTGCGCATTCTCCCCACGTTTCCTGACTGTAATGCAATTAATTTGAAGCAAATCATTACAAAGCTAAACCTGCACATCTGAAATACTGCCAGCAATCTTACCAATTAAAGGATATAATTGCGACACCAGGCATGCACCAGTCTGATAGCAGGAAATAAAGGTACTGAAGTAATGCTTGGCTTGATGAGAAGGCAACCTCTGTTGATACCACAGGGATCGAGCAAAGTTTAAGCACAATTGTTGATGAACCATCATTACTGTTTGCATAGAGCTCTTGGACAAGAGGGCTCTGTCAACTTTCAAGTCGTCTTCTGATGGCTCTTCAGTTTCCATTTTCTCTTCTAGGCTTGGCTGAGCTGTGATATCTTCAAAGTCCTGCAAATTACATAATAATCAAAGGTAAATTATAATTTCTTCCTTTAATGCCTTCTCTCCATCTCCATTTTTGCACTTTTTGGCATTGCAATGACATGCTAATGGTTTGCCACTGGTACCCAATAGATACAAGATGTGCCTCACAGCCCAGATGTGAGCATGAAACAGAACACTTCAGAGCATAACCACAGCAGGCAAGAGTGCAGTACAGTGATCCTTGACCAGCTGCCAACTAAAACTCTTGCAGAAAAAGCATCAGCAGCTATGTCAACTGATAAAACACCCAAATGCTGTGTGGTGGTTTGAAGACCTAAACTGCTACATCCCAGCTGCTTTATTTAATCAAAGAGATTAACCTTCTCCCCAGGTAATAGAACCTCATATGACCTTACTTGCTAAAGTAATGGAATTCCAGAATTTTACAACAAATAACTAATTATGTTGTCACTCAAATAACTTGGGATTGTTCATTTGAACCACAGCATGCTTCAAGTCCAGAAGTTAAATTTGAAACACTTTCTTAACCCAAAAGGTAAAGTAAGCTAAAAGCACATTACTTACTATCTATCAAAATCTGCCCCACATTTTGCTTTTGGATAAAGGAAAAACAGTTTGATTCCTCATATTATTTATAGCATGTATTTTCAGGAGCTACTTCAGATGTAATTATTGTATTTCTTTACAGAGTTAGAGTTATTACCTTTTCATGAAAAGGAAATCTCTTTCTAAATTCTTCTTCTTCCTCCTCTTCCTCACTCTGTCCTTTCCCATGACTTTTACTTCTGTATCTGTACAGACTGTGTTCCATTGCCTCCTGCTCTTGGGCACGGCGTTCCTGTTCATCCCACTCATTTACAATTGCCTATGGAAACACAAAGCAGTATGCTTTTATACTAGTTAGTGTTCAAAATAACTTCATATTTCATCAAAGGGCAGCATCTATTTTGCTTGGCTCTTCTCTACAGTCTACAACAGTATAAATCAAAGCCATCTAAGGTTTGAGAACTGCCCTCTCAACACACTAATAAAGGAAAATGCAAAGACAGTAGTATGCCACAGAGTGCTTGGCCAAGTTCTGGGCTTTCTTCTCAAGCATTTTATGAAGAAAGCCTCTACAAAGTTTGCTTTGTCAGCCTGTCTTCACAGGAGGGCGTTCCAGCCCTCTGATGGTATCTGTGGGCCCTCCTCCAGACCTGCTTTAAGAGATCCTTGAACAGGTGACAAGTTAGTTCAGTACAAGAATCCTAGATACCAGCATCCAAATGTTACCTGACATAGATGTCTGAAAAGCTGCAGAGACTTCTGGTCCATCTCTCCTCTGGAGAGTATGTGGCATCGAAGATGCAACAAAGCATTCACTAGGAGCTGTTCCAGAGTTGGGCAAGGCTGCTCAGCTCCCTCAGATTCCCCTTCAGAGTGCTTCATAGAAAACTTTTTAAGTCCATGGAGGACCTCAACTGAATTCACTGAGCATAAAATTTCTGCCCGAGCAAAGTAGGTGGGGAAGGCACGGCCAACAGAAGGAAATGTCAACAGAGAATTGAGGAGGTTGGTAAGATCAGCTGGACACATGAAACTCTGGAGCATTGCATAAACTTCAGAAGCCACTAATCGCATGCCATGTTGCAGCTGTAGGATGGCAGCTTGCAGTGGAATGATGGCATCAGGGAATACAGCATACTCCTCTGCCAGGTGTTTTCTAAAGTGATGGTGGGATTGTTGCCACGATGCTTCTTCATTTAACAGGTTTTGTACTGCCTGGAGTGATTTAGGTCTTTCTCCACGGAGAAACTGCAGAAGGCGGGTCAGAAGATCTTGGACTGAAGAAACTTGTGCTATGCTGTTGATGTACTGGTGAGCCTCCTGGTATAAGCAGTCATACAGAGGAGCTGGAGGCCTGAAGGCCTTTTTTCTAGAAAGACTGCTTATTTGCTCCTTCAACTTTTGCATTCTTTCATGCAACAGTCTGTTAAGAAATAAAAATTATTAGTTTAGACATAGCAACATGTTTCATATAAACTTGTTTAAATATAATTAACATAACAATTAAACACATAATAAGATTCATCAGAAATGTTCTGTTAGTTTGTGTGAATCATAAAATAAGGAAAAAACAAGGGACACCCTTATAGCATGCACATGTACATTTCTTCCCCCCACTTCAATAAACTTCAGTCACTTCTTTGCTTGCTACCTGACAGCTTTGTAAGCATTTAGAAAAATAACATCACTGCAAGAAAATTGATAAAACTCAGCCATTCAGAACCTGCTTTCAATGACTATCATTCTCTTTAAGCAATAGTGTAGAACTACCAGATCCTCCATGTATAATACTGAAATCAAAAACTTCCATTAATAGTAGAAAATCATAATAGACAGTTTTTAACTCCATGTACAAGGAGAACACCTTGAAACTTGCACAAAGGAAAAAGGTCTGTTCACTTAAAATTTCCTTCTCAAGTTCCTCAGATAAAAGCCCAAAACCCAAAACACCACCACCACAAAAACCAACCCCAACAAAGTAACAATGGCTACAAATTCTGAATGCCAACAGCATACTTCACGTGGCAAGAAATTTAATTCATCCACAGCACTGCAGGCAAAGGCTAGTGCTAAAATACACATATGGAGATTTATCTCCTGTAAAATCAGTTGAACTCTGCAAAATAGCAGTGGGATGCAGAAAGGCCTCAAGGAGCTACAATGACAGACACACAATCCATCTCATTTCAACTAATTGATAACATCGCATTTTAAAGAAGGTACTGCAATTTGGATGTATGGCTTTATTTTGCTTCTCGGCATGGCTTCAACTTTATCAATATATGAAGGCCACGTCCTTGAATTGTTCTATTTACAGCAGTACAAAGAGGGTACAGACAATTGCTTAATCACAGCAAGTAAACAGCATGGCTCCAGCATTTTTCTTTCCCACCTCAGTATGAAAATTGATACTTTAAAATCAGCAATTCTGTTTCTACAGAAAGACAGAAAATCGTAAAACTCAAGAGAAAATCTTCAGAGCCTGAATATACAAAGATGACATGTCGAATCCAAAAGAGGTAAGTTCAGTGCCTGGATGTTACCTGATATGTGGATGAACATAGTTGCTTACTGCTTCATCCTCAATACTTTTTCCCGTATGCAGCTGGGAGGAAAAATTGTATGTTTTCCATTCACATTCCAGCTGATATAACTAAAAAGGAAAGAATAAACCATTCACAGAGGTTCTGATTTTGGTAATCACAAAGGTACATCACCTTCTTAGACATTAAAAGAAGTTCTGTGTGTGGCTCAGCTTCGCGAACGAAGATTTGGGAAGGGCTGTCCCCACGTGGGTGTGCCCTTCCAGCCTGCGCAGTGGATTTTAGGTGAGGCTCAGCGTGCGCAGAACTGGCCCCACCATTTAAGTCCTGAGGTTCATCTGCCACGGCCGAGCGAGCTTGGACAGTGCCAGTGAAGTCCTCAGGACTAGAACCTATAGCACCCGGCATTTCCCAGGAGGTCTCCCATCCAAGTATTAATCCGGGGCTGACCCTGCTTAGCTTCCGAGATCTGACGGGATCGGATGTCAGGGAGGCATTTAAATGCCGTTAAACAAGTTCTAACTGTATAGTTTAAAAATCATGACCAAATATTTGCCCCAAAACACCCAAGCCAAACTCCTCTGCAGTGATTTTACACATTACAAAGGTAAAAGCCAATTCACTTCCATATTCACCTCTTCTTTTGCATACTTGAGCTTGTATTCTCTTTTAACAGCTGGATCAAACCTGGTCTGCGGAAGCCACACCTGGATCTGCACCAAACCAATAATCACCCAGAGACTTCCTCGCCAAGCTGTCTCTGGTAACTCTTCAAGCCCTTCCCCATAGAACTGATGCAAGCAAGTTAGCAGAAGGAACAGGAATTCTTTAGGAAGTAACTTCTGATCAGAGATGCTTCCAAGTATCTTGAGAAGGTACTCATAGGCAACAGGATCCTTCAGGCAGAGCTTTTCACAGCACTCCATAAATTCTTCTTGAAGATCCACTGGAACCAGATCTACCAGAGCAGAGAGTTGTCTGCCTATCATGATTCCTTGTAGTCTAGCATCTGTGTGTCTGGAGGAAAAGGAATGGGAGAAATTTACACATGGTAAGCAAGCTTCTATAACATGCTCAATTTTAATAACCTGTGTGGAAGAGAGGTCTTAATACCTAAAATCTGCTGTTGAAGAGACAGCCAGATTGGTCCACAGTGCAGTGTTGACTTTGTGAAGCTGCTTTGCTCTATCCATCCATTCTCCCAGAGTTACATGGGATGACGACAGAACAGGCAGCCCACTCACATCCCACTGGCTTGTCTTGCTGCTGCTAGTTAGAATTTCAAAGAAGCACTTTGAGAATACGGCTCTGGTCAATATGCCTGGGCCCTAAATTAAGAGATTAAGAGTTAGATTGTTCAGATGCAACTTGCACTTACTAAGCTAGAACTTAAAATACTGCTTTAGAAAACTCTTGAATTATTCAATGAGAGTATTCAGTCTAGAGTTTGATTAGGTCAAAGAGACAAACCTTCATGGAACGGTTCATGTGAGATGTAGGAAAGTTCTTTTCCTCTGTTGCAGGCAGTGGCCTCCATGTCAACCAGTAGTCTGGGTCCATGGTGAAAGTACTGTTCCAAAAGGATGCAAACACAGCACTAACTAGCTGAGATGACAGAACAGACATTTCTTCAAGGGATACCTGAGGAGAAAGAAAAATCTGAAGGTGAGAATAATGTATGGGAGCAAAAGTGAATTAAGCACACACACACAAAGTACGATACTGTTTTTCAGTACAGATAGTACAAGATATTCCTCTAGATCCTTTTCAAATTCACATAGTATTTGTTTGCATCTCTTCTCAAGGAAAGAGTACGCTTCCTGAAGAGACACTGTCTCCTGTCTGTGAAACATGCAGCATGTTTTCAAGCAAGCTGGTAGAATACAGCCTCTAGTCTTTGACTGAGCAACTTTTTGTCACAATACACAAGGGTGCAGTAGTATGAAAGAGATAAAGCTATTTGAAACTCTGCTCCAAAGCATTTAAAGTGAACTTGTGGTTTACTGTGCTTTATGGGAACACAATCACTGTATCATAAATGTTAGACACAGTTATTAGATGCTCTACAGAAAATGCATCAAAACTTTATTAGTCTATTCAATTTGCAACCCAGAGCAAAAAAAACCTGAGATGCACAGGAACAGAGGTAAGTATTTTTCAGCATAAAGTTACTTTGAATACAGATACCACCAAGCTGGCACCTGCCACTCAAACAATTTCCTGTTTTCCATTAGGTCACAGATGGATGAATGGAACAATGCTACCAAACTGGATCATACAGAACTGTTATTCACGACTTTGTTGTATTTTATTTATGTTTTAATGCTGTGTTTTAATTACATTTTCTAAAGGCTCACAGCTAATAGCCTTCCTTACTAAAAGAAGGAAGTTTTTCTCAGGCACAGGTAGAAAAACTGCATGTCAAGAATCTTAGAGATGTACATATTTTGAACAATCTGCTGAAAACTTCTGCAAGGTTAATTAAACTCAAACTTGTCCTTACCTCATTAAGGTGTAACAAGTGCCACAGTCCAGAGAGCTGATGAGAAGCAGCTGGTGTCATCTTCAGACAAAAAGCTATAAACTGAGCTACATCTGAACGCGCACTTAGCTCTGGGCTGCAGTTCTCCCTGTAGCAGGTAAAAAAATACAACCTCAGTAATGCTTAAGCATGGCACACAAAATAAATTATTCTGATAGTAAAACAAATTGACAATGGCAGGCGAAGTCACTGAAAGGTTAAAACAACAGCATTTCAAACACTGGAGAAGAACAAGCACTCAAATAACACCTAAAACTCTTGAATTTTTCAAAGATGACAAAATTTAAACACAAGAAAAAGAGTAAGAAGTGGAAACTCCTGTAGCTACAAGCTACATGTTCAGCAAAATATACAAACTCTTTTCTAGATTTATAGTTTTTGTGAAAGATCAGAGCTTTGCTGACTTCAAGAGTGAACCAGTGATTCTAAGAGTCTGGTCGCACTGAAAATGACTTTCACTGAAATCCATAAAAAACCCCAGCTCTCTTAAGGAATGGTAAGCCAGACAAAAAAAATAAATACTTGGCCCCTTAAAACAACATTAACACTTTTTAAATTAATATTGTTAATTTAAACTATGATTCTATGTGTGCAGAGTTTACACAAAAGGAAGCCTGCAAGCCAGTGTACTTTCTTCATCTTCAGGTGTATTTCAGTTTTTCTGCAGTAGCCCCCAACAACATAGTGAAAAACATCTTCATGTTGACTCCAAATATGAAGAGTTTTCTATTTCATTAAAAGGCAAATATGTATTTCCAAAAGAAAAATGCTATGTGCCATTTACTACATAAAAGGTTTGTTTTCCTTTATCTGTAATCAATTCTACCCACTAATAAAGCAATTTCTGGAGTCTCATGTGTTTACTTTCAGGGCCTGGGACATAAGCATTCCTGTATTTGTCTCAGTAAAGTAAGCTAGAATAGAAAAAAAATACTTTCTCAATATAACACTAAACCGTTTCTCTGCTGCTTCTTTTTATATTTGCCCAAGGTCAATTCTGCATGCAGACAAAGAGTGCACATGCATTTGTATACACAATTACACATATTTGTGTACTACACAGATATACATGCACATACAGACAGCTATATAAATATATATATATATATCTATTACATATATGTACACACAGAGATTTACATGCAGATGTAAAGCACCAAAGTTACAAGTTCTAGCCAGGGATCCTGAATCTCATGAAAGGAATATAGGACTTTCTCCAGCCTTCTTCTTACCTTCTTGCACAAGTCTTGGCCACATAATCTGCTGTCAGTTTGTACTGCCAGAGGACACCTAAGTATTCCATTGCAGGCCACAGCTGAACCTGACTGCAGAGCTGGTTTAGCAAGGCAGGATCTAACTGGCTGGAGATGGTGTCTTCAGGAAACCTTTCTTCTGAACGACTATCTCTAACTCCTTTTGCTCTCAGGTGTGAATGCACAGCTTGCAAAAAAATCTGTAGCTGACCTGTTTGACAGAATGTAAGAAGTACGTAAATGCACATACTGTATTTCTTGCCAGTGAACATTTAACATATACAGAAAGAAAGGAGACGACAGAAATCATCCTGTTGGGCTCTTCCAAAGTGGTACCTACCCAGATTAACATCTTCTAAATGATTGGCTCTTATTATCAGGCCATCAGCTTGCAGCAATGCTTTCTTCATGCTCATTCCTGTGGCAGCAATTTTCAGACAGCACATTTTTTCCTGCCATCTACTTTCTCCAAAGGACAATCTTAGCTCCAAGATGTTAAGTGGTTTGCTGAGGACTTTTAACTGAGAGAAACATTCCATGCCCAGTTTATCCTGGAAACGTGGAAAGGACAATTTGTTTCAGCAGCACTAACAAAACAGTATTTGTGACTACAGTCAAAACTCAGAATTCAAATTCACATGCACACAACTGAAGTCCAAGTATATATAAACCAGCCTGCAACAACAACTAAACGATCTTTTGGTAACCCTATTCATTACAGCAGGAAGACAGAAATTGAAACAGTTGGCCACAATTCCTCCTTGTCAAGTTGTTGAGTTTTTTTCCTTCACTAAGAAACCACATAGATTATGCAGACAAACAATACCTCAACATGGCAACTTAACTAAACCAGAGGCAATAAAATACACAAAATAATAAAAAACACAAGCAGCTACTGTCACTTATAAGAAACTGCAATTTACATCTGCAATTTAAACACATTTGCTTAGAAAAATCTCAAGTTTTTAGTAAGCACTTAATGTTCTTCAGAGTCCCACAAAGTAACTACCTTAAAGGGAAGTGGTCTTCTTAGAGACTTCTGTAATATCTTCATATTAGCAGAAATACCAGCAGGGTTGACCAAACAGCTCTGAATCTGCTTTGAAACAGATTGAATTTCCCTGGAAATCCTTGCAGACAAAAAAAAAGGAGGAATGGGGAGAGAAAAAAGCCCACACAGTTAACTGAAGGTTGAGAAATAAGACAAAAGGATGCAGAAGAAAGGCAAGCCCTTCTCTTATCTTTCATTAAAGGGAGAGAAATTCTAAATGATCATTTGAGCAAGCAGAAGCCCAATGTTAGGAACCCTGAATTTTAAAAATGAACAGCTATTTAATATGCTGTACTTGCATCACTAATGGGCCACAACTTGGACACTAATGGCAAACACTGCTAATTGGCTATAATACTAAAGAAAAGAGTAATTTATACAACGATTTAACAGAAACAAACCAAGAGCCACTAAACAAAGCCACTCACTTGTTCTGGTCTGATCCAATAAGCATCTGAGGAATTCTGTCAATTAGGTATTTCATAACCCAGTGCCAGTGCAGAGATAGAAGTGACAACCCTGGTGAATCCACTGTCACAGTGTCAGAGACTGCCCAGAATCGGTCACGCCACAGTAAGCAGTATAAAATCTAACAAGCCAAAAAGGTTACAGGTTTACCCCCGCTGCACGTTACAGAAGACTTGGTACTTCAAGCAAGAGAAAGAGCAAAACCACCATCACTTGCAGTAACTTCAGACTCCCACAATGTTTTGTATTTAGTGTTACACAACCAGTACTCAACTATAGGTTCTCTGAAAATGGCACACAGCTCTACTGGCAGATGGAACTGCAAGCCCAACCCAAGCAATCCATGCACCAAGTCTACAGTGTCAAGATTTCAGCAAAATTATATTCACAGTCTGAAAAGGGAGAAGGAGAAGTGAACCACTCCCTTCCATGAACTGCACGGCACCTGTCCAGGTTCAGATATTCTTAGCACAGATAGATGTGGATACTTCCTTTACCATCAGTGGAGAAAAACAGGCACTTGTACAACACAATTCATGCCATCCTAAGCAGGCATTAGAAAGCTTGATGATCAAATTCCACAACTACCTACATCCCAGGTGTGTACTTCGGTAAGATAACTCCCACTCCAACTATCTGCAGGCTGCAAACCTATGTTTCACACAGAAGAAATGAGAAGACAGGCACTGAAACAAACACAGCAATTTTCCTGCTGTCAGGCATATTCTGAATACCAACAGAACCACTGTGCTTTATTTCATGGTCCCTGAAACCCAAAATAGTGTTCTGCACAAAATCTCATTTTGCTTAACTTCCCTATACTACGCAAAGTCTACTCACATCATGCATGTCATCGTCACTTAAGGCCACCTGAGTAGACTTCAACCAGTGAAGTGTGAATGCATCCCAAAGTTCAAAGAAAGCAACAAGGTTGACCACAACTGCATGAGGAAGACAGTTGTAACTTCCTGGATCTGAGGTTTGGGGAAGAAAGAAAGGCAAAGACTGAACATTCCAGCCACATCACATGACATATAAGAGTCAAATTCTGATCACTAGATCCTCTCCATGGCTGAGAAAGAACCCCCACCCACCGGAAAAGTTCCAAGACTGAAGCAATAATAGTAGTTCTTGACTATCTGCACAATTCTCTATTACTCTATTGCATTTTACATATAAATATACATATATGTATATATAAAAAATCCATAATGAGGGAATCATTGATCAATTGCTTCTATGCAGCACACTAACTTCATCACTAAATTCCTATCCTTTGCTTTAGAAGTAAAACTTCCTACTTAAATAAAACAAAAACACATCTGAAGAACTTGGGTCTTCTTACTAGCTAAAGACAAAACACTATTCTAATTTCTCTACAGCATTATCCTGAAGTTTAGACAATTAAGAGAGAAATTATATTCAGTCATTACCCAGTAGTGGCAGGACATAAATAAGGTATATCTAATTTAAGAATAATGTGTTAGATACCTTATCAGTCTCATCTGACTGGTTCATATTCACTCATTTCTTTCTTCACACACTCAGGACACACCAAGTTTAAAGCACACATTTTGTAATACTGCAAATTAGCTATATTTCAGATTGAGTAAAAAACTGAAAGGAATAGTGAAATACAACCCACTTTTGCGGAAATCTACAGACATTCTTAAGACACTGCTTCTTGGCTTCTTGCTGGCAATCAAATTCTTCTCAGTGTGACTTCTTCTTCCCCGGTCAAGAAATAACACTGCCCTGAAGTAAAAACAAAGTTGTTAAAATCCAGTACTGTTTTAAAGCCTGAGCCTTATGGGAATGGTGAACTACAAGGTGACATATTACATTCACTGTATCATGGAAAAGGAACAAAGTGCAGCATAACTAATTGCTTGAATATGGTTTTTGTGAAAGAAAGCTTCATAAAGCAGATTTCTGACTTCTCCAGAAACAAAACAGTAGTGAGTTACTAACAGATGCAACACCATAGCCTGTAGGCTGCAACGTCAAAATCTGTATATTTTTCACTCTTATTAGGAAAAGCATTCCAAATCCAAAAGCAGGGCAACAATTCAAATGTTGTCAAAGATTTCACACAGCTGTTTTTGCCTCTTTAATGCTTTATCCTACAGTTCTGGTTTGTCCTTGAAGTACTGCAGCCTATATGGAATGCTGGGAGCTCTGCTTTCCATATTAAATGATCAGTTTTAGTATGCATCTACAGAAAGCAGAAGCAAAGAATTTAAACACCTGTACAAAAACTCTGCCTAGTATTTTAGATCACATCTATCAAAACCTAAAAACATATTTGGCAGACACCACAAGTGTTCACTCAGCACTAATTACAGTCATTGGGCAGTCTTTACATGTTGGGTTTTTTTTGTAACCCACCGATTTGCTGCAGACTTCAAAAGAATTAGAAGCTGGTCTGCATGTTCCGTTTCTGTATCGAAGTTCACTGAATTTCTAACGATCTCCAAAAACTGCATATTCCATCTTGGGTCCAGTGGCATCACATGTTCATCTGGAAAGGCAGACAAGACAGGACAGGACAGCAGTGGAAACGTTACTCAGTATAAGACTTTTCTTGATCACCCTTGCCTACATAAGAACAACAGGGAAAGAAAGAAGGAAGCCTAAGAGGAAGGCAGTGTCTTAAACTCTCACTCCAGATCTCCAAACAGAAAAACATTAAGTTGACTGCAGGTTCTGTAAAACAGAATAGTGACAGTAAATCAAACAGCAGTCAGGCTACCCAAACAGGAAACTCAGGTCCAGCTCACAGCCCTGGTGAGAGACCACTGACCTTCTGTAAAAGGTCCAGTGTCACTCTATGGAGCTTTCACGCACCTAACAAACTTAGAAGGGAAACCACACGCCTGAACTGCCCACAGAACACCAATGGAAATTTTAGGCCACAACATGGGTTTCAGGTGGGCTAACACAATAAATCCTGGGGAAAAACAGGGCACCTAAACTATCAAGTCAGAAAGGCAGAGGATATATGCAGCACTCTTCAAAATATTGCTTAACTCTGAGCTGTAGGAATATATCTAGGTCACAGATACACAGCCAGGACTCATGGTCATAGCACTCATATCTAACTTGAATGGTATGAATTCATTTAATTGCCATATTTGCAGTTCTATACAGTAAGAATGTCTGTTTTAAGTTATTTTATGACAACAGCAACATATATTTAGAAATTAGCCTTTGCTTTGCTACATATATTGTCTAAAAGCAGGGTTGCAGTGTGTTCAGAGAACAAATAATGGAAGCACCAATGTCTTGCATCAATTTTTTTTCAGAAGTACCTGTCATAGTTGGCTGTAGCAACTTGATCATGTTACTGACTCCAGAGGAGAGAGGACTGGCATAGAAACAACCAAGGGCTACAGCCCCTGCTTCCAGCTGAATCCGCGCTGTATCTGTAGGTGAAGAGGAGAGAATATAGGCACAAAAGAGCATTTAATACAATTGGAGAAAAATAACTTCATCTGAGCCAGCACAAGCAGTCTGAATCAAATCTGTGCATGCACTCTGGATATGCTGGATGATAGTATTCTGTATTAGCTTCAAGCTTAAAAGCAGTCAGAATGTCACAGCTGAAGACATAAATCCAGTGAAGAGTTCTAGTTAAACTGGTGATAATTCACACATGTCATTAAAAATATGGCATGTCAAAATTCATGAGGTTATGCCTTCAAATCTTCCTTTCAGTACATCTAGTCTTGTGGGTTTTCTTCTTTTCCATTAAAAACAGCATGCTTTTAATTAAAGTAATTTCCTAGGTATTTTCTAGTTTATAGACCTACTTGCCTGAAAAGATGGCAAAGTAAAGGAGAAACAATCCCATTACCATAGGGGCAACATAGGCTGAGATTTCACACCATACAAGTGAAATGTGTGAATTACTAGGACTAACTACTGTCTAAATTCTCCATAAGTTTAAAGTGATTAATAATATAATTAAGCAGTGAATATCTCATCTCAGCTACTGTCCTGAATGCTCAGTGAACACTGCTTCAGGAAATCTCAATTCTGCAGTTTCCTGGCTTTCTAACTATTTGTGTTTTAACACGAAGTACATGGAAGGCATTTTACTGCTTTTACTATCACTAATAAAAAAATAGTGGAAAAAAAAGCATATTTGCTTATACAGACCAAAAGGGATCCAAAAATAACTAATTCAGAAGTGGCACAAGTTACATGCACACTTGAATAATAAAAGGCAGCATTTAGCCCTAGGTGTCCTGTTGTCCTTAATATGCACAACCTGTTTCTGTCCCTCAATGGCTTCAATTTAGTATAGATAGTTGAGAGTTGTCACGTCATATAATTTGAATGGTCTGAATGTTTTCATACAAGACTTAACAATTTGTGAAAATATAACAAATCAGCCCTTAAGCAAAACAGAAAGTTAAATAATTACATACCAAGAACCTGTGGCAGATTTTTGGCTAAGGCATTAAGCCATTTAACTCTTAGTTTCCAGTCTTGATTGGTCGCCTTTCCTATGAACAATTTGACTGAAGCCTGGAGAACTTCCATTTCATCCATCCAGTTTGTATCTACCTCAACAGGACTGAATTTGAGACTCTCAGGATTAGTGGACTGCATAATTTTTTGAAGATCTTGCAGAGTCAGTGGTAGTGTCCTGAAACACAAAGAAGTCAAGTAATCAAGGGAATCTAGAAAAGAAAATATTTTGCAAGTCAATCTGCTCAGCAAGCAACCATCTCCAGGCAAGAGGATCACAATGCAATAATATTTCCTCCTTTACTCAGCTTTAAAAGCAGTTTCCAACTTCAAATCGGTTGGGGGTGTCTACTGTTAAGAACTCACTATTGCCAAAAATTCACTATCCAAAGTGAAAATGCACAGCGTATCACTGAGAAATTCTAATCAATTTGAATGATATGCAAGGTTAAGTTAAAAAAAAAGGACAGATAAGAAAGGAAGTGGCATTGATTAAAAAGCAAACAAAAAGGCAAACACCACAGCATGTTGCTAAGGTATGACAACTTCCACATTGTATTCTAGCACTAACTTCTACAGCTTGTTCTTTCACTGGAAGCAAACCAGAGCACCTGTCCAGAGTAGGTTACTAAGCAAAGAAGGCAGAAAGGAAGTTTTTGCACCAGTGTTGTGAAAATAAATTATATTGCACAAAAAATCATTGAAAAAAATTATTGCATATGCCCCCTGCACATGAGCCCCTTCTTTCAGACAGCTCTGTCTGAGGAAGGAAATTTGTTTTTTCACCTGAAGCTACTGCACCTAAAATAACTGATGACGTGAAAACATTAAATACTGAGGATCATTAGTGTATTTAAAACCAATTAAGTACTTTCAAAGCTCAGAAGGAAACTGAAAGAAGAGATTTGTACTTCTTATTACCTATTCAATTCAGAGCTTGCATTCACATTTTCTGCTAACTGCTTACTCCTAAGAGCTCTCAAAAATGGGTCAAATGTACTTATTGAAGAATCAAGTATTTTGAATATATTTTGAGTGTTTTGAAGACTGAAGAATAAAACAGCGAACAATTAAACTTCTATTTACAGTGGTTGCATGGAAAGGTAACAGGAACACAGTTACAGAGCACAATGATCACAGTCTACCTGTGCAATTTGACAAAGACAGAATTTTGCAGGGAACAATGACATGCCAAGAGTAGTTCCCATATACGGTTTCTTATTTATTAGGCAAAAAAAGCGTCTCCTGCCTACCTGCAGTTTCTAAGGTTTAGTCTATGCAGACAATACATTAGGACCTGTGCATCACTCCGGACTGTTGAAAGAAGTGAGTCTTCAGCTGCAAACAGACCTGTAGGTAGGGAGTCTGGCCACAATCCCACTGCTAGCAAGGACTTGCCCCAAGTTTCATGGGAAGCCAGAGAGGAGGCATGTTTTGTAAGTAATTCTAACACAAGCTGCAACAAACAACCAAAAAGGCAGTTTAGAGTCATATTCAAACATGTAACACATATTCATGTGCAATAGCTCAGGAAACTCTTTAATTACATGTATTTATTGTGAAATCCAAATATTCTAGAAACACTATATAAACTGCATAATAAAAGTACCAAAACATTCCTACCAGAAGTGAAATAACAGACTGTACAGTTTAAAATAGGAAGGGAATATGTCCTCAGATGACAGCATGCAATGTTTCAGGCTACAGACTCATCAGTATTAATATCCTAAAGTCTCAGCTGAATTTTTTAAAAACCACAAGCCTCAGAGTCCAACTGGGATATTCTTCAGCTCCCTTATGCTGCAAAAGTGAGCCACTGTCTACAAAACGTATGACAAATCACGTTTATTCCCTGAGGATTATCTCAAAAAGCACATCACAAACAGAGTATGTAACTCTGACTCATCTGACCTCTGTCTCCAGTACCATGTCACAAGGCTGAGGAAACAGGTCATGAAAGGACAGGTGACAGCCAAAAGTCACTGTACTTTTACCATTCAATACTAAAAAAACTCCAGTTTCTGGAGCTTCAACCAATCTGTAAGAGTAAGTTACATGGAGAGCTGTATTGCTTACACTGGAGCCAAAAGAGGCTCAGTACCTGAAAAATACAAAAAAATGTTCCAATGTCCCTTAACCACTTCTCTTCGTCACTTGACAGATAATTGAGAAGATGTTTAAAATTGTTAGTTCATCTCTCCAAAAGCACCCTTGCTCAGGCAATTAGGAAACAGAGGAACCCAAACTAGACTCATGAAATTATATTTTTCACTTATCTAGATGATACAAGAAAAGCTTGTAAATACAGGACTTGTACCTGTTGGTTAATCTGCAGTTGCTGTGAGCGGCCATAAACCTCCCAACAGGCTCTGTAAAAAGCCTTTGCTAATCCAAGGCCTCTTTGTATTTGCTGCACAATTAATACAGCAGCCTGAAGCAAAGATGACAAAGATGACACAGAACCTGAAAGATACACAGCATTTAGGGTGATTTGAATGTTTAGCAACTACGAGCCCTTTAACCCTCTGAGGGCAAACACCACTTTAGATGCCGAGGATGATTAAAAAAAATGAATTCCACTGTGTCCTGAAAATTGAATACATTCTTCCCAAAGTTATAAGAAAATTTGACAAGACTAAATAACAGACGACGAACTCAAAATAAGACATCAAGCAGCTGAGATAAATGAAACTCATCTTGCTCCAAAGAACAACTTGAATGGGACTTTGTGCAAACTCTCTATTTTGCTGATTTTCACTTGGAATATCAGGATTGCTTTCCCTATAGCAATAGAAAACTGGTAAATGCCATTGCCTGTTGTGTCCTTACCAAAGCACTCTAGTTACCAGCTTTTTATAATTTGGGCCTACTTCCCCAGAACGCAAAAAACCCAATCCAAAACTAGTACAGTTCCATGTGCTTGTATCAGCATGTAACACAGTAAAATAACCACGCTGTAATACTGAAGAGTTAATCCATATGTATGTAATGAGCCCAAGCTGCTCATGAACACCAAACTGACTTTCTTTTACCTGCTATTGCTGCCTTGGTTTCTGAATGCACAGCCATGAGTGCATCACAGACGCTGTCACCAACTAAACCCAAACCATGCAGAAGTAGCTTCAAATCCAGACTGTCCAATACATTTCCATCATTCTCCCCGGGAATGTAAATTTCAATCCCACGATTCCGCATGGCTCTGGATATTTCCCCATGAGCTGGATCCATAGAAAGGAAAAGCCTGTTGGATGTTAGAACAGAATAGTTCAGGTTGGAAGGGATCCACAGTGATCATCTAGTTCAACTGCATTACATTCTTAAGATATAACTTAGGTCCTTAAACTATCACTCCAGAACCACCAAATCTGCTCTTACATAAAGTAAATTAATCTTCATAAAAATGGGGACACTGAAATCTATAAAGCCAGAGACAAGTACTGAATTTAAATGAGAAATCTGTATGAATGGTTATACACTGAAATTAAGACACAGATATTGCTCATGACTTTTTATATCTGAGTTACATCTGTTTTATCATTTGCTCACTTATAAAGAGAAGTTAAGCTATACCTCTGAGCTATAAAGACTTTTAGAAGTCTTAGCAACAGCTTCAGATACATCTGTGCTGTTTAAAAACTGACGCATCTAAACCCCAAATAGTTAATATTATCAGCAGACATCTCTTAGAAGCAAGGAGAAAAATATACTTCTGAGACACAATGGAGTGAAAACAGCTGAAAAGTCAAAATGTTGTTTCCAATTCATAGGAACTAGAGCATATCAGTCCCAACATTCTTTTCATGAATTTACAGAAGGTAGGAATTATACAGAATACTATGCATGTTCTCCTCCCATCTTCCCCAGAGATTAATTCAGGTCTGAGACAACATACTGTCTTGTTTGGGTGGTTTGTTGGGGTTTTTTTAAGTTCTATCACCATAACAAACTCAAATTTACAGATGGATGGAAAAACCTGGAAAGGAAGAGATGTCCTTATACCAGCTTTATACCTGCATATCTAAATACATCACCATCTTTAACACATGTTTCTTTAACTTTATTACAGAGATAGGGAAGTGGTGAAAACCCAAATTGGAAACAGAAAATCAAGGCAGTGGTACACTGCTCTGAAATTTTCAGTGTGATAGTCTGTGCTGCAACAGGGATATAAAGCAAAGCCTCTTAAGCTCTCTCATACACTGATCACAGTGCAGTTTTCTTCCTTGCCAGGCAGACAGTGTCACTATAGCACATGGCAAACTGAACAGCATTCAAAATACAAAAAGACTGGCTCACTGATGAAATTTTTATTCTAAACCTGCTCTTTGGTAAGGAAGGGGGGGGGGAAAGGCAAAAAACCCCCAAAACCAGAAATGCAACGCACCTGAAGTTTGGATGAGGAGCTATTGTAGGAATTGTGCCATCTATCACACCTCTTTCACTCATGGTAAGAACACCTCCTGGTTCAAGTAAAGCATTCAAGCGGTCCAGCACAGAAGGGCTGTATTCAAAAGAAATTCATGTGGTTTTAAAAGGTAACAATCTGATTCCTTTCTGATCTGAAATCAAGATGGTACCAGTCTTAAACAAAAAGCCAAACAGTTAAATACTTTATAAAGTAACAGGAAAACTATCAACTGATAAGCTGTCTAAGAAAGAAGACACTCTTCCAAAAAATCTAAGTTACTGCTCCCATGCATTACTAAATGCAAAATGTTCAGCTGTGAACCATACAGTAAGAGGCAGTCAGTTAGGGAGATCAAAGTATTTACTCACTGCAATAAGGCCACTAAAATCTCTTACTTGCAGAAATTAACGTTATCCATTAGGAGCCAGTCTCCAGACTGCAGGGCCTGAACCAACATCCCATCCACCCACTCGAAAGTGCCATGGCTATTAGAGTCAGCAGTCTGGGCCTGCTGCAGCTTGAAGCGCCGAAACTCTTCTACCAGGTGAGCAAACTCTGAAAAGAAGGACACCTTACATTGAGATTTACATGACTGATGTAGCTTCCTGTTCTATTCAGGAAAAACAGTAATTATTTTGTTCATAAACATATATGTTTCCTACTTTTTAGAGGCACATAATAGCAGAGGCTCCAACTCTTCAAGTAGCCTCCCATGAGCAAAGTCCATCCGAACAGAAGGGGTTTGCAAGCAGAGAGACATATAAACCAGATTGATACTTTTCTCCCTAAAGAGACATTTTTCTCCACCCCTTTCATCCCACTAGATAGTTTAATGGATATTAATGCCTTATGTTATAACAATGATTAAAAATAATAAAAAAAGGAAAAACAACCCATACATTATTCTGCTGACATTCGTAAAGCTCAGCTGGGAAGTGCTTCAGAGTACAAATGCATCAAGAGTATATCAAAGTTCCCTTTCTTACGAATACAAGAGAAGAGTTTGTACTGCATTATATGTTGAGTAGCTCAATACAGGAGAATTTCAGTACTTTAAGTTGCCCACCATACATACCTGCCTTTGAGTAAGAATTTATTTTGTTGTTCAGTCGCTGGACAAGCACAAGTATTCCCTCCAGTTTGCTCACTAAATCAGCTGTAACGCTTCTACCTCCTTCACCCAGAGATTTGGGTTTGTAGTTAAGGATGAAATTGCTCCAGGCACGCAGCACAAGTTCAGCATCATCTGCACAAATTTCTGTCAGGAGAAGACTGTCCCTCACTAGTGTGCTCACTGCAGTCTCCACTTTTTCCAAGAGGCACTGCCATGGCCTATTGATATCAACCTGCAAACAGGCGATTACAGGGTCAGTTTGTGCTGAAGACAGTGGTGTCTAAGGCTCCACTTGCAAACACTTAAGCTCACAGTGGACTTGCCTGTTAGGTAGGAAGGAGAGATATTACCATATCACCAAAACAGCATTTACCTGTTCAAATCCACCCAGGAGCTCAGTTGTGTCCATTGCACTGTTCATTGCCATGATTTTTAGTCGATGGCCAGTGAGATGCGCCAACAGCTCAACAAGACTGGTTTTGCCAACAGCTGCTGGGCCCACCAGGATTACCATCCAGCTCATGTGCACACATTTCATAATGGACTCAAGGGACTGCAGTGAATGATGCAGAACTAAGAGATTTCTGCCAGGATGAGGAATATAGTTGCCACGAGAAAGAACTGAATAACCAATCTGAAAGGGATGAGAGAAACATGGATGACTACTCCAAGAGGCAATTGGGAGCTTAGCTGTGCAAGTTGCTTCCTTCTCTCTCCCCTCACAAAATCTCTTCTAACAGTTTACCTGAACATTATGTGGATTGATGTGAAACTCTCTGGTTCCTGTATACACATCAGCCTCTGGGCCAAAAATGTCTCTAAATACAGAAATAACCTAGAACAGTTAAAAGAGCAAAAAAGAGACTCATCAGTCCAAGTTATCCATTGCTCCAAAGATTTACTTCTAAAGTAGCTTTTCCTCTCAGCCCCCCAGCCATATGATAGTAACTAATACAGTTAAATCACAAGCATCATTTAACTCAAAGTGCAGCCAGCAAACAACATGAGCATGACCTGCCCACAGCAACGCCCTCATTAATGATGGTTTCCTGTGACTTGAAATAGTGTAAGCAAAGTTTCTCTTTAATAAAGTACTGGGGTAGAATTCATTTAATAAATAAGCTCTTTGATACACAGAAAAATGTAACAATATTACAGGGAGGGGGAAGTAATCCCATGGAAAAAATATGCAGTCACATACTGTCACTAACTTCAGTCTTTGACTTGCAGTTTAATACCACTTAAATGCTGTAAAAGTAAACAAAAGCAAAGGATTTCTAGGCAAGAAAGGGAGAAGTAGGTGGCAAACATTATTTAATACAGAATGGCACGAGAATATGTTGTGTTTTGCTCTGTTTAAATCCTTTGTTATCCTACTTGCCTTCATTTACACCAGGTTTCAGCTTTTATTTTAATTAAATCAGTATTTCAAATGGCAAAGGGAGCAGGTATGCATTTCAAACCTAAAAAGCCCAAACAAACCTATTTTTCTTTTGTAAGAGACGATGTCTATGAATGAATTGCAAAGAATCTTCAAATCTACACTTGGATTTCCATAAATATTTCCTGACCACATGAAGAGCAAGGAAGGAGAACACACAGCTCACCTTCTCTTTATCTTCCCTGGTTCTCATTCTTTCTCCATATACCAAAAACACATGCTGGCCTGGATCATAACATCCTTGTGACTGGTCAACAAGCATTAGCTGGCACCAGCGGAAAAGATCACGTAAGTTGAACTCCCACGGCCCTCCTTTCTGTCCCCACTTTTTTTCAGCCATCACTTCTTTGTCAATCTGCAAAAAGAAAAAAAGAAAAGCAGTAGTTAAAAAAATAAGCTTTTATTCCACTTACAAGGTAGTCTTTAAGTATTTTTTTACAAAACGCTACTGAACTGCCTTTGGCACTGCTTACATGACAGATGACAACCAAAAGAGCAGGTTACATTCACTTTGCTGAAGATGTCAGGAACTAAAGCTTGATTTAGTTTGTCTCTCCTCTACCATTTCTCTAACACTCAGCTCAAATTTCCTATTTACTCTTGCACTCATATATGAATATTCAGCAAGATGCCACCACAAGAGACTTTACCTAAATACTATTTTCTCTTAACATTACCACTACTGTGTATATATGTTTTATGCTCTGTGAAAAACAATGCCTCTTCAATTATTAACCAAGCATCTGATTGTCATGGTACAAGAATTCAGGTACTGGGTTTAGTGGTGGTCTTTATTTCTTCTCCATATAGATTCATTCCTCTTTTTTTACCCATGCCTTTCTCTATAAAAATGGTTGGAGATATAACATTCTTTTTTTTTTCCTTATTTTACTACACTTTGCCTACTTCTACACAGAAGAAATTAAAATATATTTACCTTGTTATTGAAAGCAACCATTTTAGCAATAATAGCTTTATCAATAGCAGGAAACAATGTATTCCCAATAAACTCCATATCTTCTGCTGACAGTGAATCAACATACACCTGTAAAATCAAGAGGATTCAGAGTGTTGATACAATGTGAAAACTACAAGACAGGGATCATGGTGTAGTTTAAACCAAACAAATAAGCTTGCCTGTGTAAACCTATTAAGAAAGGACTTGGGCAGACCCTTCCTTCCACCTCCTTGTCTGTATGGATTCTGGCATCCAAAAATCTTGGTCGTCTCATGCTGCACATGAAAATTCATTCCCAATTCTGGAACATAAATCTCAGCTCTGTGGTCAAAGCATGCATTTAGTCCCTCTAAAACAGACTGAGAAGCCAGATTCAACTGAGGAAAAAAAGAAGGATATAATATTAATGCTCCACAAAACATTTTTGCGGTCTCTAGTTTAACAGTCTGGGATATACAGAAGGCAAAATTCAATTTCTTTTCTGTTCTAAAACTATGACACGTTACTACCTCCAGGTAGACTGTTATGACACTGGAGCAACTAGCACTTTTCCTTGTGGATACTTGTTATTTGTGCTGTGGTTTTTTCACTAGGATATCAAAACAATTCTCCATCATAAAATCTGTATGTTCAAGATGTTTTTTCTGAACATTCATTGGTGACATTCATAGTGTTTTCTTTGCTTGTTTTTCAAAAGAAGGCAGACTCGGCTATTTAAATATAGTGGCTGTTTCAAGTGGTACTCTTCTCAATAGATGGGAAAGAGGAGGTATACAAGAGGCTAAAGAATCCCAGATTTTGCTCTCTGTAGTAATTGGAATGTGTATTGCCAAGATGGTAGATCTGTGCCACATATGCTTAAAAGCCCTTGCACATGGTACATGAACAGACCTGTGGCAGGCAGCAGGATAGCACATACAGGCATGATGGAACTCTCCTCCACCTCAATTAAATCAGTACCCAACAGAGTATTAGTCCCATAAAAACACCTTCTATTTTGGTGAAATTATATCCACATAAAAACAAGCATACCAAACTTCTGTCACACTCTTCCCTAAGAACTTTCAAATGTAAATAAAATCTATCCTTGGTTTTCTGCAGCAATTTAGGCTGGGATTCAACTCCTGTTCTCTTGTTTCAAAGTCTAGTCATTGCCTTCCTCTATGGAGTGTGAGTGGGCAAAGTGGGACTTAGTAGAGGGGGATTAATTTTCTCTTATGTGGAATAATCACTTTCCATGTGGCACTACATGGATATAAGCAAAAGCAAGCAGATTTTATCTCAGTCATTGACCCTCAAAGCTATTTATCCTACATGCCAAAAAACCAAGTTTGCTCTTCTAAGATATGCCATTTTATCTGTCCCTTAAACATGCATGAATTTACCTCATCTAATACAATCCAGTGTCCAGCTTTTAATGCAGCCAGTAGTGGTCCATCACGCCAGGCAAATTCTCCTCCCTTCCCACCTTCAACAGGCAAGTCTGTTCCAAATAAGTCTGTCACATCCTTTGGGAGTAAAGAACAGGAAAGGTGAGTTGAGGAATTACAAAACCTCACAAAAGTTCATGAATAACCTTTGTTGACTTTACTCAACATTTTCTCCCTTCCCATGTAGTTACATTTTACGTCTATTTAAAAAATTTCAGTAATTGCAAAATGATAAAAGCTTATCCATTTTAATACTGCAGTGATCAGTTACTATATTTTAAAACAAAAATTTAAATTGGAGCAGAAAAACTAAAAAGCCTTAAAGCAGTTGTCAAGTAACATTGCAAAAGCCAAGAAAACCAAGAGTAGACAAAATACACATGATCTCACTTGGAGAGAACAGAAGTATCTGGGAATTGGCATTCACTCAGAAGAAGGAAAAATTGACATTACAGAGTCAGTGCCAAAGTTAAAAAGAACTGCACTTTTAAAGTTAAGCGAAACTTCTACACTGCCATAAACACCACGTTACAGAGATGGTATTTTATGCTACCGTTTGTTCAGACAGGTTGATTCGAACAAGACAGTTTCCTGAGGCTTTTGCCAGGGCAGCAACTAGACTGGTCTTGCCGACTCCTGGTGATCCCTCCAACAAAATAGGTTTGTTAAGCTGTAGGGCTCTTAACAGTCTTTGTGCATTCACTGCTGTAGTCCCAGCATTTAAAGCATAATCTGTAATGTTGTTCCTCTGGAGAACAGGGCCTAAAACAAAGGAAAGGTAAACCAGAATGTTTATGCTGGAGCTGCTGAGTGTGTCTCAATGAGATCACACTGTCTGTAAACTACAAGCAATGGAGAGATCAAGCTTGTATGCCATTCTCAGACATCAGGCACGTACAGGTTCTGTTTGACAAACAGCTGCATCTCAGCCAATCTTTGCATATTTATGTTGAACTTTGCGAACAGCATAGAAATATACCATTTATTTTGCCATGAAACTTCAACACCTCCTGGTTCATGACCTAAACTAGAGAAAAAAATATTAATCTTCTCCCTGTGCTTCAGACATGAGGATCTAAAACTCAAAAGTAGCTCTTGAAAAACTGACCCTGAAGGACCCAATTCAATCATGTTACAGAATAATGTATTAATCTGTTCCATACACTGCCACTTCTGTAAAGGAAGACTGCTTTAATTAAATTGTGCTTTCTCTTTGATGTTATTGTGGCATAGGGTGGGGAGAGAGTACAGAGCTTGTCTGCCAAATTCCAGAAAGTATAGCTCATTGGGGCATCACTCCCCCAAATCTGTAATACAGCATTGCTCAGGTAGACAAGATATTAATCACCAATTTATCTTAAACATCTTGATACCTGTTTAGTATGTAAAGGATCCAGATTCCTTTTGTGACCTCATCAATAGAGGGGAACTAAGCAATTTGCAAAAAAGCATTACACCTTGTACAACTTCAGACACTACTAACACAATCCATAAATGTCAAAAACGTTCAAACATGAATGATTAATACAGCATTAGGAACACATAGTTCTGTGTACTAAAAACTAACCAGCTGAATTAGAAAGCTCACAGTCATCACTTCTTAGTCCTGTCACTGTATTTTAAGGGTAAAAAGCACTATTCTATTTGCATTAATTTGTCCCATGAGGAACTGAAATGCAGGGGCTAAACAATTTTGCAAAGATTGCAGCAAATTTTTGAGAGCCTACACCAAGGCAGGTCATTAGTCTCCATCCTGTTTAGCTTTGTACTCAGGATCCCTGCTTCCCATGCTTTACACAAGGGCCAGGATAAGCTGAAGCTTTAGTTACTGGAACTTAAAAGGCATTCTGACCATGCAAAAGTGACAGAAAACTACAACTCAAATTTAAAAAGCTTTGTTAAACAAAAAAAGTCTTCAAAAATTAGGCCATTAACCATTAAAATGTCATCAAAGAAAGGAACTAACAGATATATCTTCTTAATAAATGTGATTGAGTTGCAATCTAGACACTTGGGAGGCACAAAAGGCTTTTTTCTAAGGCTTGAGAACAAAAATTCTTCTGTGATGAATCATGTATCCTATTTAAATTTAGTGAATAACAAAGCTACTGAAAACATGAACCACAGAATAAATGTCCACCCACTCCCACAGTCTCTTACCTCTTGGAATAAAAAAGGGGTGAATTCCCATAAAGTTGTCCATCCATACAAACTCTTTTTCCTTTGTTCTGTCATAAATCTTTAGTTCATTCTTCTGATAATCGGTCAGCTCAAAGAATTGACTCATTCTCTCATATAAGAATGTCAGGCATTTTTCACGAGCTAACAAAGCTGTATCAGCTGAGCAGGAAGTTGTACCTGTTATTAGAAAAGTCAAGTAAGTGCGTGCATCACAAACATAACTAGGCACATTCATTTTATGACTAAGAAATTCAATTCCTTCAAAGATGCTGCTTTTGTGCACACAGGTTTATATCTTGTTGTAGTGTTTTTGCTTGCCAATGCTTCCAGTACTATTTACTGCAGACAAATTGTTCTGTGAGCAATGTAATTAAAGACACCTTATTTCCAAATCCCTTTCTTCAACCATCACTATCATCATGACCCTTTGCCATAGGAATTTGGTTTGCAAAAATATTAATACAAACACAGTTTCATATTTCTCTCACTAAATGAGCACTGAAGACTTACCCGATCCTATTCCATCAATATATACCAAACATGCAGCATGGATAAAAGACATCACTGGAGAAATGTGAAGGTGGCTATAACCCTTGGCAGAATCTGACTCATTCTCTACCATGACGTTCATAAAATTAACCCATGACAAGACATCTCTCACACTGAGAATACACTGGCGACCAAACTCTTGATTAGTCAGCCATTCAACAAAGTCCATCATGAGTTCTGCTATGTCTGCCCCTAAAAAGAGAGTAAAATAAATAACAATCAAATAAATAAAAATCAAATAAATGTGTTATAAAATAATTTTATTGGTCACATCCACTACATTGTTGTAAAAAACATCTCTAAAGTAGGTACAGCTGTAATGCACTATGTACTCTATATCTGAACAGAAAAAATAACTGAAGAGTAAGTTCATGCCTATGCTGTCCTTACAGATCCTTTTAAATTCAAGTAACAAGACAGAACCAAATGACTAATACTAACAGAGAGGCTGTTGGCAGAAAGTGAAGTTCCAGTTCTTTGAACACCCTATTTTGAAACCAAGCTGGGACACTGAAGGGCTTGCGATAGTTCAACTACCCTGGATGGTGAAGCAAATACAACCTTGACCTTAATTCTGGCTAGCCACATAGCATACAGTGAGGGAAGAACAAGTCCAAAATACATCATAACTGCCTTCAGAGAGTGATGTAGTTAGAAGAAAATAGGTCACAGTGGTGCAAATTCTGAGAAATAGTTGGCAACCTTCAAACTATTGTCTTAGCAATGTCTGAATACACAGCTGAATATTGTATTTACACAGGAATACCCACCTTCATGGTTTAATGCACCCAGAGACAATCCTGGATGAAGATTGTGTTTTACAATCTGTATCAAATCATCACGGCCATTGCTTTGTGGACACCATATTTCAGTAAATCTATTGCGCAAAGCAGGAGAAAGCTGCAAACAAGCAGAATGACAGAGCAAGTTAAGTCACATTCCATCACACTCAGTGTCTCAGTCAATCAATAGCCTTGTAGCCACTGAACTTGCAAACCATTAATAAACTGAACAAGCTGTATCTTTCCTTCCAATTTTGACAGGGATGCTTTGTAACAAAATCTTGGAGAGAACGCAGGTTTTAAGATTTCTAGTTGTGGCACCAATGCAGGAAATGGCTGAAAGTTCAAAATAATATGGGAAGCAATGGAGCTGCTGTGCAAGCTCCAAAGTTGCATTTCATTCTAGGACACTATGTACCAAACAATGGCTTTGTAATCTCCCTTTGCTTACAGACACAAATTATAGTTCTTTCTTTTAGACCTAGCTTCCAACAGTGCTTAAGAGTTGTGGAGCTTTTGGGAGAAGTTTGTGGGTTTGGGGGTTTTCTTTAAACGGTTTTTAGTTACTTAAAGCTGAAGTTCAGAAACAGGTATTTTTCATTGAATGAGAAGGACCTCTTGGGATGTGATGTTTCTGTTTACTGAGAAAGACTTCTATCAGCATTAGGGAAAAAAATCTACTGTGTAACTTTGTGCTACTCTAGACTCATGTTAAGAGCTGCTTCACAAGCCACAGAATCTGTACTCAAAATATCTTACATATCAAGCCTACTTAGAGTATTGAGAGGCCTGAAGCTTTCTTTGACATTTTGCTAAGTATTGACTATGTCAAAATGCTACTACATGTAATTGATGCAAAACAGATACACCCTAAATCTCCTTCAGAACAATGAAGCAGATGCCTACTAGAAAGCACTGGATGCCCAAATTTTTTCATGGCTCCTCCAAACATTTAGTGACCAATATGATTATGCCTAAGGATTTTTGTGCATATTTTGTAGATTTTTAGAATTATACAGGTTACATGGATTTTGCTGGGTTGCTCACATTTTTAGGTGGTGTTTGGAAATCATTGCACACTTTCTCATGCTTTGCCAAGGACATGGCATTTTGAAGAAACACCTGCAAGATAGCTTGAAGATGAAACAATAGAGAGGGCCCAGAGCCTCTCCAAGGGGCAGTCTCTATTGGTGAGCATCAAGGGAAATCAGTACCCAGGGTTGGCTATAGCTAATATATATATATGCTAATGGCTGGGGGTTATACAAACTAACGTCCCTGATCATGGGTGCACATGCTTCATGGTGGGCACCTACAAGCTTCTAAATAAAGGGTACTTATTTACCTTTCTGCACTAATGTTGTTTTGAGTGCCTTTCTGAAGGAATTTTAGGCATCGAAGACTAGAAAATATGTGCTATACTTTCAGATGTTTAGACATTTACCTCTTTTTTCCCAAAGTCACCTCCCGGGTTCATGGTTGCAAGGATACGAAATTTCTTTCCTGCAACTAGTAGTTCTACTTCATTCTTCTCATCATCTTGACCACCTTTTTCAGCAAGTACCAATGTCTTTTCAGCTTCAAGAACACTACAGAGAAGGTTAAAAAATTGTTTAAGCTTTGTTTCACACTTCAAAAGGTCATTTAAGATGGAAAATTAAATTAATTGGCTTGGTTAAACCTTCATTTACCTGATATAATGTGTAACAGAAGATTAAAATGCGGGATACTACAGCAAGCATTTAATGAAATTGAGGTTTTATGCTACTTTTCGGGTTGTTTTGCTTTTGTTTTGTTTTTGTTTTTGTTCCTGGGATTTG
Organism: Pithys albifrons albifrons; assembly: GCF_047495875.1. Classification (NCBI taxonomy): domain Eukaryota; kingdom Metazoa; phylum Chordata; class Aves; order Passeriformes; family Thamnophilidae; genus Pithys; species Pithys albifrons. The sequence continues at coordinate 36,014,915 of NC_092459.1, forward strand.
ACAAGGCACTTCATTTTCAAGAGCTTACTGACAGGATGAAAATATTAATACTGCAGATGCTAAACACGAGATTTTGTTTTTATTTTCCAACCTGACTCATGATTTGAAGTGTCTTCAGATGCTGTTTAAACTGTTTCAACTGAACTAGGGTTTATGTTCTTAATTTCTGTAACCAGAGACATAAGTTCTTGAATAAAGTAAATCCTTTCATCATTTTATTTTTTTCCATGAAACAGAAACAAATACAGCTATTTGAATGCAGATTAGCAGCACTATAAAGTCAAATGGAAAGTAATGGCATCAATCAAAGCATTCAAAATCAACACAATCAGTGGAGCAACATATGTCAAGTGAATATAAACATATCTGCTTTCCAACAGAAACACCTTTTTATTTTTCCATAAATTAAGACTTTGGCCAGACAAAGCAATTTTGTCTTGTCTTGCCCTACTAGCCTCTACCTCAGCTGTAATAAAAATATCAAAGAGCAAAAATTGCCTAAGTATTACTGTGAGTAAAACTAGCACCGCTGTCAGATGCATGACAATGAGTAAAACAAAGCAAATTGGCACAGAAGCTGAAATATGAAAAAGGCCAGTTACTTGTGTCACTGTCCCTTTTAGCAAGAACTGTACACCTAAGAGAGCAGCTCACCTAGGCCAGGAAACAAATGTGCCTAAAAGAAGCTCAAATTTGTGTAACGAATAGACACAGTAAGGATGCTTAATACTAACACATTTAAGACATACCTGTTAAGTCGCTCTAGTACAGAATCATCAGCTAAAGAAATCTCATCAAGGAGGAAAAAACCCTCCTCTTTCATTGCTAAAACAAGAGGTCCATCACACCACTCAAAGAGTCTAGAACCATCAGATTCCTCCTAAGAAAAGGAAATAAGAAGTCATAATAATTGCTGCTTTTTGCTTCTGGGGTCACACTATCCAAGCTATTACTGATGCAAGACAAACCTGGTCTTTCGCCCTCTGCCTGACGGGTCGCAGCCCTCCCAGGAAGTCTGACGTCTCCATATGCAAGTGGCAATTCACTGAATAAAGCTTCTGATTTGCTAATGATGCAAAGATCTGACAAATGGTAGTTTTACCACACCTGTAACAAATTAATTTCATTGAAAGGGATGAAGTAAAAAAAAAACCAACACACCACCAATAAAAACACACCAATCAGCTCACTTTGGACAGGATTCATATTTTCATTTAAGACCTATGAGGTAAAGGCCCAGCATGCAAATTTCCTTCTGTTCTTTTTCTTGAAAAAAATATATGTGAAGTGAAGTCATTTTTGGCACAACTGTTGCTGGCTTGCACAAGAGGCTTTTAATTAAACTTAAATCAATATCTGCATCGATGGATTTCTGCAGGTTCACAGTAAAATTTATTTCAGCCTGACGTTATAGATATTCAACCAGCCTAACATTACACTTAACTGGAAATGCTACATGTCTAGATCAAGCCCAAATCTTAGGGAACAAACTGCTGACTAGCTAGTTTTCATTTAATACCCAAATTTTACTCCTCTTTTCTTGCATTTTTCTTTCCTTCTCTTCTACAAAAATTTACTATACAAATTTATACCCAGCACAAGGTCAAGACAGCATCTTCTTCCACAACACCCTTTACAGCACATGAGGCAGAAAATTGGAAAATTGGCTACATTCAAGCTCTTAAAACATGTAAAGTGAGTGCACTCTTAAATAGAAAAATGTCAATTCCCCAGAAACAGCCACTACAGTGAGGTACAGTGTGATTCTACATGGCACCTGTATCCCACCTGTGGGTGGGGACATAAGTCAGCTCACGTTCATTTCACTACTTTATGTATAACTTCTATGTGTTATATACAATGCAAGTAATTCCACAAAAGACTTGTGTAGCAAGAGATGCAATTGCTGCCCCTCAAAAAGGAACCGTGAAAAACAGCAGCTGCAAGTCTGCCATGATGGAGGCTCAAAGGTCCCAGATGAAAGCATCACTGATGCCCACACACTCATTTTGTGTCTGACTCAGTGGCTGGTGCAGCAGTACAAAGAACTGCATCATAAAAACCAAGATTACCCAGTGTCTCCCACCAGCAGTACTGGTTCACCAAACTCCAGGGCTCGTCCCACCAAAACGGCAAGTCTCCTCATTCCTTGAGTCCAGACAACATGGTTAAAATCTCTATCCATCACTGTCATCTGCGTGGAAGATTTAGCTGCACAACACAAAGCAATAATCCATCAGCTTCAGTCACATCTATAGAACTACCAGTGGGGCCTCTCTAGGAAACTCACCCAGTAGCTTTTTGATGCTTTCCCCTGAGAAGAGGGACTCAGGATATATTTTTTTCTTGAAGTGTTTTTCAAGGACACTCTGAATAACATCCACCTCCTCCTGTTTCCTGACTCTGCCTGCCAGAAGCATAAAACCTATAAAATAGAGGAAAAGAGAAAGCAATTACCACCCGGTTAATCAGCAACAAAAATTCACACTTGAGAACTAGGGTTGGAAAGCAATTCTACAGACACTTCAGAGAGCTGAGGCAGCAGAGCTCACCATCATTTGCTAAGTGCTGAAGCCAGTCATAGTCCTTCTCCAGCTGTTCTGCCAACCTGTACCTTTCAGCCCAGCGGAACAGATCCCTCAGGGTAATGAACCCATGCTTCCCAGCAAACACTGTCGAACCCCTGCGGTAAGACTGCCATAAGAACAAAACATGAGCCATTCTTTCATGAACTTGTTCAAATACCTCCAGTAAAGCTCATCAGAATGCTTTGCTGTGACACTTCTACAAGTAAATTCTACAGAAAAAAAAAGTCTAATTCAGTCACAACTCCCAGACACAAACTCGTTTTAGGCAAGTATTTGACAGGTACCAGGAACAAAATAATTGAGCTAACAATAAAAAAAATAACAAGAACAAAATATATACCTGTAATGAAAGAAAATCTAGTTTTGCTGCTGTAATTGCTTTTAAATACAAGGTAGTTTTAGCTACACACTAAGTGTCAAATGCCTGTTGAACACAGAAGTGTCCAAACACATCCACAATTACTGTTTAGAAATAATAGCAAATTTTACATGATCCAAAGACAGCTAAAAATTCAATACAGTACTTTTGATCCAGAGCAAGTGATAATTCTACATATCAAATCCCAGGTTCTCTGGTGATTGGGGTTTTTTTCTGCCAGCTTCCTCTCAAATCTGGCATCACTTTCCCTACTCTCCATCAACCACTGGCACTGGAATTACTACCTTGGTGGGTTCTCTTCCATCAATTATGGTAATGATTTTAAATATCTTTCAGATAACAATACCTCTCCCCTTGCCCCCTCCCAAGGAATTGCTATTACTTTGTGCATAATACTTCGAAATATGGTTGCACTTCTTATACTAAAAGAAGAAAGACTCTCATACTTGCAGGTCTAACATGACTTTGACAAGCTTGCTGCAATATGAAGGTGGCAAACTGCATCTCTTGTGCAGGATGGTTTCCAGTTCAGCACTTGGCAGTTCATCAAAATGCAGTTCCACAAAACGATTTCTGAAAGCTCTGGACAAAACCTAAAATAAGAGACCATACTATTGTTTGCACTTTTTCCTTTGATATTCCTTATGTTATATATCTTCTCCTGCACATCCAAATGAAATATGGATAGTGTCATACCATGCAAATTAGTACATATACATAAATAATGAAAGAAATCTTAAGAGACAGTCTACATGAGGATAAAAGCTTTCACATGTGTTGTGGTTTAACTGCAGTAGTATCATGAAGCCACAGCCTCATTCTCCCTATAATGGGATGGGGAAGAGAATTGGAAGAGCAAAAGTGAGATAATTTGTAGGCTGAGATAAAGACAGTTTTAATTAAGTAAAGAAAAAGGTGCATGTGCAAGAAAATCAATATTAGGAATTCATTCATCATTTCACATTAGTAGGCAGGTGTTCAGCCATGTCTAGGAAATAAGGGCTTCATCACACACAAATGTTACTGGGGGAAACAAGCACCTAACATACTCCACTTACTCCTTTCCCCCCCCAGTTCTGATTGCTGAGCACAAGTTCACATGGTATGGAATATCTTTTTGGTCAGTTGAGGTTGACTGTCCTGGCTCTGTCTCCTCCAGCTTCTCGTGCACCCCTAGCCTATTCCACTAGTGGGGCAGTGAAGCAGAAAAGGTCTTGACTCTGTGTAAGCACTGCTCAGCAACAACTAAGACATTCCTGTGCTATCAACACAGAACCATACCAGTCACTATGAAGAAAATTGGCCAAAACCAGTACAAAATGGACATCAACAGCCTAAGCAGAATCTCTTTTCAAGTGCTCTTGAACAAGAAATGCCAAGTCAAGTATAGTATTTACAGAATCACAGAATATTCTGAGTTGGAAGTGACTCACGAGGATCAAGTCCCACCTTTAAGTGAGTGGCACATATGGCCACTGAACCCATGACCTTGACATAATTAGCACCATGCTCTAAATTGCTCCTAAAAGATACATGAGCTCCAGTTCAATAAAGCACTTAGTCTCTCCTTCTTGAGAGATACACGTTGATTCTGAGCTACGCATGAAAATATTTTCACATCACACTTAAACATATAAGAGAGTCAATGCCCTAAAGTCTTACCTACTTAAAGGAACACATTATACAGACCTTTCTGCCACCATAGAGACCTGGAGGATTCTGTGTAGCAAACAGCATGAAGCGAGGGTGAGCTTTGACAACTTCCTGGGTCTCAGTAATGAGCAGCTCTCTGTTATCGTCCAACAAACGGTTGAGAGCCTCCAGGACATCAGTGGGAGCCAAATTCAACTCGTCTAGAACAATCCAGTAGCCCTTTCTCATTGCATCTATGAGAACGCCTTGGAGGGAACAGAAAAAGTCCTAGTTAAAATCTAACAAAGCAAATCTAACAGCAGCAGACACTTTTAGCAACCCTTTTTCACTCAGTATAAATGCTAATCCAGAGAATAAAGCAACAGTATGGTTTAAACTGTTGAATTATCTCCTTTATGTCCAACAAGATATGTATGATGAGACAGACATGAGCTCTTCAGAATTTGCTGAAATTCACATAAGTGATTGTCATTAATGTGCAACTACTAACTTTATGACAGGTCATCTCTCCACTGTAAGATAATAGACAAGTTAAGCAGAAAGGAAGAAAAGAAATAAACAGTGAAGTGAGATAAGAATTTGGAGTATATATAACATGGTCATGGTCACTCACCTTCCTTAAATACCAGCTTCCCAGAGGCATCCGATGTGTAACAGCCAATATATTCTTGAATGTCAGTATGCTCATGATTGTTAATCCTTACACAGTGATTCCCAGTAGCAGCAGCCAACCAGCGAATTAAACTGGTTTTACCAACAGAGGTCTCTCCTTGAATCAGTACTGGGTGAGTCCTAAGAGCCATAACCAAAATAGCGAGTTTGAAGCACGAGCCTTAACTTTCTCATGGAAAAGGTGTCAGCATTATCAAACCACATTACCAAAACATCACCACTGATCTCACATGGGGTATTCCAAGATCACACACTAACATGGTTAACAACCCAAGTGCCAACAGCTACCCATGAAGCTTTTCATGGCACCTTGAAAAAAGCAGGTTATTTTAACTGCAAATACCTAGATTCTAACTTAAATAAAAGAACGTATGGCAGTAAGATGGTTTAAGAAAACGAGAAATACAGGTATAAATTCAAGTCACACTGTAATGAAAAGTTAACTGTAAAACAGAAGGAAAATACACATTATTCATCCAAACAATAAAGGCTAGAGAGACACCAAGACTCAGGGCCTAAACAAACATATTAAACTTTTTTTTTAAGGAAAAAGTTGAAAAACTTACCCTGCTGACACAACTCTGACCATGTCTTTCAGATTAAGCTTAACTGAAGGGGTTAGCACATAACTCTCATCTACAGTAGGTTCTTTATCCCCAGCTGAAATCCAGTATCCTTCTATAAGTATAAAATTCCCTCCTTGGGGTTTTGGTATTTGCTAAGGAAATACGACAGAAATAACAGATTATACAAATGAGTCTGAATTTGCTAATAAAAAAATACTGTTACACCACCGCAACATATTCTGTAAAAAGTAATTTTAAATTAATTCCTGAGCACTTTTGCAGTAAGCAATGACCTTCTGCCACAGACTCTAATCTACAGGACAAACTTGACTGATAATTTTCAGGGTCATGATCTTTGCCAGTGCCACAAAGATAAAAAAGATTCAAGAGGCCTAGCACTGAATTTTGAAGGGTGTTTTCAAGTAGAAAATTTGTTTTGATCTTTTTATACTCATGTATGTTTTCCAATATGAAGAGGTTTATTCTTAAAGAAACACCTCTCTCTTAAACTGGCTTCCCCACCCCACTGCAAACTGATGGTGGGCTCCCAGCACTAGTGAGATTTTTCCTGTCCCACTAGAGAAAAAGCACAAAGGTTTGCTTCATATCCATATATTCTGCATTCAGAGTCTAAAAATACAAAGCCTGTGAAAGCTTCTCAAAAGTCTGTGAAAGCTTTACAGTTGGAGTCATTGCATTAAGCTGCCCACACTCCACAACGCTTTAATTATTCAGACTTCAGTATTTTTTCAAATTAACAAATAAACTAATGAACATATCGACATTTCAAGCAAAGTAAAAACCCACAAAGAAATGGTATTAATTTTTTGTAGTTCTTATCTCTATAACATGAAAAACAGAACTGCAAGAAGGAAATGTAGAGGAAAAAACCAAGAAGCCAACTCAAAACAAGTTCTACTCTGAACACTAAACTCTTTAGAAGCTTAGTTACCTACCTGCTTGAGAAGGCTTTTGATGTTGCCAGAGACTATGTGCTGGCAAATTAGCTTTTGAACTACTGGGTGAGAACCTCGGTCAAGCTGTGTCAGGAAACTCAAACAGAAGCCCTAAGAAGAAGAATTAAATAAAAAATAAGGAAAAAATACACAGATTAACGAACCATTTCTGTTCAACACAGCATGTGAGAGGATTATCCCAAACAATCTTTGTTGTGAATACACACTGAGACAAATGCTAACATAGGTAATCACCTCATAGAGTGAGCGTGGTATGCTGCCGCACGGATTAGAGGCTGCAAACCTCAGTGCTCTGCAGAGTGTACGGAGACTGTAGTGAGGTCTGTGGCCTGTTCCATCCACCAACTTTTTTTCTGCTTCCTTTCTCACAGACAAATAAAAGCTGCAAAAATAAAGAGTTACAAGGAGCTGTTATTGATCAGACCATTGCACTAAGGAATTAAATCCAAGTATGAACACTTGAACTTATCTCCAACTGTTACTTTTCCTAAAAGATCCAGGTTAGGAAAGCCATGCCAAGCTTTGCCATCTGTATAGTCAGTGAAGCAAAGTAACAGAGTATTTTTAGAGCCGTATTTTTGAGAGAGCTTGATATGCAGAGTGCCTACCAATTTGGCATGTTCTAAACATGAGATAGTTCACCTTAAACTAGGGGAAAGAAAGGCAACTCTAGATGAACACACATGACTTACATTGGTATCATCAACAGAAACAAAACGTTTTAGTCTCAGATACAGGACTGCAACAACAATGTTCTTAAACTGGTGTCACCAAGAAAACAATTCTGAATTAAAAAAACTTAAATCTCCTCCCCACAAATAGAGAAACCTTCAGAATTAGGAAAAGGGATGTCTACTCTCTTCCTTTTCCTGAAGCTATGCAAATTGATGCATAGGAAGCATTATACTGTTTCCCAAAATGGTCTAACCATAGACTACAATTACATGCTTTTTGTGACTTATTTCATCATGAATTTTAAGAGATTACAATCAACTTACTTCACAATTCCTTGTACTGTATTTTTGCTCACATTCAGGCCTCTCAGATAATCCATAATAAGTATTTGCAAGTCTCCTTCATTTCTCAATTCTTCTACATAAAGTTCAGTAAATCTATAAGAATAAATCCATCAAAAAACGAATCAATCCATAACACTTAGACATCTGGCCAAATTTTAAAAATTGCATTATATATTAATCTCTTAGCATATAATGTTTGAATTTTTTCAAGTAGCAGAATACTGCTTGTCAAATGACCTACAGAGAGACTCAAGAACAAGAGTACATAAAAAAATGAGGTATTTCTATTTCTTTCGAGTAATTTATCTGAATTATTTCAGCTTATTAGATGGGAAATGAACTATGGGAATGCGTTTTCTTAAATTAAAATTTTAAACAATCTGCAGTTGATAACCAAATATTACAGCTTGAACACTGAAGCAGTGACACAGCTGGAGCACTTTTCAAAGTGGACTTTCTGATGATCTCTACTTTAAAGAGTGGACACTTCAGATACCACCTATTCCTAATTTTGTTATGACTAATATGTCCAGGTTCCTGATGCTATTTCATGAAAAGCCTTCATCATAATGCGGAAAGCATCTCTCACAGGCAGTAAACTTGAGTTCAGACTTATATCCTCAGGCCTCAGACAAGGCATTCTTCACTTGGTCAACTTGTGAAACTAATTAAAATCTGAAAAAGAATGTGAACTAATTATTTTGTCACAGAATCATTATTTCCTACCTGTTTCTTATTCCTAGAGGAAGATTTCTCTTTCCAACATCTGTAGCTGGATTCATGCATGCGAACAAGCGAAAATCAGGGTGACGGACAAGAGGTTCTAAAGTGAAACAGAAATAAGAGACATGGTTAATGACAAACACAGGATATTCATTATGTTAAATAAGGTATATTTTATCTAAGCCAGCTTTCTATTGTTGCACCACTATTTTTTTTTAAATGTCAGAATAAAAATTTTTTAGACAATAACCTTGGAAAATTTTATCAGATGTATCTGCATCTTCACAAGCATCCATCAAGCTACCTCAACTTGATAAAGAAAAAAAGTTACAGTCCTTCAATAGTCTCTAGAGACAGCCACACTTACTGGGAGCACCAGAAAGATCTGCTCTGTGTAGAGTCAGTCTAAAGAGGTAAAAGCTACAATTTCTGCACGTGGAAATCTCCTGAGTTGCAGTGAATTCAACCTCCCAGTTTTTGCATAAAAGTTTGAAGTCTACCAACACCACGCCACTCTCTTTGGCACACTTCCATTTGAATAGTAAATATTCAACTTACTTTGAGCCATATACAATAGGAAAAAACAACTAGATAGCAAGATACAGCATAAGCAAGCACAGAAATGGTACCTGTGTCTCCTCTGTCTAGTAACACCAGTGACCCAGATGATCCTTCCAATAAACCACTCAGGCACTCCAAGGTCTCTGCTGCAGCCAAGTTGATTTCATCCAATAAAATCCACTCTCCCTTTTTTACTGCTTGTGCCAGAGTGCCCTAAAAATAAGATCAATTTGTTAATCACCACCGCCAACAATCTATCAACTGAAGCAGTCATATACTGAAAATACTTGGTGTGCAATCTATGGCTTGATTAAACAAATGGCAATTCCAGACCTTTTACAGCAATAGCAGTTTTACTGCTCTCTCTCAACAACAGCAATTATTTTACAAGTCACAGAAGTCAGCTAGTCATCACCATTACATCAGTTACCACTTAGACTGGTTGAAATATAACAGAATTAAGATCTCTTATTTGCACAATGCTGCCTGTCAGTGATACCCACCACCGTGGTGCACACACTTCACTGACACCACATGAGAATAAAGACAGCTAATTGAAAGAAAGCAAAACACACAAATAATATTACATTCCTAAGGAAATTATATCTTACTAATTAAAATTATACTTCATCAAAGGTTCTCCAACTATTCATACACACACGTCTTATAGAGGACTGGTCAACATTTCACACACTTTATATGAAATTTGAGAGCATATATTCAGACTAACCGAGTGACAAGGAACAAGTGTGCATAAACCTCATAGTCTCTCCTAATCACACAATGTCATTAGAACATATCATGGGTTTGAAATGTTTACAAAAAGCACTTCAAGATAAACAGCACAGATTCTTAATATTAAATCCTTCAGAGGAATCCCTAAGCAGAAGCATGTCCTACTGGAGACTGGTCAGGAAGTTTTTTTCTAATCTCATACAGTTGAAATGATATGACACACTGCTGATATTCTTCTCCCACCACACATCTAACCACTGCATCCTTCAAGCATCACACTGTTTCACAGAGTTATCACGGAACACGCTTTACTTCACAGCAAGGTTCTTCTCAGGAAGTTATTCACATAAGACTGATTGTAAAGTCATTTAAATATTTCTCCTTATTCCTCCTAGTATCAAAATGCAACTATGAATACCTCAACAAATGCAAAGAGGAGAGCATTTTCTGTCATTTTCATCTGTTGATGAGCATGATTCAGTTTAAGACCAAATGCCTCCCACTTTTCCTTCAGTGGTGAGCCTGTAAGCAAAACAAATTTCAGTTTATACCATCAAACCAATATTAAAAAAATGTTCAACAATAGTATTTTCATCAGGCTGCTTTAAGCACAAAGATACAACAGAAAACTTGTCTGAGCAATGAAAACATTTAAGTTCTACAGATTATATGAATAAAAAAAATTGTTGTTTTGGTTTTGTTTGTACGTGACTTTTTTATTTTTTTAAATTTAACTGAACAATATTGACCTATGGGTACAGATAATTTGCTATTCATTCCTAGCTTAGCAACAAATACTTATGCTACACTTTGTTCCATTTTGACTGTTACCACTCTCCAATTTCCAGAGACAGAAAGACACATGTCAAAAAAAGTAAATTCAAACTTATAAACCCTATGACAGAACAGATTAACAATGAACTCTTCAGTATATATTAAAAACACCGTTGCTCATCAGTTGTGACATTATTTACTATTGCACTGATTTCAGGTATTTGCTTAAAATCGCTGTCTGAACTACATACAGCATCAGAATTACTTGCGTAACTTTGCAAGTTACAAATATCAGCTTGTATGTATTTTAGGATTGTCAATACTTGTAACAAGTGGTCTTTAAACACTTATTTTTTGTTTAGATTTGTGGGCATTTATTTTAGTATCTGCATATTCAAAAGAAACAGTTAAAAGAAGAGTAAAGATCATAAGTAGTTTTACTTGGCCCAACTGAATGAAAGTTAACCTGTCACTTGTTCTGCTGGTCTAGAACTAGAAACAACTCCATGCAACATAAAGTATCGACATTGCCTCAAAATGAGCTGTGAAGTATAAAACAAAAAACCCCAACAACTTAAAAATTAAAGCACTAGGCAAGTCACAGACAACGATAACAAGTCAAAAGCAAGGTACTACTACCCAAAACCAGCTATTACTTTGGGTTTGGGCTTTTTTTGCCATTGTTTTGCTTTGTTTTTTAAATAGGACCTATTTGTGACACCTAAGGATGTTCCAGGACTGAAAGTATGGATGCATTCACATCAAAGACTGACACACAAAGCAGTAGGACTGCTAACCAAGCACAGCAAATGAGTAAGTGCTTGAGTGGACACCAGATGTCATGGGTACCATAGATCAGATAAGTCAACCTTCACATTGTCAGACATAGTTGACAGTGGTGATGAGTTAGAAAAAGCAAAAAAATTAAACCAAATACAAACCTAACCACGATTCTAACAATATTTTGCATGTCGTATTGTGGACAGACACTGCATTTCTCAAAACCAGAAGATGCAATAAAGGGGGATAACAAAAAACTAAACCCCAAACAAACCCAAATTCAAAGCACAAAAGAAGTCACAAGCATTTATCTACTCTCTGCAATGGTTCAGCACTGATGTGCCTTTGATCAGTCTGAAATCTCACCAGATGCGTTTTCTTTTACTTCCTTATTAACAGCAGATTTATGAATATGCTGCATTAGTTTTAGCAGATCATGCCAACGTTTCTGCCTGTAGCAGGTCTGAATGTGTCCCAAAAATGTTTGATTTTTCTTCCTAGAGAACGTCTGAGAGAAGAGTTCTTCAAAAGACTCTCGCAGAGGGAGCCAGATCAGCTTGTTATCCACAGGCTTGTAACTGAAGAGAAGCAAAAGAATAGCTACTTATTTGTGACACAGGAACCTGTGAACTCAAAGAAGAAACCAACCCCAAACCAGCTACTGAAACAATAATAATGTGCATGAATGAACACTGGTTTCCAAAGTCTTTTACTCAACTAATGAACAAAGTTAAAATGGTACATTTTTAAATGCACCTCATGAGATTTTATAAAGACAGGACCACCTTGATAAGTAAAATATTTTTAATACTACCAACCAGAACATACAGTGAAAATTACATCAGATTTATACTGATCAGTTTACCCATTTTTAAAGAAACATTGGGTTGTGCTTCCAAATGACTATCACATACAGCTGTGCACACAATTCAGTGAAATTGCTCTGTTCTTCAGCAAGGACAACAAGGTGTCTGAACGCAAACATGTTCATTAAGACATTTATATTATTATGAAACAGATACTGCCAATTTGTTATTCAGAACAGACAAAAGAATGTTCAGTGACTCACCCCCCTAATAGATCTGCTGTGTCACTTTGTTGGTTCATGTTGATAACCCTCAAACGGTGTCCTTGAAACAGAAATAGAAAGCACCATCACCATGTGCGTTTGTTCATTTGCTGTTCTTTAAATGATCTTCATGTAAGTTACAGTCTTCACACTTTATTTACCTGTAATATGAGCAAGGTACTGAACAGTTGAGGTTTTGCCAGTTCCTGTTTCACCAACCAAAAGCACTGGCTCTCCTTTGGTAACACACACTGCAAGCTGTTCAATCAGTACTGCAGATGGCCGTGTGGCAGCAAAGGTTTGTTTTGCTCTGAAAAAAACCAAAAGAAGCAACTCAAAACTAAGATTTATCAAGGAGCTCATTTCAAGTTTATTGTTTCTTTTGTGTAGTGGTTGAATTTAGGATATTTCTTTTTTTTTAATTCATACAAGTCTGAAAAAAATAGTTCCAAGATATCCTTATAAGGTACTTATTTCTCTCAAGATACAACCTAGCAATTCAGGGTTTCCAAAGAACTTCCTGGACAATGGAGTTAGCAACACATACTACAAAAATCTCCCTTTATAAAGATAGATTCATCAAAATTTTATTATAACAGTTGCGGGCCTACACTGCTTTGAAGACACTCTAGTTCAAAAAAGCTGACAATCTCCATACTTTGGCTGCCAGAGGTATGATGCAGACAAGCTTAATGATAAACAAGGTAAAACTCAGATCACAAGAGAGAGAACTCTCACATTCCTTCCAATAAAATGAAAACATCCATTTGCATTTTTCTTAACCCTGTGACTTGCAGTCTATTCTCTTCCACCACAAAATATTTCGATTTACACGGAAACTGCAAGATACTGTACCTGTGTACAGTGAGAGTCTGGGTTTGTTTCTTCACAAGACACACTCTTCCGACAGAGACTTCTTGTTCCCGTATTAAAATTTCTGGTTTATAGAGTTCACAAAAGAACTCTACCTGTGAAGAAAGCACCAACATTTCCAATACTGATATTGCTTATGTCACACTAAGAACACCCATGCTATGCTAACAGTATTACTCTGCAGCGAGCTAATTCCTCAAGGCAAGATTCTGTTTTGCAGATTTTACTTACTCATCACCAAAAATACTGAAGGACCTCAGAAGTGTTTTTATCTGTACAAACAACTTTCCATTTAATAACTTGTTAACAGGTCTATGCCATTGTATTTCTATACTTTATCTATTTCCATGGTGGTTTGACTACATAAACTTGAACAGCTCATTTAACAACCAAGAAGCAGCCTCCCTCAAAAAAACTCTTTGTGTATTTTGCCATTTGCAGGGAATAGCAAATTCCTGTTCTGAAATAATGCAAAGAAGGACAAGCATAGAAGTTTCAGGGATGCATATGTCATCTTAAACTAACAAAGGAGGGAGTTTTCTCTGCAAATTTCTATACTCAAATAGTTGACAAAAAATGCTGTAGTTTAATTCTGTCCTTTATAGAGCATTGCCAAGCTTCAGAGAGGTACTTGATTTTGTAATCAATGACTGCAAGACAAGTAGTAGTAAAGACACTGTTTCTCTCTGATTTCTTCATTTAAGTGATTAATGTTCACTGTAAACCACCCCAGAAACACATTCTCTGTGCATCCAGAAGTATCACATGCTTAGGCAGCTGTGCTGTTCCAGCTGTGCAATCCTTCTTTTGCATGATGAGGCCATGTGGTCTGAAACAGATTCACTGGAACTTTCAGAGGAAAAAAAAACTGCAGCTGAATATAAAACAGGAGAAAAACAGATCCTGAGATAGAACAGAGCACTAAAATAGTGTTTGTGACAGAAAGATGGGTATAATTTTAAAGAAAAAATAGCATAACATTTAAATTAATCAGCAGAAAAACTGCAAACTATAAAACACTAGCAATAAACGTGTTAATTATAGCTTAACATACCTTCTGTTTGGAAATGTTTAGTTTACTTCCAATAACTTTTGCCATTTTCTGTCTGCTCCCTTGGCTGGACAGCATAGCTGTGAAACAGTCTAATGCCTGTCAAGAGGAAAACCAACTTCTTGAAAACTACTTTTGTATGATTTGATCTCACAAGCACCATCCTAATCTAAATGAGCCCAAATCCAATCCAGCCATGGTAAATAAAATCATTTCACAGTCCACAGATTAAGTCAAACAATGGAGTTCAAAAGGATGTAGTAAGAACTTCTAAACTATGTAATGTAGTGGGTTTCTATGAAAAATAAAAATTTTTCAATGCCTAGAAGATATTTTTAGGTGAATGGACCAAAATGAGAAGGAAGTAGCACTAACATCTAACATCTCAAAACTGTCTCTAACTGATGCACACTCAAAAAATTCCCAATCTGGAATGTAAACTGATGCACAGGAAAATAGAAAAGAAGCATCATATTACAATAAAAAGGAAAAAACTTAAAACTGTTACTCTCAGTCACATGGAATCCCAGCTCTTATCAGTTGAAATTATTTTGCAACACGCTGTTTGTATGACAGCAGTAAGTCTTTCAGCACACCACTGCAAACAACCTCCCTAATAGCAATTAAAGCCTCTGATTAGACAGATCACAAACATTCCCACTGTAGTCGAATTGCTTCAGTCAAAATGAGACATAAATTCCCATCTCACATTCCCAAATGGAGTATTTTGAGAAACAATGCTAGAATTTGTGTAAGCAATTTCTGGATCAAGTCTTACAGCACCTCCTGAAAAATATTCACTGCTGTGGTTGAAGAATTACTGTCAAAGTTGTAAGCAATCCTGCTGCACCAATTCAGAAGGTCTCTAAAAACAAGCAAACAACAAAAATATTTGGTACTAAACAAGTCAAAACACACAGCACCTTCTTTCACCACCTACACCTAATATTTACTGACTAATTCACAAAGCACTACACGTTACAGAAATTCTACATGAGTAGAATTGACATTTGGTATGACAGGAAGAAATAATTCAGCATCAAGATACACTTCATCATAAAAATTCTGAAATTAATAGGACACTACAGATCTGGTTATTTTCAATCACCTGTAAATTAGAATGCTGTCAGTGTTCAGTATGAAATAATCTAGATAGGGAAATATATTCAAATGCTGAAAACATTAGCTTCTAGCTCCTGTGAGAACATTATACAGCATGTATCAGTTCTTAACTAGCACTGATATCTTCTGTTAACATTAATTAAGAATTAACTCTTATGGCCTGATACCTACTGAGCACTGCATATGAAAAAACCTACATTTTCTACTCAAAAAAAGTGTAAGTACGGCAAATAGCACGTTTAAATAATCTAGTCTGAGTTTCTTTAGAAGATACATTCATTGGTATTTTAAATGAAAAATGTATTTTTCCATTTTTTAAAAAACTCCAGTTTGATTATTCAAACTTCTATCATTATTTTAAAAATCATTAAGAAAATAACAAAAATAAGCCTTTCTATCTTTGTAGCTAGCTGACTTCTAATAAATGTAAAAGAAAAGACAACCTTAGAGATAGTTCTCGTCCTTCCAGATTCAGTTTCTTGTGTTCTGATCTTGGTTCTGATGAATCTTCTGGGCCATGACTGGAGTGAGATGCACTGTTTTCAGATGCCTGATACTTGTCTCCTGTAAGGTCAATGTAAATGTCCAGCAAGTGATCTGTTACAAGAGCAAGGTTGGGGTATCTCCTTTGAAGGACCTGAAAGAAGAACAAACAAAACCAAACCACTACCACCACAAAAATTAACCATTAGCACTGAGAAGAAACCCCAGACGCCAAAATTCTACTGGAAGACACTTGCAATATACACCTAAGCCAGGAAGCTACACGAAACTGTTCTCTTGCAATCTTTCATCTGAAGAAAACAGAAGTTATTATAGCTTGTTTCATATTGATTTGATGCCAAAAATTAATTTTGCCAACTCAACTCTACTCAAATTCATTTAATACATTTGCACAAACACCAACAGGAAATACAAAAGGTACATTTAACCCTATCTAAATTCAAATCATGATCACACAACTTTGCAACAGATAATAGTAGTTCTTACCCCTTGTTCTTCTTTATAACTGAATTTATTTGAGCATTCATGTATAAAGTCCAAAGGAGCAAATGAATTCTACTGAAAAACTATCCTCTACATTCCAGAAAATTCAGCGCTTTCTCCTCAACTCTTCTGCTAGAGACTATTCATCACCTTTTCCATTAGGCAAGGTTCTTTTAAAATCAGATCCTATTCTGAACTCTGTATCACAAGGCAAATCTCCACAGAATTTTATTTTCCCATGAGTCCTGGGGTCCTTTAATTTTCTAAAGAACTACACAAAACAAACATTTCCAACAGAAGATGTCAAGCAGTTATTTTTAATTGATAACTGACCAACTATTTTCCAACTCAAAGCTTAGAAATCAGAATTATAGTAAGCTCAATTTTTCTTTTTCCTCTCTGCTTTTAAATCTCTCTGGGATGATAAGTGGCAAAGTAACTTGATTCTTAGAGCCACACAAAGAACTGTGTTTTTCACAGCAAGTTCCAGGAATTTTTTTTCAACTTATTCCAAATTTCTCTGACAAACCGCCCATTTACTTTAAAATTGGCAGCACAAAGCTGAAATTATGAAGGTGTACTGTGCAACTTGAAAATAACAAGAATTGAATTTACTATTTAAAAACATGTATTACCCTTAATTGAAACAATTATTCACAAGCCACAACAGAGCAACATACACCATACCTCCTTAAGTTCTCCTTTGCTCATGTTATCCAGATGTATTTTGGTCCAATATTTGTCCAAAAGAGCAGCATGGCTGCTTTGCTGCCTGTACCAACCTCCACCACAACTGAATATCCTAAATAAAACAACATGAAGAAACACAGCACACTGAGTGTTGCTGAAGAACTCAGTATTTTCAATATATATTCCTTTGCATCAAAGAAGGTTACGTTTTGCTGCTACAGCATAATGTGCATGCATAGATGATGCACTGTTTATCACTGTACTGTCACATACCCTACCTTACCTTGTACCTGTTCTTTTATCACAGTGTTTTTCCCCCCATAGTGCAAAATCTCCTTAGAGATACTTTCAGAAAGACAACTGACACTAAGTTAACTGACAGTGATAACAGAAAAAGCACAAAAAGAGTTAACTTAGTAAACCATCATGCTCTGCTGTTTGCTCTGCCTATTCGGATAGAAGAGCATTGTAGAAACAGTTCTGTTCTGCTCACTGGACCAAAGTCTAAATAGTAGGGAGCAATATACAATAGACTCTCAAGCAAAAAAAATAATTTCACAGCTTTTATGGCTTCTATTGCTTGTTAATGAGAAACTGATAAAATACTCCTGCCCAAGTACCTCAGACTTAAAAATAGAATATCCATGCTCTCAATCACATTTAAGTTTACAAACCTACCTCCTGGTTGCAAAAAATTGGAACCCTGATGCTACTTTTAAACAGTCACCACGACCAGGAATTAGCAATTCTTTTTTCTCCAAAAGAGGAATCAGCACAGAGATCTGGAGATGAAAAATTATAAAACAATTTTTTTTTGTGAAGTTGTAACTGACAGCACAACCATCTGCACTCATTTCACACTTGAGATGCTGGAGCAATTCCACTGAGCACCATTACATTGTCAGCAACTGCAGTTCCTGCAGCTTCTTCTTCCAAGTGATGCTAAGAGGAATTGCAGAGACCCCAGTAATTTTAATCAGCAGCCGCAGTCAAAGGTATAATGTTTACCTATCTTCTTTCTCCTGTATTCAGATTTGATAAGAGAATGAAAATTATAGCCTTCACACTAAAAGTCCAAATCAAAACTATTTATTCCTAAATTGTCAAATTAATTATTAGACACTTTCACATCAGAAGCCTGAACAAAGATAACCTTTATCTCAAAGGTGTCATTCTCAAACATCGACATTTTTCAGTGCTACCCCCAGGAGAGTTTGGGATCTATTTAAAGAATCTATTCTTCCCTGAAGGACAGTAATGGCAGTGACAGGAAAAAAGGGAGCGAGGACCACAAGGAAGCCTCAGCACACAGGAAGGCAAGCAGAGACACTTTGATATGGAAAAAGGGAACAGGATGCCTACAGGCAGGACCTGAAGAAAAGGAGAACGTGATGAATGCAGGATACTATTCAGGGCATGCTTATGGCGAGTGTAATGAGTTGAATCCATAGAAGTAAACAAGTGCATGACCCCCTGGCAGTGAACTGTCTAGTACACAGAAGCAGTATTTCTTAACTTTCTTACAAATTTTCTGTATTTCAGAAGCCTAGAACCCAATAAACAAACTGTCAGCTCATTCAGTCACGCAAAGGATGCTTTACAGAACAGATGTGAAAGGAAACAACTATCTGTGGAGTATCGGGCAGGCCTATACAGCACATTGTTCTTGCAGATGACATGTTTTCAGTAGCCATTATTTCCAAAGCGAAAGATGACAGTCTAACTAGTCATTCTGCAGCTGAAAACAGGAAATTTGTTAAAACCTATAAATGCTTAATGCAACAATAGATTTTTAACATCCAAGCCAGAGGCAAAAAAACATATAAGAAAAAAACTCAAAAAACAACAAAAAAAGTAGCCACACACAAGACACTAAAAAGATCTTATTAGCAGCATGACCCTAATAAACTAAACTCATGATATTTTGTGGTGTTTAGGACCATGTTTGTTTTCAAATACCAAAACATGATTAAATAGACACACATCTCATTATCAATGTCAATTCCAATCTTCACAGTGAAATTTCGCATCAGTGACTACTCTGTAACAGTGACAAAACCAAACATGGTGTGCTAAGACAGACAGGTCAGTTCTTTCTGATGCCTTTTAAAAGAAAAGCAGCATTTTCAGCTTGCTGTTACAGAATCCATGGTGATTAGACTCCCAAAATTGCTATTGTGGGCATTAAGACCAGTACGCTAAAGTGAACATAAACCTACATACCACATCCAGAGGAGCATAATCAATGTCTTCCAGAAGTATCCAATGACCTTTGGTAACAGCTTGTGTCAAGGTTCCAGGCTGCCATACAAACTCTCCTGGTACATCTGTACAACGATACATACCAAGCAGCGTCTATGACAGAAACAATCCATAAATGAGAGATCTGTTCATTACAACCCTTAAGAAACTCAGAGAAAAAATTACAAATAGAACCAATAATAGTGTGCAAGCAGCACTTACTTAACCCTCACATTACTAAACAATCCATCCAGTAATCTGTGCGCAGCATTGCACCTCTTTTCATTAAGAAAAAGTTTCCCCTCTTAACATGTATGATAATCTAACAAACACAGCAATCAAAACAAACTAGGTAACTGGAAGTGAATCTATGAGCTGTGTCATCATAATTTACAAACACAGGAAACTGTCTAGGGTTGCAATGAACTTTATTTTAAATTTTTGAAATGTCTGTGACTAAAGTAGTGAAAGGAAACATAAAGCAAGATACACAAAGGTAAAAACCAGTCCCGTGTTGACACTCTCTCAAACTAACTTCCATAGCTAAGCATTGCTTAAATAATAAAGTTTATGGTTTCACTGCTACACATTTTGTACCTCAAATTTCATCACTTTTTCTTAATATGGTAGTGTTAGTCATGTATATGAAAAGATACACTTGTGAGATGCTGAAACCAGCTGTTCCATCCAAGAAAGTGTTTATGCATGCCAATAAAAACCTTCAGATAGCACTTTTCATAGACTCTAATCACCTTTGAAAACTACATATAAATTGAGCCCAACAACATAAATCAATCCAAGCTCAAAATTTATATATGCAAAACCAAAGGAATGTGAAATTATCTTCATCTCTGATTTTGTCTCTACAGACAGAGATAGATCATTATTATGTAAGTGTAAATCTCCTCACCATCACAGGATCTTACTTCATCTTATCTTTACAACAAAAAAATTGGCATCAGATTAAAGTGACATTAGCTCATGTAAACTGAATGTGTTACACAACCTTCAGCACCAGCTTGAATCATTTTAGAATCATGTGTTTTCCAATATAAATCAATTTTTTAAATTAATCAATATAGCTCTTCCACATAGAAAAACCCTGATAAAATATAATTTGAATGATACAGATATAGCACAATTACACAAAGACATTAAAACCTACAAAAGCTTAACTGCTACTTTTATTCACATCTATTTTTATTCATTCTCATCAATAGGAAGGCCAATACTACAGAGTTGGGCACTGTGGGGTCCTTGGGTAAAACATGACTTTATTAGAAAATTAAGTCCAATGATTTAAGTAAAAATTATGTCTGATCATTCAACCATAAAACAAATTGATCAGTTACCTTACTATCGGTTTGATCTCCAAGCTGAACTTTCAAAATATGAGGAGGTTTCACTCTTCCTGTAACAGCTGCTAAATATTCAACTAAACAAGTTTTGCCACATCCTATTGGTCCTTCTAATAAAACAGGAGTCTGATATGCTACAGCCATAGCAAGGTTCTGAAGACTTGTGAAGGCAGATTCAACCAAAACAAAACTGCTCGTGTTATTTTCCTGTTCAAACATAAAATTTGAGTTACTACACCAAAACTGTTACTTTTTTACAGGTTGGACAACACAGAACAATTAGGAAAGCAAATCCAGCAACCAGAAAAATTTTGGCCTGCAAATCTGCATATCGAATAAAACTTAGTCTAAAGGTGTATTTAATGACAGATTTCATCGAAAACCTATTATAGATGAAACAGTTAATAAAAAGTATATGTACAGTTTGTTCCCAAAGGGGTTCACACTGAGTTGTCAGTACAGGCATAGTAACTACTCAATCATAACACATATATTGAAAATTGTATTTGATTGACAAGTGAAATTAAGTCATCAGAATGGATCCAAATCACAGGAAAAATCAAACAGCAGTTATGATTCAGATGATGCAAGTATGAATATTAACTGAATAAATGAGTATTTACTTCTTTCTGCAGAGGTCAAAGTATAAGCTCATTAAACTCAGTGAACATAAAAAAAAAAGGTAAATTCAGTAGCATTTTCATTTTATTCAAAATGAAATTAATGCAGTTTATTGAATGATAATAGATCAATGCTACAGATAGTCTCCAAGTATTTTGCCCCTTACAGTCACTTGCATCCCCGTATAAGGAACAAAAATGAGTGCTTTCTGCCAAAAGGCCCAGAGAAAAGAAATCAGAGCACTGAAATAAGTATCTTGTATTTAAGTCCAACCTTGTTTTCAGATATACTTTCCTGTACTTCTCTGGTAACAGTGTGAGTTTTTAAACTTTTAAAAACCTGCTTCCCCTCACAGTTTGCTCCTACATCTTTGTCAGTCTCCATAAGCTGTTACTGGCATCTCCCCAGTGTAACTGTAAATACACTGTAGACCAGAGCAGTGCAATACCTGTGGCTATTAAAAAATAAAGGCATGCCTTTGAGGGAAGTTCTCTCTCCCCTCACAGACAGAGTATCCTTTCAGTAATCCATTTTATTGTGATAGCAAAAAACACCACAAAAGAACTGCTAAGAGAAAGTTTGTATTCTGTCAGCAGCAAGTGTTTATTTCTGTGCAGGGAAGTGAGGCAGCTAATGCTGCACAAACTCACTTTGAAGCACAAGTGAAAAAGCAGGTTGATTTATATATCTGCATCCAGGTGATTACAACATCTCCCTATATTATTCATGTGATTACAACATCTCATTACATCTTGATGATAGGTGGAGTCTGTGCAGAGTTGGGGCTGTGTCTTCTTCTGGCATCAGTTTTGGGTAGGGGGGTTTTGTTCTTCATCCCCACTTTCAGGGGTCTTCGTAGGTCTTCCTCAGATTGACCTAGCTTACTCCTTTTCATAAGTGACCCAGCCAAATTCTGTGCAAAAAATCTTGGCTTGTTACCATTTTGCCCTATTCATATGTCTCCTTCTTCCTGATTTATAGGTTCTAGCCCATGACAGGGAATTCAGCGAATAGCCCAGATCTGGGTAAAAAGAACATAGTATGCTAGTGATAAGGGCTGAGCAACCACGTTTTCACCGGCTTTAGGATTTTTAGGGGGTCTTTTGGAAAATCAGGGCTTGCTCCTTCTCAGTAGCATGGCCCAGCTTCACCACAGCTGCAGCAGCAGTGACACTGGCTTGGCAGTAAGAATTTTTGAAACAGCTCTAGAGTTCTCCCCTACTACAACAAATTTCAAACCACTTTCTCAATCCTATAAAAAAACTGAAAATGCTACAAAAGAGCAAATTCAACAACAGAAGCAGGGAGGGGGAAAGGTGAGGATTGAAATTTAAAGGAAAAATCCTCTTTCTTTGCTCCTGCTACTAAAAAAATTCTGGACACTGGTAGTCTTCCTTCATTTGTCCTTTTGTAGATCACTGTTAAAAAATTAAACAAAAAAACCTCTGCTAAGTGCTGAAACTATCTAAAAGAAAAAACCAGTCAAGAATGCTGGCTGCAGATGCAAAGAGGAATCTGAACAGCTTAAGTTAAATAGCAATTCAAGAGAAAAAAGGTTAAATACTATTAAAAAACATTTATGCATTTGATAAGCTTCCTGAAACTGTAGGCACTATATTCTGCATTATGCTTCACTCAAGTGAAGACAGTAAGTTCTTGCTCACTTCCTTGGCCTTTTTTCTGTTTTCTAGAAGAGTAAGTAGCTGCTTTATTTGCTTCTGGTTTAAGAGAAGAACTAAGCATACATTTGGAGAAAGGCATTTTATAAGATGCTGTCCTAGTTGTAGTGTCTGGGACCATTTTATCACAATATGGGTATAACCACAACACTATTCTATACCCTCTGTTTCATTTCTCATGAACTTTTAATAATGGATCGTTTCCAGCAGCTGCCCGGGGGCACACCTGACACCTCAGGCTACAGGCTGAGTGTAAAAGAACTGTGAGACAGTGGAGTGTTTCTGTCTTCAAACCAATGACTCCCCTCCAGGGAGGCATTAGCACCTTCACACCCAGCCTGAGGGGTCATGTCTGCTAACGGGCCATTAGGGGCTGGCATAATACAACAACCTAGACCATCAAAGACTCAAAAAATATCCCATGACTCACAGAGTTAAATCACCCGTTGTGAAACTTCTGGCTCTGGGGGAGGTGCTGGGCATTCCCACCTGAACCTAAGCATATAGAATCTTCAGGTTTTGGGACTTCTGGTACCACTCTTTGGATCCAGAGGGAGACCAAAACCTCAACAGGACTGCAACTACCACTCTCAACAAGACTGCAACCATCACCCTCACAAACAGGTTTTTCTCTCCTTTTACTTTGGACTCAGGGAGACCATGGGGGGTGGGGGGACGGTGGTGGTGTCTCAGCACAGGGGCTGATGAACACCATTCTGTTTGTGCCCCAGGGTGCTGGGTTATACATCTGGTTTTGTGAGTTAAAACCAGTTTATTCCTGTATCACTGTATTTATCGTAATCTTTTTAATAAATTTTAAGTCTGACTTGTAATCTCTCAAGTTGGTTCCATTTCTCCTGCCGGTTTACCTTCAAACTGGGACATCTTTCTGTATAGCAAAAAAACCTACACTACTCTGGTAAAACCAAATCTACCAGATCCTGGC
Source organism: Pithys albifrons albifrons (assembly GCF_047495875.1). Classification (NCBI taxonomy): domain Eukaryota; kingdom Metazoa; phylum Chordata; class Aves; order Passeriformes; family Thamnophilidae; genus Pithys; species Pithys albifrons. Next base: position 36,038,979 of record NC_092459.1, read on the forward strand.
TTTTCTCAGCTACAGAGTGTCACCCTAACTTGGACTGGAGATACTATGTAAGGCTGAATATTCATTTGTAGTAGTTTGTACAAACTGCTACATGAAGATAAAGTGCACAATACTCTTGCTCCTTCATTGCTTCATTCCACTGCACAGCTTCTTTGCAGTGCCTACATTATACATCACTAGTTTACAGCACACACTGAGAAAGCTAAAGATCCATGCATTACCTGTAGTATCTCAATAGCATTTAATCAGGAAATAAAGTCAGTTCACTGCACTTAAGAGATTCCTAAAAACATTAAAAATGTACAGATTTAACCATGGGTTACATACCTGTTCTTTGGAAACACACTGTAGCCTAGGCAGCACAATGCCACATACAGCTACGACATGTGCAGAGAGGTCACCCGACACAATATGTCCTTGTGTATATTTCAGTTCTTTCTCCTTTTGCCAAAATGAGGAGTCTGGATAGGCCAAAACAAGGGCTTGTTGCACGTTCTGCAGCTGAGATTCTTCTAGCAGCCTGTGAAACCCGTGTTTATTAACTCAATTGAAAGCCAGCAAGAAAACAAATAGTATTCAAGACTTTAAAAGTCCTTACTTTAGTCTGAAATGTATCAGCTCCTCATGATTGAACATCTTCTTCAGGAAAGATAATTTATGCTCATCATTCATGCATGTAACCAGAGCAAGACAGTTTGAAGTATACCTAAAAATTATATTCAGAACAAAATCACATCAAAACATAGTCTTAAGAAATATAGTTTGACAATTGTAAATTGCAAATCAAAACATCAAGTTTGGAAAAATGTGCAGAAAACTTTATTCATAGAAATTATTTTAGCACTATGCTTAACATTCTTTAAGATTAGAGAAGTATCTCAAAACAGAAAAGCAATTCCATCACAGCACAGTTTAACATTTATACACCAATTAACTAACATTTCTCTGAAGAACTGAATTATCAATAGAAATATAGTAAAGGAATGCACTGCAAATAAATGAATGCAAATGTATGAGACAAGGAAAATGAGGTCGTCTTTGTCTGATTCTTTTTCCTCTTACCATTTCCCTTCCAAAACTGCTACTTCATCCTAGTTCTAAAGTTAACCTAATGCAATTAAATCAATTCTCAGGACCAAAAGAAGCCAACAACTCCCAGGTCTTCACTTCATTACTAGATAAAGTTGCCTTGCAACAAAAGGACATTTAACCTAAGTCATAAACAACTTTTCATTTATTGTAATGCTGTTTTTACCTTCCAAGAGCAAGTTTTAAAATGAGCTTGGTGTGGGAGGAAGGAAGAGAAGCCAGAAGGAGATTGTTTCAGAATAAAGTTCAAAAGTCAGTTCATTCACTTAGCTGAACACTGGCTAAACCAATTCTATCCAATGCATTACAAGTTCTGTCTCTTCTTCTAAGATTATCTACATGTATCTCATCCTGAAGAGCATCATAAATAGCTCACAGATTTGACAACACTAATTTCTGCCCTTCCTAAATTATACACTTTACTTTAAAATTGTTACAAACATAATTACAAATTTATGTTTTAAAAAATGAAGACTATTAAAGACTTTTTTTAAATTAAAGAAACTATGAATACTACCATCTTACATAAATAAGATAGAATGTGTGATTATTTTGAAGCCTTGCAGGCAGACACAACATACCACACATCACATCTGACCAAAATCACATGCAAAACCTGTAACCAGGCCAATATGGAGCATAGCTTTAATTAAATAAGCCAAGTTTTACAGTAGCTGAGAGATCTATATACAAAGAATAGAACAAAGAACCAACTTGTTAACTATGTATCAATGTAGAATAGTAAAATATATGATTGAGAGGTAAGGAGGATTGAGCATAGATTAGTCTTTTTTTTTTTCTGGGACAACTTTGCTGCAATGCATGCAGAGCACCAACAAGTTCACAGCAGAGATGAAGTGATGAGTTTACCATCTTCCTTGAATCCAACTAGCGCAAACTGAAGTTATTTGAAAAGATTCTTCAGACCACAGCTTTAAGCACATCTAAGAGCTAGCCTAAAACTCACTTTGTGATAGATCACTAAAGCTTGCAAAAGATCAGGTAAGAGATACAGGTACAGATACTGTTTGTAGGATTTCTGGTATTATTTGAAGGTGCTTTCTACTTGCATGTGAACTTTGTTAACTACAGTTCAACATACAGATACTTCTTTTCAAAGAAGATTTGGGGTTTTAACTTACCAACGAACTAAAGTGTCATGACTCCTTAGGAGTGGAACACACACACTCCAGTCCCATAGTTCCCGGAAAACTGATTGCTCCTTTTGTAAAAATCTGTAGGCTGCCTCCATGAGGTCTCGTAACTTCATTCGTCTGCGCCCGTATCGGACTGTGTTTGCATCTGAGCTCTCCAGGAAAAGCCTCTGGAAAACTGGTGATGTAGTCTTGAAGTATCTTAAAGCAAAACTTTAGAAGAGAGAGAAAGAAATGGAACACAGTCATCTAAGCCAGAGGAAAGCAAACCAGCCACTAATAAAAATGTCAGGGCAGAGGTTCTAAGAGAGTAATTGATGGTATTAAGCCTGTAATTAACTTTGTCCACACTTGGGAAAGAAAACCACTGCAGCAATCAGCTGACAACAGATACTTTACCTGATTAGAAATCATTAGTTAATTATCAAGGTGAAACACCTTTGTTCTTGTTTACTGAAAAAGGAATGCTGATTCCTACCTAAGTAACTTCATATTCTACTGCCCTACAGGTCTAATTTTAAATGCAGAGATTTTAGCTGTGAACAACTTTCATTGGCAGCTGTTTTGCTTTTCTTTAGATCATAGGTGAAAACCACATTAGATCTTACAACACAATTTAATTGAAATAAGCTGTGTTTCAGACTCATATTGACTAAATAATTCTTTCCACTCAAAACACACTTGTTACTGAGGGAGACAATCCAAATTTTAACACCACCTTCATCACCTGTGAACACCGACAAGGACATACTCCCTAAGTTCAAACACTGCATGAAGTGACATCACTTTACTCACGGCAAAACGTCAGGGTGGTCAGCAACCAGCTTGCTCATGGCTACGCACAGCCTTTCGTGCCGGTCATGGTTGATCTGGCCACCAGCTTTAATGGCTTCTGCATTTCTCTCCAACAAATCCAACAAGATTGGCCGCACTTGACGGCCAATCAACAGAGTACATTCTTTGTCCAGCAGTAACTGCGCTAAAGTATCGAGGATGCACTGCCGATCCTGCGGAGTCCAAATCTAAAGGAATGGGAAGCAAGAACAGGTTAGATGGAAAATGATTTGGACTTTTAACTTCAGAACTATCCACACAGGATTCAGAGTGAATTTTACGGGAACAAATAATTCAAATTCAGAAGGCAATCCAAAGTCCCAGTGCAAGTATTTAATTGACTTAGCTCTCCATATTTAAAAAAATGGGAAAAAAAGAGTAATATGCAGAATGATACAGTAAATAAGAATTACAAAACAGCGTACAAATACTAAATTATACTTTACAGCTGAAAGGTAAAACAAATAATTTTTTAACATTTTTTTAAGAAAAAGAATTCGGACAATGTTATAACAACTAATACATCTTTGTTACGACAATTTCCACTATCTCAACAGCCCTGCCTCATGAAAGCCATAAAACATGTAAGAAGTTAAGTTTTTGAATAAAGCATCAGTTGCTCCATGTTCACCATCTTTTTTCAAAAAAGAAGCATTCAATCATGCATGATCACAGCCTTATTTCCATAATTCTAACAGCAATTACAGCATGCAATGGTTTTGACAATGAGCAGCATGTATCTGCAGTTTTAAAGTTGAGATTACTTTTTTTTTTTTACTTTTACATAAAAATGGTTTGTTGTGTGTGAGAGACTGGAATGTTAATGGTTAATGATCAAAACAGTTGGTCACTTGCAAAAGCAGCAGGGTGTTTTGCTGGCTATGTGGAAGGCAACAGCCCAGGTGCAGAGGGGGTGAGCACCCACCACCAGAGGCTACAAGCTGGGTTTTGAGCCAGGTTTGGGAAGAGGCTGATAAGAACCAGATCCTGGGAGGTGGGATAATGCTTGGCTACCCAAACAAGGACAACAGGCTGCTTAATTTATTAACATCTTTCAAATAAAACCAGTTAACAATAAAATAGTAAATAAATAATATGACTGACTCAGTAAAATTCCATAGGTACATGGCTACTGTACAACAAATTCATGCCATTAGCAATTCTGAGAGACCAAGCAGTTTTTTAATCATTGTGTGTAGTAACCTTAGGACATATAAAACTGTTCAAATATCACAGTGGCAACATCCTCATTCTACAAAGAGACCATCTGTTTGATTTCAGAGCCTAATTAAAATTTTTATGGAAAAGAATATCATCAGTGAGGTTTTTGTTAACTAAGGGTGGCTTAATGAAATACTCAGCTTTCTCAATCCGAAGCAATAGACAGCTGATCTGAAAGTGTCCAAATTTGGGACTGTAAATCTGCACACACGGTTCCAAACAGCTGCTTTCTGAAAGCATCACAAAGACTGTGCCCCCAAACACAGACCACATACACACATTGTCTATTATTAATGAGACACACAAAGCAGACACACAGCTAGAACTGGGACCTGGAGCCAAACACAGTCCCAGATGGCCCTCCAGCACCATGCTGCACACCTCCCTCCTTCCCAACCTGCATGGCACATTTACTCTGTGCTCATAAGGTACAGAAATCTTCAATAATAACCAGAGTAATCCAAACCCCAAGATTCCAAAAAATAAAAAAGGACCACAGCAATGAGCAATCTGGTCCCATATGAGAGACACATTTCTGCTCATGACTCACAGGTTACACCATACACAGATTTAACAATGGGATACTTTTGAAGAGCAGGAGGGAATAAGAGGAAGAGAGGGAAATCTTTCTTCCCCTCCAACACAGAACACATGTTCTTGTCTCTGTTCCCTCACACAACAGCTCTAGCACTGTATGACTGTGAACCAATCAATTTAGCAAGATGATCCAAATTAATCCTTCTTACAATGTTTTCCACTGGGTGGGAAAGTTGAATGGATTTTTCACATCAGCAAGCTCATTGGGTTCAAAATAAGAGAAGCGACACAAAGGTGTGGCTTGGCCTTGAGAAGAGGCAAAAAGGAAACAGAGCAGCACCACTCTTTTTGGCAGCACATTCAACATTGCCTTACTATGAACCTCAAAAGACTATTCCCTACTTAGCAGTTGTGGGCAAGTTTCATTCCTTTACGGAACACTGAAGAAATAAGTTGCCAGAAAAAGATAATGAAGCTGCAGAGCAAAGAGAGCTCTAGGTTTCCAGAATGCACATTTCCTAAGCTACATACAAAGAAACTTTTGGGAAATCAGGTATGACTACTGGAACCAGAGATCGTTTAGGCAAGATAAGCCTAACAATCCCAGATCCATAGCTTCCAAGCCTGGAAATAGCAATTCAGTTTTCAAAAGGACATGTTATTGTTAATTAATGTGTTGTTTCAGACTCCCTCTGTAGAATTACTCTTTAGTAATTTCCCCCAGGAGGTCTTTTACATCTGAAGTATACCTACAAATAGTCACCACAAGGGAAAGGACACAGTCTCTTTCCCAATCTCAGATGTGGGTGACACACTTCAGTTTCACTGCTCCTTCTGCCTGCTACATCATGAATCCACATCATCCCTGTTTCTATTTCCCAGCTGTTTCCTTCTCTTGAAGAGAAAGCCTTCATCACTTCTTCCCACCAATTAGCAGCCACTCTTCAACTCAGGAATATATATTCATGTCGATTTTACTTTGATCCTGTGATTTGCAGCAACAGAAGAAAAAGCCATCTGTGCACCAACAAAGAATCTTGACTACCAGGATGAAAGCCTTCCCCAAAGCATAAATAAGAGACAGCAATCCAGATTACAAGCCAATAGTCTGGGAAAAAAATAGTACTTTAGCCTTTTCATCTTCAAACTGGGAAATTTCCTAGACACTCAGAAAAATATGGACTTTGAGCCCCAAAATGTGTACACAACTTCGGGGCTTCAAAAGCTCTGTCAAGAAACATATTATTAACAAAACAACATCTGATGTGCCGTTACCCTGTTACTCATCTCTTCAAGCATTTCAGAGACAGAAGCGAGATCGGCCCCAGCTCTGCTGGAAGGCAGGTGTGCTTTTCAGAGCTCAGGTACCCAAAGCATGAAAGGGAATATCGGATCGTGTTTCCAACATCACTACAACGTGTGAGGGGGCGGTCCCGTGGTGTAATGGAGAGCACTCTGGACACCGAATCCCAAGGTCCTGAGTTCGAGTCTCACTGGGCACCATCCCCTGGCAGTTCAATGCCTCCCTGCCATCCCATCCCGTCACATTTCGGATGCTCAGCAGGGTCAGCCCCGGTCAGTACCGGGTGCTGTGACAGTCCCGAGGACTTCCCTGTCACTGTCCAAGCTCGCTCGGCCGTGGCAGATGGACCTCAGGACTTAAACGGTGGGGCCAGTTCTGCGCACGCTGTGCCTGACCTAAAACATCCACTGTGCAGGCTGGAAGGGCACACCCATGTGGGGAGAGCCCTTCCCAAATCTTCGCTCACGAAGTCTGGCCGTATATTCATATAACCTGTGAGACTGCGAGTAAAAAAAACCAAACTCTCGAATCAAACCTTAGAAAATCCTCTCCTCTGTCTTTTAATCTCACGTTCTGCTGTAAGGTAATGAAAGAAGGCAAATGGCATCAGGGGAGGGACTGGCTACTGTCCCGGTGCTTGATAAAACAGCATCGCACCCCGAGCTCCAGAGTCACCGCAAGGGACAGGGGAGACACCCAAAATTCTCACTGCAGGGCGAAATGCCCCCTCGAGAAGAGCAATAGGAGAGGGCCCGCCCCACGGGCTGCCTACTGGAAGGGGCGGGAGGGCAGAACCCGCCCCAGGGGGAGACGGGGAGGAGGGCCGGGAGGGAGCGGGGATGTGCTCCGAGGGCCGGGCCGGGGGACAACACACAGCGCTGCGGGAGGAGGTGGCGGCACCGGGGGTGCGGTGTGCCCCTTCTCCTGCGCTGTGTTCCCTGTGACACCTGCCCGGGGGCTGCTGCCGCTGCCGCGCCCCGCGGTGCCCGCTGCGCACCTGCTTCGCCAGGAACTTGCTCAGCTCCGCGCTGCTCTTCTCGTTCCTACGCGCCACCAGCTGCAGCGCCTCGGCCAGGCGGAACCGCAGGTCCTCCTGCGCCGCCATCCTCTTCTCCCTCCTCTCCTCCTCCCGCAGCACGTGCGGGCGCGACGGCACCGACTTCCGCCCGGCCGCGGCCGCCGTCACGGGAAGCGCCGCACGGCCCCGCCCCGCGCTCCCAGCGTGCCCCGCGCCGCACTACAGGCCCCAGCGTGTCCCGCGTGCCCAGCCGCGGGCGCCGTGCGGGACCGGAGCGGGAGTTCCCCCGGGCTGCGGAGAGCCGTGTGTGCGGGGCTGTGCTGGCCGTGTGCTCTCCCTGCCCTGCTCCCTGCTTCCCAGAGCGCCAACTGCCGCTGGATCTGCCTGCCGGCGAGGTCTTTAAATCCGTGTCGCGGTGCGACGGGCGGAGGCGTTACAGGTGCCCGTCCGGCCGCGGCTCGCGGAGCCCGAGCGCGGCTCTCGGACTGTAACGATGTCCCTGCAGGGGTTTGGCATCGGCATCGCCGACAGCTGCCCCCACCGGGATTAAACTTCGGGTTTCGCGGGAGCGCCGCCGGAGCAGCGGGAGCGGCCCCACGTGAGCGCGCGTGTGCCGTGCGGCGCTGTGGCCGCCGCAGCCTTCACAGTGCCGTCATCTCCGGGCTGGAGCGGACGGGAGGATCCCGGTTGGTCCCCCGCGCCTTCCCGCGCTCGGGGCCGGGATGGGCCGGGCCGGGATGGGAAAGGGGCGCGCGCTGGGGCGCGGGGCGGGGCGCGGGCGGGGCGCGCGCCGCACTTTGGCGCCAACTGCACGGGTCGGGGCGGGCCCTGCGCACGTGACGGCGGCGAACGCGCCGCGCGGCTGCGCCCGTTGGCTGCGGCGGCCCCTGGGCCCGCCCCGGTCCGGCCTGCGACACCCGCGGCGGCGGCGGCTCTGCCCGTGCCCCGATCCGGCTCTGCCCGTGCCCCTGACCGGTGAGTGCTCTGGCCCTGCCTACCCAGGTCCACCGCACGGATCAGCACGGCACTGCTCTCCCCGGGCTGTGCCGAACCGGTCCCCCCCGGCACAGCCTGCCCGGCCCGGTCCGGCCCGCCGGCCGCTGCGGGAGCCGCCATCGGCGGCGCTCCCGCCTTGACCGCCGAGAGGTTCGGAGCGTCTCCGCTGCGGTGAGAACGGGGGCGGGCGGGAGCCCCTTCCAGCCCGTGTAGGGAGAGCAAGGCCTGGGCAGTGAGCAAGGGCCGCTGCCTCTAAACTGGCTGGCTGCTGCTCAGCGCTGCTCCGCGCCTCTGCCTGTCCCCCCTTAACCTGTCCCATCCTCGCCTTAGCCTGTCGTCTCCCCCTTCCCCCTTAGCATGTCGTGCCCCCTCCCCCCCCGCCTTAGCCTGTCGTCCCCCCCCCCCCCCCCGCCTTAGCCTGTCGTCCTCCCCCTCCCCCTTAGCCTGTGCCCCCCCCCCCTTAGCCTGTCTTCCTCCCCCCCCCCCCCTTAGCCTCTCCCCCCCCCCCCCCAGCCTGTCCTGTCCCCTCACTGCCCTTAGGTTGTCCCCCCAAGCCTGCCTCCTCTGCCAGCTCCCTCTGCTCCTTTCTGCTTTGACTGATGTTATCAGATACGGGGGAAGCTGCTCTTAAATGGTCAGTAGAGAAGAAATCAGAATTATTAATTCAGTTTACTTTGACTGCTTAGTATGCAGAATCAGGTAACCTGTTCATCGAATGCAGTGCTTCTTTTCGTATCAAATTTTCTTTGTAAGAGCTCTAAGGTACAGCTAAATGTCTTCAGAATGCTTATTTAGAGAGCAGATAATTTTGTACTTTTCTTGAAAAGTGCATTTTTTTGTGTTGATATAAGAGTTTTCTCTTTCTATTTTTGGATTTCATTGAAGAAGGGCCACAGGCAGCTCAGGTGTAAATCACTTATTTCAAGATGCTTCTGGTTTATGTTGTTGTTCTAAAATTGCCAATTAATTGGTTTTCTTTGCTCTGATATTTCACTCCTAGATGGGGAAGCCATAAGGGAGTTTGTATCATGGCAGCGGGTAAGGATGGACTGGCACTGTTAGATGTCTGCTACAGTGGTAAGATGTGTTAATTACTCTCTGGATTGCAGGGAATCAAGGCAAGCAGACTTATCAAAATACACAGGTCCAAAAATAACTTAGGAAACAGATTTCAATTTGGGACAAATACTGATGAGCTTCAACTGTAATTAAATGTCTGTAGCTCAGAATCATTGTAAGCCACATCCCATTAGTTTGTATTTAAAACTGTGTACCGTGCATTTCTGGAATGTTTTGAGGGAGTGTCTGGAACTGTTCTCTCCCCTGTGTTTCCTGATGTGTAAGTTGCTCTTTGCTATACCTTAGTGAAGTTTCCATATGAACAGTTAGGGGAATGGCTCTTTTGTGACCAATGTAGTATCTGCTGTAGTACCTGTAATTAAGGTGCTCCAGCTCCAAACCTGGTTGATTTGTCATGTATTTGTGAGATTCTGAGCCTCAGAAGGACTGTCAGTATTGTTATATTTCTTCATAGAAATAATGTGTGTTGCAGAACCGAAGGTGTTCACATAGAGGAGACAAGAGTGATAAGAGACATTGGAGAAAGACATGAAGAGACTGAGGAGATTTAGATTAAAATAGGTTTACAGAACCAGTTAGTGTGTGAGTAGATGGCAATCCTAAAGCAAATTATTTGAATTATGATACAAACTGCTATAGTACTTTGTGTTTATAGGAAATGCTCCTTTTAACAGGAGTGGTTTTATCATAGCAATTTTTTCATTTTTGGTTTTGAGTTGTATAGCTTTTGTATTCAGTGTAGTCTAGAAAACAATTTAAAATTTAGATTGTTTACTTAATTTATAATTTTAAAATTTATTTGTACCTAAAGGTATATAATTTACTTTGTGCACAGTTATCGTACTATTTAGGAACTGATCTTATAAGATTGTCTTTGCTTTCTGATAACTAAAGATCTTTTCTCTGCAGGATAAAAATTCCCTGATCTTTTGCTAGTCTGTGCTATTACTTTTACTGTTCTCTACTGCTCTAGGATCACAGCTGTGCTTCATGGGAAAGGTAGAGGTTGGACTTTACTAAATGATTACTTTGGCTTTTTTTTTTTCTTTCCACTGCTTTAACTGAAGCTTCCCCCTTCAAGGAAGGTGATGACAACTCAGTGGATATCTATGATGGCTTGGACAGCAGTTTGTTGGTTTCTGGTAGGTTGAGTGTGTCTTGCTGCATTATGGAGTCTCTGCTTCTTAGGCTGATTTCAAGTAAAACAACATTTAGCTTTAGCTTTGAGGTACTTCTTTAAATTCAAAACACATTTGTTAGACTGTATAAATGCAACAGAGAATTCTTAAATCTATCAGTTGAATGAATGAGAGACAGTTTTCCTGTGATACTGGCTGTTTTAAGAGACTCGAGAATATAAAGAGGTACAGAGAATTCTTAACTGTTCTATCTGTGCCTTGATGCATTTTACCTTGGAGGAAGCACATTTATTTTGTGTTTTTTGAAGCTTCTGTACCAGAACCAGCAGTCACTGATCACTAAATTTCCAGTGAGAGATCTAAACCATACTTTTTGTGTGATACAGTATGTTCAGGAGATCCTTTTAACCTGTCACTTTCCAAGTAATTTGACATGCTAATTTCACTTCTGAGCAACTGTCTCAAGAAATCTCAGTGCACATTATTGCAACATATGTCACAAGCATGCAATAGTTCTTTAGTTTGTGTGGTTTTACCTTATAAGTACAAAAAGTAAAAGCAAAGTGCTCAGAAAGTGTAGACATTGTACACAATGCAGTATAGCTAGAAAATACCTGTTTCCTTACATAATTGATTTTTCTTGTTCAGACAATTTTGCGCCAAAGTCTACACCATCTAGAAACAGCTTAAATTTATTTGATGAGGTATTAATTGAAGAAGGGACTGCAAAGAAAGCATCCTACAATGAGGTATGTATTAATGCGAAGAATAATTCTGGGTTTTTCTTTGTTCCAAATTTTCTTTTGTAAAGTGCAGAAAATGTTATTAGCATGATCACATTGTTGGTAAAATAGGCCAATTGTTTTTAAATAAGTAAAAACCAGAGTGTGCTAATAAACTGTTATGTCAATAATTTCATTAGAATAAGTGACTCTGCCACTCTGTGACATGGTCTGTTATCACTTTGAATGCAGTTTGTGTATCAGGCACATTATAGGAAAATGTATTGTAACTTCTGTCTAGTCAAGTATCTGTTCAGATGTCTGATACAAAGCTGGTCTTGACATTTTGCCCAGCAAATTTTACCAGAGTAAAGCACGTAGGTTGTGGATTTCTCTCATGTTAAATTCTGTCCTTGAGACTAAAGACAGCCATGCAGTGGGTAACTGCTTCCAGCACATCAGCACAACCCTTACTTCTGTGGCACCACCTGTCCTGAACATTATGACACATGGAAACAACGTTAAAAAGACAGGACATCCACATATGTTGGAAGAAGCAGGAGCAAAACCTCTAGAAGTCTGCTGAGTGGTGTCACTTTGAAAGTTTGAGAGCAGTTGACTGTTTGAATGGAAAGTTGTCCATTCATCTGTGAAAGATTTGCCCCTACCTAGTTTTAAAGAACTCATGCAAAATTAATTTTATTTAATTTTGTGATCTTAATAAGATCATGCCCTTTGCAGTCTTTTTGCAGTCCAAGTTTGTTTGTAGTAGCTTTTTGTTGTGTTTTTCCTTATCTGTTTTGTGTTACATAAAATCTGACAAGCAAGTCCCCATCTGTTTGGCTCTCAGAACTCTTGGTCCTTGATAATTGTGTCTTCAATTTCACGATAATATGGCTTCCTGTTATTTTTCATTACTGTTAGGCAAGCACACATACATTTCCTCTTACCTGACTGTTTGTGGTGCTTTGGAGACTTGTATGTTTACCAGTTGGAGCATATTGAAGCCTTTTGTTTTAATATGGCTTTAATATGTTACTTTGGGGGAAAACAGTAATATACACTACTGTGTTAACTAACTATAAATCTAGAGAAGGAAGTTTTCTCTATAATTAACATTTTCTGCACTTTTGTGATGTGATTTCTTCTCTCTCTGACAGTTGCAGGCAGAATATCGAAAATGTCAGCAGCAAATTAAAGAGTTGTTGAAGAAATTTAAAGAAATACAGGCACAGGTATTGTAGTTCAAAGGGAAACATTGTCAAGATTTATATAAAGAAAATGGAATGTTGTTTTGGGAAGGCAATTTCATATGCTCTCCAGACTTGATCCATTATGGGGTTTGTAGGGTGTTCTGTAGGTGCCAGGAACTTGGTCTGCCTAGGATGGTTGCTGGGATAGCCTGCTGACAAAATCAGTAGGTACTTTGTTTCATAATGTCATATGCAGTAATACTTGATTTGCTTAAAAACTGTCTTCTGTCTTACTTAGAAAACAAGCATGTCAGATGGATAGTTGTCAGAAAGGTACCCAGTATTCTTGGGGTTTTAATGCACCAGGGAGAGTGTTGCAAAGGTTCTTCAGATGTCATTAGAGCTGGAAGAGGATGTCTGTGTTGCTTTGAACACAGTGCCATTTTGCTAAGTCTGAACTGCTCTTCAGCTTGAGCTACTGATCCCCTTCTGTGCCATTCTGTAGAGAGAATTATTTGGGGCAGTTCTGCAGTGTACTGTACTGCATATTACAGGTAAATCCCAAAGGTTCTGTGCTTTGTAATGGCAAGCAGCTGCTGCCCTTTGACACTTCTGGATTGTTTTCTGCAAAACCTGTCTGCTTTTCTGAGCAGGCCATGCAAAGGACAATTATCAGGAGAAAGAACTATCTCCAGGATTGACAGTGAGGGTTCTGGAACATCCTATCTAGAAATTTTATAATAATAGAGCACCCAAAGTTGGTTTTGATACCTTGAAAGAAATGCTCTTGCACTCTTTCTCTGAAAGTGTTGTTTAAAAGCTACATCTTTCCTTTGACACAGTAGCCAAGAAAGAAATAAATGTGTAACAGAATGAAGCAAAGGGGTGGTTTATAATTTTTTAGCTCTGTGGTGACTTGGTTTGTGGCACATTTCAGTTTTGTTAAACTGCATGCTTAAAACATTTTAAATAATTACCAGGAACACAAACGTGAGCATAAAAGTGAGTGATGTTAAAAACACCAAATTCTTTGGATCTCAGTAATTCTGATTTCTCTGAGTTTGTACATGTTGTGCTGTCAGTTTGCAAGTGATGGGATGCTTTTCTAGTGGTTGTCTTGCACTGTTTTCCTTATGTTTGGATACCCAAGATAATTCTTGGTTTTTCTCTCTCTCTTGCTTCTGTTCTCTATACATTTAAAATAGAATGTCTTTCTCCAGAATGAAAACCAAGCTCTCAAAAAAAATATTTCAGCCCTTATCAAAACAGCAAGAGTGGAAATTAACCGTAAGGATGAAGAAATCAGTAATCTCCATAAAAGGTACAAATAGGCAGTGGAATAATTGTCTGATCATGTTTATATACTTGTTAGAAATTTTTGTGTGTATTTTAAGAAAAATTAATGAAAAAAATCATTCTCAGTAAATAATGGTGTGATTTAGAAACGGTAAAGTGAGAGGAATTATGTAAGGATCTTCTTTGCCTGATGAGGTCTTTGGTTTATTATAAGAAACGGAAAAGGAAACCAAAGTTTTGACCATTTGTACAAATTTTGGTTTGTTTCTTTTTGTTTAATTGCCTGTTCATCTAACAGTGTGCATGTTTCAAAGCAGACATGATATTACCCAGTTCAGCTTCAAAATTAGTCTGTTTTATGGCCTCAGACATGAATTCCATGAAATTTTTCAGACAACAAATGAAAGTAAATAGATTGTATAATGTTTTCATGACAAGAGATGAAATCGCTGTCTCCAGTGGTGGGGGGAATCACAACTAGAGAATTCTTGGTTATTTCTGTGTACTACTAATCTTACAGCAAGGACTTGAAAACAGTCAAGTATGGATGGGAAAGTAACTGAGAGTGTGGTTTCTGAACCACGTGAAACCAGAGCAGGGGGCCAAGATTCAGGACTCACCGCTCGTCACAAATCACCTTGTGTGACATCAGCCACATCATTGTTATGTTTGTATTTTAGTTGGACCATCTGATATTTTTTTGCACCAAAAGGTGTCATAAAGAAGGGTCATTTGACATTTACTGTGCTAAACACAGTATGGATATTAACTATGCAATTTTTTTTTTCTAAATACAGAAAATTACCAGACACTGTCTGATGGAGTTCAAAAGGTTTTAACGTGTGTAATTCTGTCAAGTGATTGGCTTTGACACAATAGCTGTCATTTTCACACCCTTGAGTGCAGTATTCTGAATTTTCAATTAAAATGTTGGAAAAATATTTAATTGTTTTGAATGTTTGACCTCATTAAAATACTTTGCAAGCTCCATTGCAATACCATCTGAAGGTGATGAAAGTTTATGAACAAGATATTCAATGTAGTTATTTGAGAAGCATCCATCATGGAAAATTGTGGGCAAAGTGGCACTCTTAGAAATGTGCCATATCTGCTGCATGGTTTATAATGAATTAGCTTGTCTTAAGCAATGCACCCATCTGTAAAGACTATTTCAAAGTTAATATCTCTGCAGGAATTGTTTGTGCTTATGTCAAAAAAACCCCCAAACCCCCAACAATAAAAACCCCCAAACCAGATGAACTCCACTTGGATACAGTTACATTAATCACACATGGATGTAGATTTAATAGCTAGCCTGAAGCACAGCAAAAAGTTGTCAGTATCAATGAAACAGATCTAAGAAGAGGTTTTGTATTACAACAGCTGCAATTTTGTTCGGGTTCAACATTCAGTTCACATCACAATCTCACACTTTTGAAGCAGAGCCAGTTTAATAAGCTATTTGTTTTAAATTTAAATATATTGGCCCATGGGAAGTGTTCAGTTTTATAAAGCAAAATCAACTATATTTTGTATTGGAGAAAAATAGTGAATTATTTTGTACTTGAATTGATTCCTTACAACTGGACACTGAATCATCACAGAATTTTGGGCCAAAACTAAATGTCTCTGTAGCAGCCACTTCATCCTTGACTCTAAAATGGAGCCAGACCTTTATTGGTTTGCTGCCATCATTTGTTGGTGTGATTTCTATTTCCTTTTGTATGGATAAGATACAGTCATTCCTTCTATATAGTGGAGAGTATATAAGAAGATTGACATTGTCATGTTATTTTTTAATGAAATGTTTTGTTGAATATGGTAGAAAAGTGTCTGTTTCTTTTTTGGATTTTGTTGTGTTGGGTTTTAGTTTTTTTAATAGTATACTAACTGATGCATTTTATCAGTAAGGAGTAGGAGTTTAGCCATACAGGCTACGTGTGCCCTTCTGAAACTGAATTTCTTTTTTTAATTTTTAGTATGATGACCTTTCAGCAGTAGCATGTGGCCCTGATGAGGCTGGATTATCATAATTTACTACTTGTTTTCTGTAGCTTGCACCAACTTCCAAACATGGTAGTTTATTTGCTTATTGAGTAAACACAGTCACATTATACCTATTCTTTTGGTTGCCAGTTTAACAAATAGTAAACTATTCAACTGCTGGATTTTATGTTGTTGTTGTTGATATTATTATTGTTGTTGTTGTTGTTGTTGTTGTTATTGTTACTATTTTACGTCACTAATTTTGTAAAGAACAGCTATTTTTTTTCCTGGGGAGAAGCTCTTTGTAATGCTGGATAATGAAATAGTGATTAGAATTACTGAAGTGGCTAGTTAGACACAATACAGTATTTTCCCACAAATCTTGCTTGATCTTTCTTTTTCTTTAGAAAAAATTCCTTTAGAAAATACGTGTATAAATTGGTTTTTTTTGTTGTGTGCTGATGAAAGTTATTAAACGTCTTTTTTTATTCCACATTTTTTTCTGAATTGAAACTGGAAGAGTTAACAATTGTTACAGATATATGGATTCATTGCAGTTCAGCTTTAGTTATGTTTAAATAAATTTGAAAATAACATAAATAACTTTTTTTCTAAACAGACTATCAGAATTTCCCAATCACCGAAGTATGTTTACCAGAGCACACCTTCCAGAATCAGCTAAAACAAAGGATTCCAAATTCAAACCTCCTGATTCCAGTGACAGTATAAAGATGGAACACAGACTGCAAAATGACTGTTCAAAAGATGCATACCACAGTTACTCAGCTCATAACACAGACACTGGGAAGTCTGGCTCTGAAAAAAGAAACACTCCGTATTTGCCCAGGTACCCTCCTGAAGAGCTCTGCAGTGATGGCACTCATACATGTCCACTGAGCTATGACCCTGCTTCCAACACAGATAACAGAAAGGAAAGAAAAGAAATTAAAAGTAATGAACAGTGCAGTAGGGGAAATGTCACCAAATACAAAAGAGAAGTATATCAGACCACTGGAAATGATGGTGACAGTGAAGAGGCGAATTCAGATCCTCACCAGAAGCTGAAAACCCTTCCAGAGAAGGCTAGTAAAAATGAGTTGCAGGAAAAAAGTCAGAGCATGAAACTTAAATGCAGTCCAAGTGTAGAAAGAAGAGTAGAAAGAGGTGTTTCTTCCTGTGAGAAACAAACAGCTGGCAAAGACAGATTTCAAACAAGAGGTGAATTGTATGCTTATGAGAGATTACCAAATGCATTAATAAAAGACATTAAAACACATGAGGAAGGTGAAAAGCACGGGGGCCTAAAAAATAAACCAAATGAAAAGCTGCAAGAACATCCAAGGAGATCTGGAAGGGGAAGCAGTCCACGCTTGAAGAATGAACATTCAAAGAGTCTTCATGAATCACGTAAATGTCACGTGGAAGAGTCTAGAAATGTAAAACATATTGACAGCAAGAGAGACAGGGGAACAGATGATCATATCTCTCGAGAAGGAAAGACTTCACCTTCTACTTTGAACAGCAGAGAGCATAAATACGCACACTTGAAGGAAAGCAGCAGTAGATATGAATGGGAAACAGCACATTCGAAATCAGAAAGACACAGGACCGAAGAGAAAAGGAAAAGAGAGGATCAGGATGAAAATAGACATTTTAGAAATAAAAAAAAACTTGCAAAAGAATTTTCTCAACAGTCTGTAAAAGACTCCAAGAAAGACACAGATGTTACAAGAAGTGAGAGAAACAAATTCTGTAAGCTGAAAGAAACAAAGAAAGTAACAAAGAGCTTAAAAGCCCGTAAAGTTCCCAAAACTAAACGTAAACACACTGGGACAAAAAACAAAGACTTAAAACTTAGCTTTATGGAAAAACTAAATTTAATTCTTTCTCCTACTAAGAAACAATGTCTCTCTGCAACAAATGGACTTAAAAGACCTTCCCAAAAGGCCACTGACGAGGCAGGAACAGAGCTCACTCTGCAAGCAGAACTCTTGGATTCTGCCCACACTTTAGACTGTGGTCCCACAAAGCAAACTCATTCCACAGTACAAGTTCTGGACACTGAAGCTCAGAGCAACATGGAACTAGCACTGCCTGTTTTTGTCAGCTGTGAAAGTAAAACCTTGAAAGTAGCAGCAGCAGATCCAGCACAGTCTGAAGTGCTGCCAGCAGTGGCAGCTGATGAACTGCTCTCAGGAACTTTGCCAGAAGCTGAAGTGGGTCATGTACAGCCCCAGGCCTTACCAGGAGCAGTAGAGGTGCTGGTTCCTGGTGAGGTGCAGGCTGACATGTCAGAAGCTGCAGAGGTTTGTGATCTGGTTGAATCGGAAGCCTCAGTGACAGCAGTGGCAGTCACGGGGCTGAACCACCTTGAATCTTTGCCGCTGGAGGTGACAGAGTGTGAAAACTTACCTGGGACAGTGGATTTGATGCAGGATGATAATGAAGCAGCAGCAGAAATGGCACAACTTGAACCGGCCAGTGAAAGTGTGGGAGCCCTTCCAGAGTCAGCAGCAGAGAAGAAAGAGGAAGATGGAATAAGGCTAACTGCTGACATAGAAAGCTCTGCAGGCCAATGTGGCTCTCAAAATCTTACCTTAGATGACTCAGAAGCCAGAAGTGACCTGGAGTCCTCTGCTGTTGCAGATGGTATTAATGAAACAAAACCAGGCTCTTTAATGGAAGTAATGAGGGACAATGATAATTTGGCTGCAGAGACTGTTACATATCCCATTGAGGAAAAGGGTATCTGTGAAATGAGTATGAGTACATCTCAGTCACTGGACAGAACTATGCTAACTGATAAGGATGAACCACTAGTTGACCAGAATGCTTGTGATGTAGAGCCAGACCTAACTCACACCAGTACAGCAACAGCTTCTTCTCTCAGTGGTGAAATGTATACTATAAATAAAGAAAAAGAAACCAACCGAGTTCCTGTTGATGATGACAGCTCGATACTGAGCATTGATCTCAATCACTTGAGGTATATTCCAAAGGCAATCAGCCCACTGAACAGTCCAATGCGCCCTTTGGCTAAAGCGCTGAAGATGGAAAGTCCCTGTAAAGGCCTTGCGAAGACTTACAACAAAGGTATTTAGTATGTATGCTAATTTCCACATAAAGGCTTAGAAGCTCCACTCAGGGAAAGCAGAAATTACTTCTTTTAACTATTTTCTCACGAGTATAAATTGCTGCTTCTTAAGCTGTGTGTCTCAGCGGTCCTTTTTGTTTCTAGTGGAACTGTTTAACCCTGCAGCCAGGATTGTAGCCATTTGAATATTTGAGCTGTGTAAATTGGAGCTGGTCACTACTGGCAGATGACTGGTTGAAATAAGAGTTTTGTATTATTAAAAAATGCATGTAGGTTTCTCAATTGTGCCTAGTTTCAAGTAGATGTCATTAAGTTTTTCTCTGAAATTGTGGAGGCAAAAGTTACTTAGGATCATATGCCTGGAAGTATTTGTGAGAAACCTAACGAGAGTTCTTGAGAGTTAATTTCTGAGCTAAGAGAACGCTGTGCTCTACATCTGAATTATTTTCAGTGTGAATTTTCATATATATGTAATTTTGTGCTTGTGAACCAGTCAGTGGGGAAAGTAATGGAACAAATAGAGCATTAGGTTTTGTCATTAATGAAAAGCTAACTTGCAAAAAACATGTCAGGGAGGTATAATAAAATGACAGCATTCACAGGAAGAGAAATAGGTGACCCAAAGTTTAAATTTTGGGTTGTATGAATTTAGGTCTCCCTTATAATGTCCTGCTGCGACTGAAAAAAAATGTCTTGGAAGTTTAGATTTCTTACTAGAATAGAAATGGTAGGATGGTATTAAAATCTGTTTTCGTGTGTTTCAGAGCATAATCCTTTACAGGTTTATTAAAACATTAGTGGTAATTTGTTCTCATTTTGGTTTTTTGTGAAACTCTTAAAAGAAAAGCCACCTATTGTATGTAAGTGTTAGTCCATAATTATGTGACAATTACAATTTAGCTTGTGCAGTGTTCAGAGAATTTGTTAAATTGAAAGAAATTCAAAACTGGAAACTGCTATATTTTTCTGGTTTTGATGGATGTAATTGTGTAATAGTTCATGTGTTTGGTGAAATGTTGAGGTCCTTTGAAGTTCAAAATTTGCTTAAAATAAACCTTGATTTGCCCTTTAAACCTAAATAAAAAAACCTCTTAAACTAGCAGCTGCTGAAGCAAACCATCCAAACTTGTTGTAGCTCAAACTTCCTGCCAGTTTCAAACAATTTTGAACAGTCAGTTTACAGAAGAGAATCTTCCAGGTTTTTCTGAAAAATAACTGTTTATAATTGCATTCTTTATGGTGATTCACAAATTGTTTTCCTTTTATAGATTTAATCCCTGAAAATACAGTTGTCATCTGTCCATCAAAGAATTTGTCAAAGGAGGTAAACAAAGAAAACCAAAAGCCAGCTAGCATGTCTGATGAACACTTAGAGATGGAGTCTCACCTAAGTATCTCTTCAGATGAACTAGAAGAAGGAGAGATCATAAGTAGCGATGAAGAAAAATCTAAACCAGAACGAGGCTCTGAAAATACAGAAAAGTCAAGACCAAAAGCTTCTTCTGAGACACGAAATCCGACCAGGAGTCCACAGAATCAAAATAGCAAAACTGTGCGTTGCAGTGAAGATAATGGAAAATGTGTTTCTGTGAAAGTAAGCACACGGAAGAATAGAGAGAGGCATAAAAGTCAGACTTTCCGATCTTCAAAGGATATGAAGAAGAACAAAACTGTGAGCATTGCTTGTCTTGAAAAAATAGTTAATGTTATTGTTGAACCTTCAAATATACAAGAAATCATGCAGATGCTAAGAGCTGTACGGAAACAGATGAGGAAAAGTTACATGAAGTTCAAGGTACACTTCCCAGTTCAGCATTTTCACAGAATTATAGAATCTGGGATCATAAATTTTACAGCATTAATAAGATACTTGAACTTTTCTAAGATGTGTACGTTAGGTGATACATTGAAATTGAGTATCTGTGATATTATAGAGTCCAAACTTAAAAAAGTTAAAAAGAATGCAATAGTGGACCGTCTGTTTGAACAGCAAGTATCAGATATGAAAAAGCAGTTGTGGAAATTTGTAGATGAACAGCTTGATTCCTTATTTGAAAAGATAAGGAGAATTATAATAAAGCTATGTGATGTGAGAAATGGCAGTGAGGAGGGAATGTTCGAAAGGGCAGGAAAGCAAAACCACAAGATCGGTCATAAAAATGATGTTCAGAGATCTAGAAAAAAGTCCCTGAAACCCAGTTCTCAAAAGCCTGAAAAGCAGATTTTGGATTATCAACAAGCTAAGTGTCACCATGAGAAGAATAAAACAGGTGCACCAAAAACTGCCTTTACAAAATGTCTTAACTCCATTGATAACACAAGGAATTCTCAAACAAAAGTGAACCTCTCTAAGGAAAATAATTTGCAAGGCACTCTTAGTCCATTGAAGTGTGTAAAATACGAAAAGGAAGGATTCCAGCAATCCAGAGATGCTCACAAGTCTGATCTTGGTTATGAGCTTCTCACAGAACAACAAGCATCCAGTCTTACATTTAATCTTGTAAGTGATGCTCAGATGGGTGAAATTTTCAAAAGCTTATTACAAGGTTCTGATCTCTTGGAAAAAAATGGCGTCAATATCAGCAGAAATGAATGTGAATTCAGGACTCCAGAAAAAGAATTTTTAGACAGTCACAGATGCAGAAGTAATACCATAGAACTAGGGCAGGAGGTTGCTCTAAAGGAGGCCTGTGTGGAATCTAAACCAGAAGAGGATATCAACTGGTCTGTTGTTTCACCTGTAAGAACTCCCTTGTTAGCAGCTAGGGTTCAGATGCCTGTTGATCCAGATGTGCTGGATGAGAGCTGTATGTTTGAAGTTTCTACAAACACCATTTCATGCAAAGAAGATGAATGCAATTTACAGAAGAATAAATCCTGTATTTCTTCTATCCTCCTTGAAGATTTGGCTGTTTCCTTGACTATTCCATCACCTTTGAAATCAGATGCTCACCTCAGCTTCCTAAAACCTGAGAATAATTCTGGCTCAACTCCCGAGTGTGTTGTCAGCGCACATTACAGTGAAGATGCACTTCTTGGGGAAGAGGATGCCACTGAACAAGACATTCATTTGGCCTTAGAATCTGATAACTCAAGCAGTAAATCAAGTTGTTCGTCATCATGGACAAGTCGGCCTGTTGCTCCTGGTTTTCAGTGTCGCCCCAGCCTACCAATGCAAGCGGTGATCATGGAGAAATCCAATGATCACTTCATTGTGAAGATAAGGCGTGCAATGCCATCTGCACTGCCAGCATCTGACCACATGACTTCAGTGAAAGAGGCACAGGCATTCTCAGCAAAGATTGGGAAGGAAGAAATGAGAACTGGAGGAAAAGAAAAGAGCAGTCAGAGTGCCACAGCAGCCACTGTGAAAGAAACTCTCAAACCAGGTCTGGTTGAGATGGATCAGTTGCCTCATGTCAGGGCTGAACAAGAACAAAATTGTGCCTTACCTCAGGCTCTGAAGGAGTCACATAATAGTACTGGAAAGGAAGAAACTATTAGATTGCTTGGACACTGTAGAAAACCTTCAAACACAGAGAGCCGTGACACTGAAAGCTCAGATAAAAGCTCTGAGCAATCTGAGGCACACAAGTTGAAAGTATCTGAAAATGTAAATGAAATGCGAGGTAGATCTCAAGCTGCTTCTCCTGCCGGATGTAGCACAAAATCGTGCATAGATTTAAGAGATGATACTGTCAGTGGAACTTCATGTCATGCAGTGGAATTCAGAGCAGATAACAGGACACAGGAAACTTCCACAGGAAACACGGAAGTCAGTGATAAAAAAGAACTGAAAGAGTGCTTTGATGCATATATAGATTTAACAGAAGAGCTTTCCAGTGCGACTGTAGCAAGTGAATGTAAGCTTGAAACAAAACCCACTTCAAAGACTGATGGAGGGTGCCAGATAAATACAGATGATAAAACTAGTAAAAAGAGGAAAAAGGAGACTGTGGAAGAGAATTCCAACCCAAAAAGGCAACGAAAAGAAACTGAATCAGCAGGTGAGGGGAGCGATGAAAGTAATGTCAAGCCTGAAGATACAAATTCTGCAGGCAAACAATGTTCCTATAAGAAGAATGAGCTGCAGCAGAACAAAGACTCTGCTCCTTTGGCTTCATCTCCATCTTTACCTAGCCTCTATGCCAAAAACATCATTAAAAAGAAGGGAGAAGTAGTAGTTTCCTGGACGAGGTAATTTCCCATTTGATCTATTTGATTGGGTTTGGGTTTTTTTAAACGTGGTGATACACTGGGAAGAGAGAAGAAAAGGCTACTTAGCTGATGACTGAAGTTACTCAGTGGCTCTATATCCTGCTGTAAATAGAGTGGGAACCTTCTGTCTGTGCTGGATGGCTCTGTGAGATTAATGTCCATCACTTACCCTGATCTCAAAGCAAGTGTCTTTGCTTTTCTATTTAAAGCTTATGTGCCTTAACAAGTAGCAAGGGCCTCCTGTATTGCACTGTCTATACTTTTTATTTCCCCTGCCCAAATTTTTTGCAGTCCAAAAGTTCCAGCCAAGCTTGGTAGGGGATGGAGGTCTTTGATGTTCCTCCAAGACCTGGAATATTGGTGACTGCTAAAGAAGAGCAGATAAAGATATTCCCCACTTAGAAGACATGAGAGGAAATAGTTTTTTGTTTTGGGGTCTAGGCTGCTCAATCTGCAGAAATGTATCAGTCAACAATTCAACCCATATGTTCCAATTAGCAGGATGTGGGTGACAAATGAGATGACTGTATGTGTTGAAAATACATGCAAAATTATTGTGATGTGTTCTTATTTTTAGGAAACTATAGTTGGCAGGTTTTGCTGTTCTTGCTACAACTCTATACAATCAACACTTTATAAAGGGCTTCTAAAATTTTTAGAACAGATTTTTCTAAACTATAATTCAGATATAAAATAAGTTTCTAGGTAGCATTTTGAAAGAAAATCAATTCCATCATGGGAAGAAAGACAGCAAAAGCTAATACAATTTTTTCACATGCAAACCAGTGAGGTAGGAAGAGACAGTTTATAGTTTTACTTATGAATGTGACTAGGTATTCAGTGTCACAGGTTTTGTCTATCTTAGAACAATACCTAAAAAAAAGACATTTATTTAAATAACTAGTCATTACATTTTTCTTTGAAATGGAAGAAATTAAATACAATTTATTGGAATAGGACAGGTTTCAACCAAATATAATGGCTTTATATACATTTTGCTTAAATTCATTAGTGAGACACAACAAATCGGTGGCACACATTAAAGAATTGACTCCTGGTTCTCTATTTTCACATGCTCTGAGTGTATTTGTTACAGTAAGCCACTTACAGAAGTCAAACACCTCTCTGGTTAATCTTTGAAGGGCAGTGGGCCGTAGGTGAAAGCTGCTGTTTCACCTTGCAAGTCCACCTGGAACTACTGACTCCCATTGAATATGAGTTCCTTTCAGTTTAAGTTTAGATGTCTACTTTAGAAGTTAAAAGTCCTTGACTTTGGTTTGGGGATAACTATATTGTAATAATCCTGCCCTTCCTAATAAGGGAGTATGTTCTCCACTATCACTTGTTTGTACTAACTCTGTTACTCTGTGCTGATAGAGGAGAGGATCCTTCATAAATTCATTGCTACTGTTTGAAATCATGTTCTGTGGTTTGGAAATACTCAAAACTTTTATGTATCATTTTGTTTGTCTGCATGTACACAGCTATGAGTATCAATATTTTAAAATTGCCTTTTTGCTGTAGAAACGATGACCGAGAAATTTTACTGGAATGTCAGAGAAAAGGACCATCAAGCAAAACCTTTATTTCCTTGGCCACCAGGCTGAACAAAAGCCCAAGTCAGGTAGGTGATATTGTTCTTATATTTGATAATAGCAATGTTCCTACATTTACAATTGCAAAAATCTCTGAAGATGTTCCACAAATTTGGAGTTGTCTTTTCCTCATGTCTTTTGTTGAGGGGATCTTGGAAAAAAAAGAATCTTAGATTCTCCCAGTTGTGCATTTATGCCACTCTTCCCACTTAGCCATTTGGTGAATAGTCAGTATGCTATAGCAATATGCATACAACAATAAGAAATATCAACCTAGAGTTTAGTGAATTCTCTACATAAGGTATAGCTATGCTAAACAAAAAGGTGTTTGACTCTCATCTACGGACCATTTTTGTAAAATCCTTAGTAGGAAGATTGCTCCATGATGAGCCAAAAATGCCTGAAACAACAGTTGTACAAGAGGGTAGAAAATAATCAATAAACTGTGCTTTTTGTGGAGCACAAAATAATCTTCTGTCGTTACATTTGAATCTTGGACATAGTTATATCTGACAAAATTCAAGACTAATTGAGGCTTTAATTTTTTTTTTCCTTCTTCTTACAGGGAAACCTGTGTTAAACCAGTAGTTAGTCTCCAGGTTAATCACAGACAGCTAGAGCCATTTCAGATGTCAAAGGTATAAGAGTGCTTCTAGATCCAGTTGATCTGTTCATGGTGCTCCTAAAATTCTCCTACTAAAATGTATTGGAAAGAAATGAAATAGTGATTGTCTTCAAAAACTTTATGCTGTCAGATGAATCTCTCTTGGTGGATATGGAAATCTGGGGCCTTAATGGTATATGTTCTTTTTTTTGTCTCCATTAGGTTTCAGTAAGATTCAAGCAGTTAATGAAGCTGTTCAAGAAATGCACGAGCAAGTAAACTCACACCAAGTTGCTTCATGATTACTGGGCTTACTTGCTGTTACCTGCGATGATGGACCATAACCACTGCATTCATGTGATGGGATTACTGGCAGTACCCAAGCCAGGATACTAAGTTTGGTAGATCTGATGCACTATTTTTTACTTGTCCATGTTTCCTCTGACATTATTTAACAGAGTAACACAAAGGGAACTTTACAAACAAAGCGGTTGGGAGAGAGTGGGCTTGTACAAATGGAGCAGTATCATTTCAAGGAGGTGACATCTCCTGTTGGTTAAAGGTGTTGTGTAAGCAGAGACAAGGGTGTGCAGTCAAGTCAAAGTGCTGGCTCTTGCTTTGATTGCCAGGAGTACTTCACTGGTGATGTCAAAACTGTGATCTTAAAAAATAAGAGTGGGTTTGAATCTAGTTGGTAGATAATCCTGGAAAATTGCAGGTGTGTCATCTTGGTTACCTTGGAATTAATTTTAAGAAGTGAGGCCTTTTTCTTTTAAAATAAGGCAGGACAATGATAAAAAATAATTCCAAAAGCTGCTTATCTAGTAATTGAATTCTGATACTCAGGAATAGGTGGGTCTTGCTGCTTTTCCTTAACAAACATTTGTGACAGTTGTTTATGTTAGAGAGATTTAAATCTAACTGATTCTGTTGTCAGAATAGTCAGTTTGCAGAGTAGCATAAATGTTATTTTGTATCAATGCTACACTGCAAAGGCCATTATGTTTTTCTCCAAATTACATCTGGGAGACATATTTAATTTAGGTATTCAACATAATAAGCATTCTGTTTTATTTTTTAAAATATTAAAAATTGAGAAGCGATTTTCTTTTAAAAATTAATTTAAAAACAGACCTTTACGGTTTTATACAGTGTGACTTTATACTTACTTACCAGGAGTAAAACTTCTGTAAAAACAAGCAGTTCCAAAAGCTTGTCAACTTGGCATGTTTTGACAGGAATTGTATCTATCTTTACAAATTGTTTAGTGCATTAGAATTTCATTATGTTCTATTTTAAAGAGCTTTTTATAACTGTTTCCTGTTCTACAAGAACATACATAAAGAGTGTGCGTGTGTGTATACATACATAGATATATATATGTGTGTGTATACACACACCTATATACAGCTCATACATATTGCTGTTTTATCCCAAATTTTTTTTAAAAAATTCTTTTTTCTTCTCCCTGAGAAACATTCCTGGAAATTGCAAAGGTGTTTCTTTTATAAATTCATTTATTTTTGAGGTTTTATTCTTTATTGGGGATCAGAATTGCTGTAGTCGTTACTTGGTCAGAGCATCTGCTAAGTTTAGTTAGACTTCATTTAAGAGCCTCACCTAAGTGCATTGCCTTTCAATTTGGATTGAATTGGCTCTTTTTCAGAGTCCAATGACCATTTCTTCAGTGTCAGCATGTTATTTTTGCTCCCTCTCCAACTAATGGGACAGACTTTTCTCTCTAATAAACTGTCAGGTAATTTGTCAGTGATGTTGTCACTGACTCTTTCTGGAGTATTGTAAATGTGACCTGTGGAATGGATCGTTATGCTGCCAAGCAGTGCATTGTCCTCATTTCAGGCAGTGCACTGGAAATTGTTAGAAGGAATGGCTTGAGTAGGTGATGATGTCAGTTCTGGCCGTCTTCCTTCTTCTTACGTGCTTGCTTCTCAAACATTTGGTTTTGATGATCAAATCTCACCTTCCGTGCTATGCTGGCAGTGCCTGGTGATTTCAGTGGAGATTGGTGCACCTACTCATGCTTATTCTTCACAAACATTTCCAACAATTGTTTATTAATCGGAGATTAAAGGTAGCTGAAACTGTTTGCAGAGTACTGTTCATATTAGTGGAAAAGTTGGGCTCTACTAAGAGTTCTCCTTCAACCATATCCTTAAGAGATCAACATGTGCACAGTACTGAAGGCACTGAGGGAAGGCACTTCTCTCCACTTAAGTGCTTCCTCTCTGTCTCTAAAAAGCAGGCAGTATTTTATTACAAAGTTTTATTCCTTGTGTGTGTTTACTTACTTTCATATCTGTATAGGTTTGACTGTTTTGAGTCTGACTTGGATTCCTTTTTTTGTAAAGTATCACACTTGTTTAATGTTCTATCTATTGTAACTATGTGTACAGGTTCCTACATGGTCATGTAAAATATCTGAAGATTGTATATATATAAATATATGTATAAAAATAGAAAGTTTTGTTTAGCCAAAGATGATTTTTTTATCTATATAAAACTACAGGTTTATTTTGTATAAACTAAATAGTTTGCTTACTGTAAGAGCAATGCAAAAAATAAAACTGTAAAACTCACACATTCTTGTTGAACAAAGGTTGGTTTGGGGTGGTTTTCTACCATTGTTTGTAATTTATTTCTTCAATATCATTTTTGATACATATAGGCACAATGTACTATATGTAAATCTACAGTCTTCTTTGTGGAACCTCAGGTAAATGAAACTATTTTCTATAACTGTTGGCTGTTGGCTTGACAACTACACATGCTGTGAAGCAGCATTAAAATTTACTTTTGTTAGTTTGTATAAATGAGTAGCTATGTTGATGTTCTGCCCAATAAATATGAAACTCAGCAGCTGCTCCTCTGGCGTAATTACTGCTCTGAATACTTACTGCTTGTTTCTTAGTGGGTGCAACTGGATCAGCAATTAGACAATTTCACAAATTACATAAAACCTTTAAGCTACTTAAAAATTAGAACCTACAGCTTTAATCGTTTTTTCTGGAAACATTTAGTTGAGTATTATGAAGGAGAAAGACCTTTTTGTATTTAAGGCCTTTCAGTGGAAAAGTGTAACTGGTGCCCCTTTGAGAGTCTTACTCCACCTTGCTAGTGAAGAATAGGTCTGCTTCTATTCAACACACATTACAGGATTCCATTTAAAAACTCTTGAAGAATGTGAATTTTCAAAAATTTTCCAGAATGGAAATTCAGAGAGTGGGGCTTATAGATTGTGGTCTTTGATAATTAGCCCTGTCCAAAACTGCAGCTATCCTTGCTAGTTTAGACAGCAGCATGGAGCAGGGCAGGTTGCAGTAGCTCTGGATGTGAGCAGCCAAGTGTAGTGCTGAGGCTGCAAAGATGTCCCTGGTCTGTTTAATAAGGGAGCTCCTGTGAAAGGTAACTTACCCCAGAAGGAGCAAGTCAGTATTGGGTAGTAACTGTAATGTTTATCTGTAGTAAAACGGAAAAAGGGGCACGGTCAAGCAAGGTGACTTTTAAAAGCCAAGGGGTTTCTAGACAGGTTACACTGTTCATGGAGTGGTTTAGTAGGCTAAAGGTAAAATTCTGTAGTCTCATCCTGGCATTTCAATATGCCTATACCTGAATTACTTTGTCTACAGCCTGTTTTCTAGCTTGCTGTTCCACATCCATTGGCTTCAGAATTTTGTGATGGGTTCACTGGGAAAGCAGAAGCATATACACTTTGAGGTGTTTTTGACCCTGTCCTGTTAGCTGTTGTGAATGTCAGAATAGGAATGTATTGGTACAAAGAAGTGCTACTGCCTGTGTTACGAGATTACTGTTGGTTCCTACATATATCCTTTTCTGGTTTTCAAACGCGTGAATCCCTGACAATACCAAAATCTGCAGTGCTATAAAAAGTGTGTTTGGACCTAATATTTTAAGAGCTTCTTTTGTACTAGCTGCCACACAATTTTGAGTCACAGAATATTGTGAATTGGAAGGGACCCACAAGGGTACAACTCCCAGCCCTGCACAGGACAGACCCAAGACCCCCACCATGTGGCTGAGAGCATTGTCCAAATGCTTCTTGAACTCTCCCAGGCTTAGTGGTGTGACCACTTCCCTGGGGAGCCTGTTCCAGTGCCCAACTAACCCTCTGGGTGAAGAACCTTTCCCTAATAATCTAAACCTCCCCTGACACAGCTTCGTGCCATTTTCTCAGGTCCGCACAGTGAAGAGATCCATACCTGCCTCTCTGCTTCCCCTTGTGAGGAAGATGTAGACTGAACAAAGTGACCTTAGCCACTCTATAAGGCTTCCCCTCCCCACCCTTCACCATCTTCATTGCCCACCTTTGGACACCAACAACTTAATATCTTATTTTGTAGCACCCAAAACTGCACTAAATATTCAAGGTGAGGCTTCCCCAGTGGAGAGCAGAGCAGAGCAGGACAATCCCCTCGACTGGCTGGCACTGCTGTGCCTGATGCCCCCCAGGACATGGTTGGCCCTCCTAGCTGCCAGGGCACTGCTGACTCGTTCAACTTGCCATCGACCAGGACCCCCAGGTCCCTGTCTGTGGGGCTGCTCTCCAACTGCTTGTTTCCAGTCTGTATGTACACCCTGGGTTGCCCCATCCCAGCTGCAGAATCCTGCTGTCACAGGCAAGACAGAGTAAATGCCCCATACTGGATTTGTATACTGGGGTTTATTGAAGAACCAGCAAGCTTAGAGCTTTCACTCACCTTGGTTGTTATCAGTTCCTGCTCCAGCACTATATTCCCTGGGTCTCCACTTTCCATATGGGAGGACAAGGTCAGACATAAAGATGTGCTGGTTCCCACTGTGCTACTGCTCACTGTTGCCTATTCCAGGCGCCACTGGCCAAGGTCCCATCTCTCTGAGCTGCAGAGTATTCCCGCCCAGCATATCCACACATGCTGCCTGCTGGCATTCACATTGTAAGCTGATTTCATCTATGGCAGATGCTTATAGCAAGAGAGCTTGTATGAGCAGTTCTTTAACAACACTGTTCTGCTGCTAAAGCAGAAACACAGCAAATGGTCCCTGAGCAACCCACTGTGACCTCCCCTGTCCTCTGAGAAAACCAAAATCTTAAACCAGATTGCTTCAAGGGCAGTGAGGTAGCCAGCCTGTGGTTCTGGTGTTGTGACCTGCTGAGGGGAAGAGGTGGGACAGAAATGTGCTGGGATCAGAATAAGCTGCTTCTGCAGTGAGTGACAGAGGACGTTCTCTGACAGCATGAACATGTCACAGGTACTGCCGCTCTTGCCCATATCTCAAGTTTTCGCAGTGAGCAGAGATGAAAAGAGTGTTCCTGAGAAACACTTAGATGCTATGGAAGCTGCTGGAGATTCCAGGTCAACACTTTCTGGTGAGGCAGCACAGAACACCCAGGCCTGAGTCAAAGGTCTGAGACAGCTGAAGGATCAAGAAAAGGCCTTAGGGACTTGGTGACCAGATTTGGAAAAAAAGGGGCATGAAAATAAAATGACAATGACAGGTACATGAGAGTATATGGATAAGAAAGGTTTGTGGAGGTCTGGGTGTCTCAGATGAATATTTACATGTCTCTCAGGAGTAGAAGGTGTAGCCCTACTGCCCCTAAAGCATTTGTAATGTGGGGAAAACCCACAAATCTTCTGTATCAGAGTGAGGCTAGAGGAAAGATGTACCATCTGCATCTGCTGCAGGGCAAGACTCTGAAGGCACATTCAAACAGGGCTTCCAGGGAGACCAGTACAACTTGTCTGAGAGAGAAAGATGAGATGATACATCAATCAGAGATAATTCCAAAGAAGGAGTGGGGCTACTGTCATTTGAGAACTGGACATTGGTTAGTGAGACGGGAATACCTTTAGGAAGAAGAGTCTGAAATGAAATCGGTCATGTGCCTTATAAGATGGAAGAAAAGGGCCAGAAGTTCCAGAGCAGGAGAAGAAAAAATGAATATTTGGAATTTCCATAATGTTTAGACCTGGGCAAGACTAGGCAGCAGGAGCTCTTAGTATCAGAACCTCAGCTCTTGTGGTCCTAATTTCTCACAAAGTCCTATTTTGGCTTCTCACTTCCTTTTTTAAGTCTTGTCCCTCACAGATACCAGTTCTCAATGGGCTTGGGGTGGCTCTCTAATCCTGGTGAAGAAGGGTTAATGTGCTGAAAACATGTGTTTCTAACTGAAGCCTTCAGTCTCAGTTCCTGTGGCCTCCATTTCCAAAGACTCAGTCTAACATATCCTAAATTAACTCACCAGGCAACAGAGGATGAAATCGGACATGACCGATCAATCCTTGAGCATTGATTCAAAGCAAAACTAATGGAATGTAAAGAAAATGTAAGACTCTGATGTACTGTAAAGGCTGAGTATTTAGTCGTTTAACAAAATAAGATTTCATTTGGGAGCCAGATGGGGGTGTGAAGTTTGAAGAACTGACTAAAACAAGGCACAGGGACTTTACAAACTACTGCCATAGAGATTGAGCCTTCGGGGCATGGCTTTGTTAGATGCCTCTGACTAAAATAATTGCACGATAATTTTGGCTAGAGGCACCATCCAATCATCTGACGATTTTTAAACTGTGCATGAATAGTTTAGATGGACCAATTTTGGCATCCAGCTACATAGAACTGAGAAGTGCAACATCTGTGTTTTGGCTGTTGGGGAAAAAAAAAATGTCCTAGTACTATCGAAGAAACGTCTCTGAGGCACAACAAGCAGTGTTACATGCTCCTTCTGCAATGCTCCAAGAGACTAACCAAGGGCTTTCTCCTAAGGTAAGTGGCAAAAAAATAATTCTTCCTAGGGCAGTACAGAGCAGACAGGTCCTGGTCAGACTTGAAGCAATGTAAATTAAACCCTTGAGTATTTGCATCTTAACATTTAACTATTTTCTGACAAGAACTCTAAGGTTTAACTCTGCTTTTTCAAACTACAGCTGATGAAAACCTAGCATAAATTTAGTATAGAAGTGAATAGTGCCAAATAATCAGATGAATTTAGAAGAACTAATGAAATCAAATAAAGAAACTTTTTCCAAGTAATGTGGTGGACTTGCACCTTGTTCTAACTGATTACATGGATCATTTTTTATTGTTTGAAATAACCATATAAAAATACTTGGGCAGACACAAAAGTCATCAGATGGTATAGTGGGAAATGTCCCAGGTATGTACTATCTATCCTAAATTTTGTATATTTCTAGTCTAGAAGGCTACTAGTCTAGAATAGGCTGTAGTACTAGAATACTAGAAATTCTAGTTTACCAATAAACTGGAAAGAATGATATGAATTATATTTGAAATTACTCTCTTACAATAAACTGAAATTACTCTCTTAGGCAGAATTCAATTAAGACCAGGGAAAGGAAAACAAATGGAAAAATTGGAAGCACATTGCTTTGACAAGGTTTTAAAGTACTTTGGACTGATTTCTTAGAAACTCTGGGGTTTGTGGCTTTAAACCAACTCCTTTACGTTATACACAACGTATATATTTATGCTGTGTTTCTACTAGTGAGTTGAGGGAAAGTGTACTGGCATAATAGACTCACTTAGAGGGTGAATTATACCACTCTTACAGTTACCCTCCTCTGCTGGCTTTTATAAAGGAAAGGAGAGGACAGAGTTATTTAAATACTTCCAGAAAAAACTTAAGAAACAAGTGTCTGTAGAGCCAGAGTGGTATGCTTATACTCCTCTCTTGCCCCAAAGGATTACATTCACTTTGTGCTCCAAAATGGACAATGATGGTTCCTACTGCTAGAGGATTACCAGCATTTCATCTTTGGGATTAACACAAGTCTCCATTTTCCTTTTATTCCTGCATTTGCATTTTAGCATCATACTTAGGTTTTTGTTGTTTGATGTTAGGGTTTTTTTGCTGAATCAGTTTCAGTGATGGATCAGCCACTTGCAAGGCAGCAAATATACCCTAAGCTTCTTTGCTTAACTGTTGTGTTGCCATCATTCCATCACCTTTTGGGAGAAGTGGGACAGAGCAATTGGCAAGCGTCACCCACTTGTACTTGGCCTCTTTGAGTACTCTGAGTTTGTCAGCTTGCTCTATATAAAACTCTGCTTTTCCATTTACTGAAGGTGAACTATTCTGTATTAGCACTTCCAAGCTTGGAAATACAAATTCAGCCTGGCTAGTTTGAGATGTAATGTTTTCCAGCCAATGAATCAACAGACTAACCTGTCTGCACCCATCCAGACAATGACATCACAATAATTTCACATCTGCTCTGAATAAAATCCATATGAAATCAGAAGAAAGATCTGGCATAGTTCTTTAAAGGTGAGGGAAATGAACTACAATAATTATTGCTGACTTTTTTTTTTACATATGTCTTATTTCAGTTATATACATAGGAGGGAAGGAGTGAGGAAACAAGATATTCCAGGTGTGTCATAGCACTTGAATAGCTAGGTTTCCTTAAGCAGTTCCATGTGTGAAAAGGCAAGTTCCTTGTGAAAATTCAAATTTGCAGATTAAAAATAAATCTCAGGCATGTAATAATTAAATCTGTAGAATGCCTATGCTGAGAATAACTGCACTGCTGGTTACAACTGAAAATCTTTACTTGCAGTGTCGATAAATACAGCCTTGAAGCAGAATTGTACTACATGGGATCGTATCATAAACCATAACAAAGCCATATTGATAATGGTGACATCACCCAGCTATGCTATCATTTTAATTTGTGTAAGATTTTGGGCACATCAACGAGCCACTCTCAAAAAATAAGCTTAGAATTTGCACTTTCCTAAAGGTTGTGGTTTAGTGGAATTTAGGATGTTTTGAAAGTATAGTAACATTAAAAAAATCAAGCACAAACCCTAAGGTAAATACGATCCCAGTTGCTTTCAATAATTTGTTGCTGCATTAGCAGAAAAAATTCCTGGGACACAACACCAAATATGCACTGCATTCACAAATAAGCAGTCAAGTACTTTACATTTCAATTCCCCACATTGCCTGAAGCTCTTAAATAGTCTCGAAGAAGCAGCTTGGAAATCAACCTTCTGGTAGGAGAACATAAATCAGTTTGCTGGTGAATCAAAGAGATCCTAAGAAAGAGCTAGGTAAAAAGATCATTGCAGACTCACAGCTAAAAACCTCCACATCACCCCATTATGTAATCCCTGATTTCATTATCATATATGTTGAAGTTTATAATTAAAGTCTTGTTTGTTCAGTAAAACCTAATGCATAAAATTAAAGGTATTAATTATAGAAGCACTAAGTTTATTAATATTATCCTAGAACTGAGGCTACAAATGTACAGCTATGTGTAAATCAGCAATGAATTTGTAGTTTTAGGAAGCCAAGACAGAGCTCCATGAATTGTTATCATGGTATATAGGGAGACATTGGATGTATGGCACTAATAATGCTACTACCTTGGGGTAAAAAGTGAAACTTCTTTTTTGTCACAGTTAAAGGATACTTTTCAAAACTTTATCGGAGAAGTAAAAGTCATGAAAATTATGTATTATGCCTAAACTGTGGCAAAGCCACAGTCAGTGTGGAATGGAGTGGGTGTAGAACTAAACTTTAGTTGGCAAAGGATTTGTCTTCTTTCCTAGTGGGAAGAAAATAGAGCAAAACTGTGGGAAATAAGAAGCACTGTGGTTTACAACTGAAATGAATCTCTTTTAATCTTAAAATAAACTCACCTTTGCATCTTTGACCAGTAATCATAAAGTCAGAATTCATTTGAAGACCCAGTAAGTAGAAAATAATTATGAACTTCTAGGAGTTCTCTTGCTATCAGAAGAATGTGTATGAAAGATCATTATTAAAACAAAATTAAAGAAAACAAACTAAAAAGGGCTGTTTCCAAAAGAAAACCATCGTATGAAAATAACTTTTTTCTTTCGTTTGTTTCAGAAATGAACTTCTGACCATGGGGGACTGGAACTTGCTGGGCAGCATCCTTGAAGAAGTGCACATTCACTCCACCATAGTTGGCAAAATCTGGCTGACAATCCTGTTCATATTCCGAATGTTGGTACTGGGAGTGGCTGCTGAAGATGTCTGGGATGATGAGCAGTCTGAGTTCATCTGCAACACCGAGCAACCTGGCTGCAACAACATCTGCTATGACAGAGCCTTTCCCATCTCTTTGATCAGATACTGGGTACTACAGATCATATTTGTCTCCTCACCATCGTTAGTGTACATGGGCCATGCACTCTACAGGTTAAGGGCACTGGAGAAAGAGCGCCAGAACAGGAAAGCCCACCTGCGGGCTCAGCTGGAAGACCTGGAGCCCATGCTCGAGGAACACAGGAGAGTGGAGAGAGAACTGCGTAAGTTGGAGGAACAGAAGAAAGTGAACAAGGCACCCCTGAGAGGGTCCCTGCTGCGCACCTATGTCCTACATATCCTGACCCGGTCGGTGGTCGAAGTGGGCTTTATGATAGGTCAGTATCTTTTATATGGGTTTCACATGTCCCCTCTTTACAAATGCACTCGGCCCCCATGCCCTAACACGGTGGATTGTTTTGTGTCCCGACCCACAGAGAAGACCATCTTTATGGTTTTCATGAACAGCATTGCTGCAGTCTCCCTCTTCCTCAACATCCTAGAAATCGCCCACCTGGGCCTCAAGAAGATCCAGAAGAGCCTCTGCGGGCAGCCGCAGTGGCCGGCGGGCCCCTCGGAGGAGGATGCCAGCCTGTACAACTCCAAGAAGAGCTCCGTGGTGCCGCCGCCCTGCCTGGCCAGCAACGCGGCTCCTCCGCGCCCCGCGCCCCCCGCGCCGCTGCCGCCACCACCCCCCGCGCCCCCCGCGCCCGGAGCTGCGGAGCGGCAGCACCGCGGGCAGCTCCGGGGCTCGCCCCCGCCGCGCCGCCGGCACCACGGACAGCACCGCCCGCGCTCCTCCAGCAGCGAGGACGCGCCGCGGGCGGCCACGCCGGGCGTCGGGGCGGGGGCGGCGGCGACGACGGGGGCTGCCCGCCGGGCTCCCCGCAGGCACAGCCGCGTCAGCGCCTGCCGCGATGTGGATGAGGAGCGCGGCGACTCCCCCGACAGCGGGCACTGCCCGGGCACCCGCAAGTCCAGCTTCCTCTCCCGCGTCCTCAGCGGGAGCCGCGCGGGCAGCGACAGCGACAGCACCGCGTCCCGCGGCGGGTCCGGCCCCGGTTCCGCGGCCGCGTCCGGCTCGGAGGGGCAGCGCGGCTCGGAGGGCGCGCCCAGCCCGCAGCCCGCCGGCAGCGCGGGACGCCGCGTGTCCATGGCAAGTAGCGTCCGGGACAGCCCGCGGGAGGGGGGCGGCGGGGGGACCCCGCACCCTGTCCCGGCCCGGGGAAGGAGGGGGCGAGCCGGGGGGCAGCAAGGCTCGGACAGGACTTCTAACGCAGCCTCAGCGCCGCGCGGCCTCCCGGACCAAGCCAAGCTCCCAAACGTTCGGTCTCCTTCAGTGAGAGCAGAAACATCAGGGAATTCCTGAGTCTCGAGGAGCTCTAAGTCACCGAATCTCAGCTTCTTTATACTTATTCCATCATCCCAGTCAACTCGACGAGGACTGTGCCAGGGAAAACTTCTTCAGCTCCAACCAGCTTGACACTGTAAGAAAGAGCTCTTGAATCCATTGAGTTTAATGACCCCTCTTCTCTCAGCTTCATGGGCTTTCTCCCAGAGGTGACCACCTAGTCGAATAATTGTCCAATGAATAAATCAAAAGATCTACATATAAAACCCCCACTAAATAATTGCAATGACAGAGCCAATGACTGACTATAGAACTGCTTTTTCAGCAGCTGTTTCTTTTCCTTGGCCACATGCTCTAGGCTTGCTTACAGTCAGGGTTTATAAAATATAGTGCTTCCATACAAGAATTGACAAAGCTTTCATAAAAGTGATTTGAATTCTGATTGCCTCAAATAACAGGTTTTGTCCTCTGAGAGCAGAGAGGCTCCTTTACAAACACTTTCAGTAGCAAGCCCATAAGTACCTTTTTATAGGGCATCTAATAAAAAAAGTTGCTTCACACAATGCTCAAAGTGATAGATTCTATTCCATTTCCCCCCCCTTACTCTTCCTAAAAAACCAAACCAAACCAAACAACCCATATCTATTCCTATATACTAAATAAACAAAACAAAACAGTCAACCAACTTCAAATCTTCCATGGCAAGAAACAGAAGGCACTCTTGCACGTTGCCTATCCAAAAACTGTTTGCAGGTTCCAGTTTTCATGCAGTTACAAGCCAGTCAGCATAAGCCATGTTAACTTGTCACTTAGGTGCAGCTTAAGCACTTTCCACTTTGATATCTCTAATATAGGGTGAGGACATAGAATATAATATGTCAAGCTGCTGTGTGTTTTTCTTAAAGGTGAAGGCAGAAAGTTATTCAATCACTACAGAATTTCAGTAGCATCCTGTTGAGAGTTCACAGAAGTTGCTTGGCAGTTTTTCCTTTGTAATGACAATGACTCTACCTTCCAGGGGAAATCTTCAGAGAAATATAATCAATTTGCAAAACTATATCATTATTCTTGAAAGTAGCACTCTTCTGGCTTGCTGCCTTTGGGGATCATTATGTACAGGACCGGTACTAGCATTTTAAAGTGCGACTCATGTGGGTATGCTACCTGATGTTTTCTGCTTACAGCACATGATATTTAAAAGTAAATGTACTTCTAAACACAACTGAGTCAAGATTTTGGCAAATGCACTTTACTCTGCATTGCTACAGTGTTTTATGAATACTGACTTCAATACACAAATATGCTGGTGCATCATAAATATGTTGAACTTGGACACTAAAACTTGAATATTCCTATAATAGTTGTACTCCCCAATTCCTATATTAACTATTTAATTTTGATCGCCAAAGGCAGTCAGCATTGGTTAGATTTGTTTCAGTTTGACTTCCAGAAGACAATCATTGTGTATTAATGATAGAATCATAAAATGATTTTGGTTGGAAAGAACCTTAAAGATCATTTAGTTCTAAACCCCACCCTACCATGGACAGGGACACCTTCCGCTCGACCATCTTCCTCAAAGCCCTTGATGACCCCTGTAAGTCCCTTCCAAGGCAAAATATTCTGTGATTCTGTGACAATGTGGCCTTTAACACTTCCAGGGATGGGGCATCCACAACTTCTATGGACAACCTGTTCCAGTCCCTCACCACCCTCATAGTAAAGAATCTCTTCCTCCTAAAGCTACTCTCTTTCAGTTTAAAGCCATAGCCCCTTCCTCTGTCAGTACAGGCCCTTGCAAAAAGCCCCTCTCCAGCTCTATTGTAGACCTCCTTCTACTTACTGAAAGGCCAAAATTAGGTCACCCTTGAGCCTTCTCTTCTCCAGGCTGAACCACCTCAACTCTCTCAGCCTGTCTTCATAGGAGAAGTAATGTTTAAGTAAAAGAAAAATGATTAGACTTACCTGTGTGATAGGAGTCCTAAAAACTAGCAATCCTCTTTTAAAAAAGAAGTACTTAAAAGTAATTGTAATTAAAGAATTCCAAATGAAGGACACAAAAACATAACCGTCATCCCTAATTAACAGTGACTTGCCCCAGTAGTGCAGAGAAAGGACAGATACTTTTTAGCATATCAATGAATCCATATGCACATATTCTAAACAGCCAAAATACAGTCTGTGCTAACCTGGATCTCACTAATCTGAGCTGGGTAGTGTCATGGAGCAAAAACAAAGCAGAATTCACATTGTTCTCCAATTTTCTTTAATAACTCTCCCAAACTATCATCTTAGTTCCATAGTGGTTCAAGTGTTTTGTTTTTCCCTTCATCCGTACCACTCGGCACGAATTTTTCTGTAGCATTCTTTATATTAGGTTCAACAAGAGAGGAATAGCAACTCAGCATGGAAAACATCACTTTCTACACCTCAACAACCATTCTAGCAACCTCCAGTCAAATACATACCCGTGCTCTGTGCTAAGACAGGAAAGAGTGTTAGACATTCGAGTTTGGTGAGGAAATAACATTGATAATACTGCTCAGTGACGGGGTCTTTTTTGGAGAAGTGTTATCAATGCCATTTCCACACCAAACTCAAATCTCTAACAGATAAATACTTATTATTAGGGACAACTAAATGTTTTAAAATTTACCTCCCATAATGTACTGCACCCTCTTGGTCAAACCATGAAGACTAAGTGATGGATAGTAGTTGGCCAGGTCATATAATGTGATTTTTTCAGAAGTACAAAACTGCATCTGTCAAAGAGGACAGGAAATTCTTCTTAGGATTTCCTCCTTGGAAGAAAAGACCCATGAGAAAGAATGCATTTAATCCTTCACTGAAAACCCTCATGAAGCAGTGTAGTAGGATATTGAATACAAAATATATGTTTCGCTTATAAGGATTCCTCACCTTTTTCAGACTTCAGTTCAAACCAGACCAGCTCTATATACATGAAAGAAGAAATGCCCTTTCCATTGGTAGGATTTTTACAGACTAACCGTGTTTGGCCACACTGCAAATTAATAAGGCTATTTAAAACTTCCTCATGGAGATGAAGGGGCATTTCATCATTTCACATCCACCTGTGGCATAAAACCCTGAAGAATATTTACACTCCAGCTGTTTAGTTTTGCACCCAAACCACTCACTTTTCATGCTCTATTCAATTTCTTGCTCATTGCATTATGAGAAGTTATCCACTATTTAGATCAGGAAATCAAAATGAGAGACACAAAACCTGAAAAATTTATCGGGCTAAAGGCTTCTCATGAGACTCTGATTCTTTGGGAAATGGTATCTTTTGTTAGGCCACTGTTGGTCAAGCTTAAGATGTATTAGATTCTGAAGACAGGCCACCAAAACTGGACCTTCACTGCATCAGGAAAAGCACACAGCAAAGCAAAGGTGGAGAGTCACTGCATGATATGAGGGTCATTTCCAACTGATTTCACTCCACCTAGACACAAGGACAGGAGCATCACTGACCATATGGACGAGCTAATCTCGACTTGATGGGGACCTAGGCTAAATAATGTTACAAAACACTGCATTGATGGGGGAATTCAGCAAATGTGTGCAGCTAGGACAGGATATCTGCAAGTCTCCAAAACCTTGGTACTGAGGACCACAGTCAGCATGCTTTGAAGTGGCAGCAAACAATTTGTTAATTGATAACTGTCTCCAACCTAATAATTTTCAAGGCTCACTCACAGGATTAATCTTAGAGAATGGTATCTTATCTTCTGAAAGATATTGTGGGTACACACATAATTCTGGCCTAAGGTTTGCATCTCTCACCACATTTTTACTTTTATTTAGGGGAAGATACAGCCATGGAGCAAAAGGACACCTTCTGAGGGGTCCTAGGCTGCCAGCCTCCCTTAGGCAAGCAGGCCTTAAATGGCAGCTTTTCACACACAAGTCAGTGAAAAGAGCTGAACAGAATTTAGTAGAACTACAGCCACAACTGACAGCTAGGACCTGAATTCACAAAGATGTGTAGGAATTAATGCTGCTGTTGTAAGACTCTACACATGAATGATGGTATGAGAAAAACCCCTCATAATTTGTGCCAGTCGTGACCTTGACTGGTGGATGATACATTTTTAAGCCTGGTAAGATTAATAGACTGATGCAGTCAAAGGTCAGCATGTAACTAGTACAGATACAAACTGTGCTCTCTTGAAAATAGGCAGGGCCAGGAATTACAGCCTATAAAAGCACCTAGCCCTTGAAACATTGCACTAAGGGGTATTATCTCACAGCCCCTGCATGCAACTCTATGTGAAGCCATTGGGAACACTGAATAACTCTTTTCTTCTCTCTGGAGAGGAAATCAGATCTGACCACTCCAGCTGAACAATTAGAGAAGATGGGACCTTTACTTCCAAAGGCACCCTTTGCCAGAATCAAGCAGTCTTCTTCCTCACCCATTCTCTGCAAACCAAGGAACGACTGCAGAACATCAGAAAGCTCAGTTGAACATGACCACAGCTTGACATTGTATCTTCAGTGTCACAATGTCATCCCAATTCAACAACTGAATGCAAACATTTCTACAAAACCTGGAGGCTCTCTGGTATTGCATTTGCTGGATGCATTTGACATCTTTTGCTAGCTATGTCTCTTCCTTCTTTTCTAAAGCAGAGGATTCCAGTTGCATGGTACCTGAGCATGTCCAGTATCAGTTCTTTTTGATCTCTATATGACAGTTTTCTAAAGAACTCTATGGTGTGCTCTAACACCTGTGAGTTTTAATTTGGTTAACTGGGATTGTGAGTATTTATGTTAGATTGCCAGCTCTTTTCACAAGAGCATCACCTTTTGGACGACTTGGAATTAACTCACAATTGCAACCCATGCCTAAACCTGTATTAAGAGAACTACTGGGCTAGTCCTCTTGCTAAAGTACCCAAGGATACCAAGAAGATGGGGGGACTTGACATTATCTAATGGTTCTGTTTCTTCATGAAGCCATGATAAATTCCTAAGTCACCAAATAAAACTGTAAGTCTTCAGAAGACGTACAATGTTCTTAGCAACCAAAATTACTAGATCGAGACCTTCAGAAAGAAATAGGCATTTTAGGCATGCCAGATTTTTGTTTTTCAAGAAGTGCTGCATGTTCCTCATCTGCTTCTCCAGAAAGATCTGTGTTTTCAAGAGTGTCATTTCTTTCAATCTGTATTTTTGGCTACAAAGTAAGAAATGCATCTCTAAAAGCAAGGGCCCCTTTTGGCGGTCAATGAGAGGAATAACGCTGATAATCAAGCAAGGGATAACACACTGATACTCTCAGCTTGAAGAACTGGTCTGAGATAGGGCTGCTGATTTTATTTGCCTGGAGGAAACAAACTCTCTGGGGCTGAAATCCTGGCTCTGCCAGTGTTGGCGAAATTTTACAATTCACTAGGTTCGGTTTCCCTCATTGCATTGCTTTTTTATTCCTCTGTGTTGTTCAATTCCTTCTTTTCTGCTTCTCAGTTCTCCATTCAGCTTTTAGCCTCTTACCCACTGGGAAAACACTTCATAGTGAACAGGATAGGAAAGAGAGAGCTGCTATTCTGCCTGAATGCTTTCCATCTTCTTCAGAACAGGGCATGTTTACTCACCCTTTCAACCATACTTGAATAAATATCCACTCATTTAACCAGCTGCTCACCAGCTCTTGTTCCTGGGGCTGGGAACAGCCTCATAAGAGTGAATGTACATTGAAATAACAAACCTGATAACCACAGAGAAGTTATTTATACAGCTGAGCTCCATTGGGAAAATTTACAGGTGGGATAAATCCTATGTTCCTCTAGGATTTTTGAGAATCCTTAAAGGTATTCACATTTAGACTTGCTGGTAACTACTGCTGGTTTTGTACAGTTTTTCAAAATAAGCACCTCTTTAAAAAGAAGTCAATAAATCCCACAGTACTTGTATTTTATTCTGCCCACAGAAGAAGCTTGTGGTGATGACAGTATGTGTACTGCTTATCATGCTAAAGCCACTTAGTCACCTGAAGGTAACCACTTACCCGTTGCAGAAACACAGATAAACTTTGTGGATCAGCAGCAGCTGAACTAAGAGTTCAACTATTGAACTCCTCCGAGGATTTGTGCAGTAATAAACAAATAAGTCAGATTTTAGAAAGTGGAACTTGCTAATTGAGTTCATCTCTGTATGGTTTTAAAGCATTCAAAAATATACAAAACCCCTTAATAGGTAAAGCAAGGGCTCTAGGACAAGTCCACTAATTTCAAACAAATTACTAAAACACACAATCATAGAATCAGAATGGTCTGTGTTGGAAGGGAACTTGAAGTTTATTGCAACTTGAAGTTGCAGTCCCCACCCTATCATGGGCAGGGACACCTTCCATTTGCTCAAGACCCTGTCCAGTCTGGCCTTGAACACCCAGGGATAGGGTGCCCACAACTCCTCTGGACAACCTGTTCCAGTGGCTCACCACCCTCACAGTAACGCATTACTTCCTAATATCTAATCTAAACCTACTTTCTTTCAGTTTAAAGCCATTACTGAAGAAAGCCCTACAAGGTAAGTATGTTGGCAGCTGAACACCAGATTCCCTTAACTATGTATGTGTTGTGGTTAATTACTGTGATAACATTTCTTTTTCTCCTTTAAGTGAATTCAGCTTCTGCTTTCTTTCTCTTGTTATCTTTCAGAGCATGCTCCTAGAACTATCATCTATCATGAAAAAGTAATGACATTCTAAGGAGAAGAAATAAACTAAGGGATTGAGCACAAACTGCCTTCAGCAGAGAGATAAAAGCAGATTTTCTGTTGCTATGTTCTTCTTACCTGCTGCTATAATGCCAAATTTATAACACAGTTTAAAAAAGCAAACAGTTTATCATTCCA
Organism: Pithys albifrons albifrons; assembly: GCF_047495875.1. NCBI lineage: Eukaryota > Metazoa > Chordata > Aves > Passeriformes > Thamnophilidae > Pithys > Pithys albifrons. The sequence goes on from NC_092459.1 coordinate 36,082,393, forward strand.
CTTTACACCAATCCAAATCATACTATACTCTTATTGATGATGCTAATGTTAGTAGTGTTTGTATCAGAAACCGGACTGATCCACAGACCTTCAAGGCAGTTTAAAACCCAAGGCACCTTCAAGAAAGAATTAGTTTGATTTGAAAGTAACCTGTGGAGGGCTACTGGCCTCTATCTCCCCAGATTTCAGCAGCTGGTGAATAAAAAAATGGAGGAAACACTCATGGAATCTGAAAGGCCAGAGAATTAGAGAGGGGAAAAACCAGCTGAAGAATATCTGCTGCTTGTCTTCCTGTGCTAATGAAATCCTCAAGCTCTGATAGAGACTTTCCAGGTAGCCTTCTCATAGTTAAACATTTTGGCTTCAAAATTGAAACTAACAGCAGGCAATTTACTTTAAGTGCAAAACATCTACTTTTCAGTTTGCTCTTCAAGAAGATCTGCAATATATTACATCAAGGTCACGAAAATCTTTTTTGCTTCACCGTATCATTAATTCATACAGAAGAGCCAAAAGACAATCAAAGCCAAAAAGAGCTCATTTTCAGTTTGGTAGGATAGCCTGGCTCTGGAGGGCTGGCTTTCTAGGTTATATGCTCCAAGTAAGCAGCCCAAGAAAGCAGCCCTTCCACTTGTGTACCTGAAAATAAAGCACCATTTTCTGACTTTCCCTCATCCTGTTTCTGGCCACATGCTTTGGGCTGCTTTTATTTGTCAGGCTTATCACAGCTCACATTTGCTATCACCTCAGCAGCGAGCGATACTTGGAACAAACTCGTTTGCCATGCAGCTTTTCCAAAGCATAAAAATTCCTTATGACTTGACAACTCTAAGGCAAGGCTAGCAGAAAGTACAGCAGGAAAATAAGTCAAGTATAAAGATTGCAGTGTTGTTGTTTTTTTTTTTCTAGTACACATGATTTACATTCATATTCTACCTTACTTGAAGCTCACTGACAACTTGCCTGTGCATTAGTTCACTATTTTCAGGGAGAAAAAATATATTAAAAAAGAAATACTTGAGATGGTGGCTATTAAGTGCCAGCAACAACTGATCAGGGATGGAGAAACAGCTTTGCTGAAGTACATTCTCTACTGTCAGGCTGTCTAAATATGGTGGATACAACATTTTCTGACAGATTTGAGGGGGTGGGAAGCTTTCTTCATATATGCTCAACAGGAAGATTCAGAAAACTGAGTAACTCTGTAAAGTAACATTTGATTTTCTTTCATGAAAATTTTAGGACTGAAAAATCACAGGCAACTTTCATTGCTGCAGATGGAGGAGAATGCAGTTGTATCACCTAGGGTTGGTGGCCTAGAGGAATGCTACCTAAGGTTTTCTTTCTGGTGATAAAAATGCCTTGGGACCTCCCTCTAGCAGCTTGCCCTCCTCCCCACTCCACAGTGCATCAGCCCAGCAAGTTTGTGACCTGGGTAAGGCAACTGGTCATGCCATTCTCCCCCTTGCTGGGTGTCCTCCTGAAAGCTATTTAGCAGGCTCTCAGCTTGCATCCAGTAAAAAGGCAGAGGTGGTTGCTATGTGTTGGGAGTCCCAGAGAGCCAACATCCTCCGCTAGATCCCTCGCCCTGCTTGTGGTAATAGCATCCAAGGCTGTTACAATTTCTTCTTTCCTTTCTGGATTTCCTGCATTACAAGTGATGCTAATGGTCCAGGGCACATTGGGACACTACTGAGATTTTTCAGCTATACTTTGTTTCTACAGAAACCTCTCTCAGTTTCTCTCAGGTTTTCCTTAAAAGGGAAACAAGTCCCAGCCTCTGGCCTTACCTACACTGGTGCTTTAGAAGACCAAAACAAAGAATTAACAGAATTGCCTTAAATCATGCACCAAGGGAATGGGTATAGATACAGCTTATTTGATCTTCCAAAACAACTTATTTCATCTTTGCAATGAAACACCCTGGGCTGTTCCTGCAGATCAAAGGTAACTGGATCCTTGGATCAAAGACTAGCAGTGAATTAGCAAAGGGACCATGCGAGTGGAGGTCTTCTTATCAGCCCAGAGATCGATCAGGCAGTAACAACTACATCCAACCTACCCTCCTGAGTCTCACCTACAACCCAGGTGTTAACCAAGCCCTGCAAGATGAATTTGAGTCAAGATGAGTTGATTTACAATACTTAATGATATGTCTTTATTTCATCAACAGAAATGGTGTCTAGACAAAATTCAGTTAACACTAGCAATTCAAATGAATGAAAAGGGTTGGGTGGGTTTTTTTAATTTTTTTTTTGCACAATACTGTATTTACAATGAGTAAATGACATTTAAAATTCATTAGTTCATAGCAATGCTTTCTTCCAAAAAGGTAAAAATTCTTAGTAACAGAGAGTAAGCATCAACAGCCACCTCATTTATTTATACAATAAAAATCACAATAAACCACAGTCACCTAGAAAAAAAATAAAGACAAGCTTAAGAACTAGTACAATAAAATGATGCATTGAATTAAGTTACATTAATCGCATAGAATTTGTGTAAAAAGTATGTAGAAAAAACACCTGATGTAACCTGTTACAGTCATTGACCAGTTATGAGAGGTACAGAGGGTTATACAGGTAGATATGTGTGAAAACTGTCCATACTGTTTGACCTGGGGAGGAAGAGAAGAGGGGTTGCACCCCCTTGCATACACTGATAAAACCCTGTTTTGAATATGGCCTCTGAAGTTTGTAAGGCATATATAAGAGGTGCACTTGTAACCAACTGGTTCTGGAACAAACTTTTAGGGCATCCCCACCCTTGAAATCAAAGGTGATGCTTGGAACTATGAGTAAACAACCATGCATCGAATATCACCAAAGTGTTTAGTATCATTCCTGCTGGTTTAAGGGATCCAGAGAGCTTCAGGCAGAGCAAACACAGTAGCGAGAGCAGGACTGAAACCATGCAGGTTTCTCTTGGGTACATCACAAATGCAGGGTAACATCAGCCTGGGTGGGGGATGCCAGCCACAACCCCCAGCATGGGGTAGCTGCTCCCTCCTCTGCCCACATCCCAGAGTGTGTGGGCTCCTCCACCTGCAGGGATGAGTCCATCTAGTGAATGCAGCCTCTGCTTGGATCCCTCCAAAATGGGGGGGGTCGTTTGGGTTCATAGCCTGGGACATCGCTGCTTCTAAGCAATCAATGAAATCAAACACTGCCAGTTGCCATTTCTATTTTGGGATGCTAGTTTCTTTTTGCATGCCCTTAATTAGCCAAAAGGGACAACAGTGGCACTGCATGAACCACACAGTGACTTTCACCTACAGAAAGGGCTCTGCCCACAGTCACTAAAGTTCGTACAAGAACAGGAGTCAACTAACTGGCTTTTTGGCAGTTATTTGATGGGTTAATGACCTTATAAAAACACATTTTTAGCATTCCTTCCTGCCAAAAAACAATTTTCTTTGCAAAAATGGCAACATTATCTGAGTAATACCTTAAAATGCATATCAGTATTTGACTTTGCTATAAATAATACCTATCTTGGTGGAGTGTAGGAAAATACTGTACACTTAGTCTTTGCAAGTAATGCCATTAAAATTTTGAGAGTAAAGGGAAGAATTGTTCTACAAACCACCAACAATAGATCTTTTAAATATACACACAGTATTTGAACATATGTATATACACATATATTGTATTCTGCAGCATCAGACCTGATGCCTGAGTTATGGAATACTCCAGGGAGTATTATAAATATACATGTATGTATTATAAACAGGAAAATACACAAACACACACTGACTAGAATTATAGATGTATGCACATACATACATACACATATTTTATATATGGATGCAAAATTAACTTGGACTGTGTTGGCAGAGACAAAACTGAAACTAAGTCAAAATCTGTTGAGAAAATTTCTAACAGGAAAGAGAGCAGAAGTTCTTTATGTTAATAGTTTTAGCTTTACCTCACTTCTGATAAAAATAAAACTGCTCCATACTTAGCAAAGTCCTCCTTATGCAAAGTTGATGCTCGTACTGAGCTAAACCTTCTCTCGGCAGCACTAAAATAGAGACTTACAAAATGCTGTAGCCATGGGCTACAACATTCACCCAGAGACACCTTCAAACACATCTCAGATCGGAAAAAAAAGGTTGAAGCAGCACTCCTTGATGCAATGGTGGAGGATGTGAACTGGAGCAAAATGTGAGTCTGTGGAAACCTGGCAAATGATCACTTTGTCTCACTGCAAAATTCACTACAGGTATTCTATTCTGCAAATGCACCCTTTGCTCTCTCTTCAACGCCACAGTAGTGGATTACAAGACACAAATGAGGATGCGGTGTTGATTCTGGAATTGCAATGCTTCACCATGCTTTCTCCCAGTGGATCTGTTTTCATTTTATTACAGGCTTATAGTGAATCCCACATGCAGATCTGCATTATTTACTAGGGAGTCATTAAGTCATATATAAAAAAAATAACTATATATCTAGGCATTTTAACTTCTATTTAAGCACTCTTTAGAATACAGACTTGACGAGGTTTTGCACTCCAGATCAACGACCACACTATCAGCATTAATCATTTCTCTGGCAGGAGTTAATCCACTTAGCAGAGTTATGTATTTAGTTCCCACTCTCCTTTTTAAAGAGAAATAGCAGTTAGCATACTAATCACTGTGGCTTGCCTTTGCAGCACATTTTACTTCCTTGGGAAAAAAATAATACAAGGATTAGATCCAAAAATATAGTGCATCTTAAAAGCAGCATATACCCTTAGAAAGACATTTAATAAATTACTTGTACAATATATAAAATAATAGTTTTATACTGCAGCATCAAACTCTGACGCCTGAGTCATCACTTTAGGAAGTCTGTGATATAAATACTGGGATCTCCTGATAACACAGCCAACATTTTTGCTTTTGTTTCGCTTGTTTTCTGTTTTGTTTTCCCTCTCTTTTTAAAATTTTTTTATCTTTTCACTACCTTTTTGTTCCAGAATCAGCTTGCAATGAGCTTTAATTGTGTTCAAGGCACCCCCAGAGAACGCAGAGAAACAAACATTATATAGTGTAGTACTCACCTGACAAAGCATAACAAGCCTAAATGAAATGAGGTTCCCTGGCAATACAAGTATAGCAATGGGAAAGGAAAAGGAGGACTAGATACAGACTGGACAGAGCTTCAAGGACTCGCATGCCCTGAGAGCGGTGCAGTGCTCAGCAGGAGATGGGGTCTCACCATGCCATTCCCAAGCAACATCCAACAGGACAGATGCTGCAGGTATCCTCTCGGACAAATGCAAAGAGATCCTTACTTAAGATCACAGTGACTGCTGGCCAAACTCTTAAAATTCATAAATACGGCAGCCAGGGTTTTTTTCCCTCTTTCCAATGATATTTTGTGGTCAGTTGGTTTGACCTCATGAGACAAGAACAGTTGTATATGTAAACTGTTGTCCAGGTCTGAAACTAATTCTCCCAATATCTTCCTTTAACATTAGCCCAGTAACTGCTTTGAAAGCCACATGGTTTGAAATAGCAAAAAAGCTCAAAACAAAATAGAAACAAAAAACAACAACCACCACCAAAAAAACCCCACTGAATAACCATGATACATGTAAATATAGAAAGCAATGACACAAAATCAGCCACTTCTAATGGGAAAGAATGAAATCAAACATCCAGAAAAGCTTGCAGGGGAGGGAAAGATAGACAAGAGAAAGGTTGAGGAAGAGACACTTATTTGAGCAGTGGTTTTAAATATCAGTTCCCAAGGTAGAGGAAATGAAGAGACCCAGCACCAGTAGGAGGCCAGGTCAAACCTAAGAGCTGCAGCGCAATGGGTTGTGTGGGTGGGTTTTTTAAACCATTGGAATGAGGTCAAGAGTACCAGTTGCACATGAGTTGTTAGTAGAGTAAATCTTCATGTCAGGAAGCAAGTTAAAACTTGGTTTTATGCTCATAAAACGTTCTATCTATTCATATATATAGGAGGTCACTTAAAAATAAAAAAAGGCAACAGAAAAACATCTTTAAAATACTGTGTCAGTTGACCCTTCCCTCCCGCCCACCCCCAACCCCCCCCAGGTAGCTATGACTCTATAATGTGATTCACATTTAGTTTTAAATTCTAGCTTTCACCATGGTCTCATAGAAACAAAACTTCTCTGCGAAGCACAGAACTGCTTTGCAACGTCAACGAATTAAAAGGAAAATCAAATCCTGTCTCCCCACCAAAGAGCTTTTCAGTCAGTTACCTACAAAAGATGGCTGGGGGGAGTTCAGGTTTTTTTAGGTTAAGCTCTTTTAAAAAGAAAAGGACAACTCCTCCCCTTTTTTCAACTGTGTGAACTAGGAGTTTATGGCATTTGTATATTTTTGAACATTTAAAGGTAAGGATTTTGTACAGTAATGATTAATACTTAAACATAAATATTTTCCTACATTATATACTAGTTTTAATTTGTACATGCGGGGAAAAAAGTATTTTCAACAAACATGGCACATGCTATATGCATTTCCTCCTCAGTAGCTTGGCTGCAATAGTTTGGATGAAGAGGATAAAAGCAAGACTTTGTGGCGAGTGGGCGACGGTCCATGAGCACAATCTGAAGATGGAAGAAGTGGAGAGAGGGAGCTGATTCCTTCTCCAGGGTTCAAGATGCTGATCTACTGAGTGCCTCAAAAAACCACCAACGCACACCTCTAGTGTAAACGTTAGCACAGAAGACCACATTATCACTTAGTGCTTCTGAGAAGCTGCTTCTCCACACTTTTTTTTTTAACAGGTGTGAACAGCTGGTAATTTTTTTCAGCGAGAACAAACAATATCAGCCAGTAAAGCACATGACACTCGTCATTGACAAAGCCACGCAACCTGGCACACGTAGGGCAAAGAACCACAAAATAAAAACTCAGTACACTTAGAATAATAGTAATAATAATTAAAAAAGCATTAGGAGGTTGTTTTTCTGTCTACACTGTACATACAGATGTTATGTGTGAAAAGCTACTGTCTCACATAGTCATAACATGAGTCAACATTGCTTAAGATACAAATCCAATACAGTTACAACTAAGCCAATTCACTGAGTAGTCTCTTAAGACAGTGCTCTTTTATAGCTGCAGTTTGTGCTGAGGGCAATGCTGCAGGATGAGAGGATCCTGGAACACAAGAATTTGATGGGTAAGCGACCAAATTGGGTGTTGGCAAATGTAGGTTTTGCTCTCAGAGGATACAGTGCTAGCTGGATTTCTGTAAAGAAACCAAAGTCAACAACTAGGGGTCTGATCCTGCAACTTTGCCTACCTGGACAGGATCACTGACTTCACCAGACCCACCTCTGCAATTTGGGTCTGGTAGGGAAAATGGGTAACATCTGAGGACAGCTGAGGTCAGCTCTGGGGACTAGCCAGAGCAGCAGTTGCTTCCATGAGTAAAGGATGCAGAGTGGGGCTGGAGAAAAAGCCCCCAAGTGTATTGATGTGATTTCCATTCGCTTTACTTCGTGGTACGTATGATGAACTGATCCAGTTGTCAAATACACTTTTCTCTAAAAAGTGAAGTATACTCTCCCCTACAAGACTCCAAAAGCATCATTAACAGCACTTAAACTTGGTTTGTGAAACAGAAAGAAGTCTAAATATAAAAATAATTCAAGCAGATTCTCTTTACAAATTGTATAGTGAATTCAGTATTTGGCAAGACCGTTTTTATTACATAATGAGCTCCTGAGTGTTTGTCTATAAGCTAAAAATTTTCAATTTCCTTTAAGTAATAAAGCAAAGAAAACCATGTACTCAAGTTATACTGAAGTCATGACTTCATTTATGAAAAGAGGTTTGACCAGAAACTCAGTGCAAGTGGCAAAGTTGACCATTACTGTACAGTATCTGCAAGAAAATAAAATAACTCCACATTGCTCAAGTGGCACAAAATGACTGTGCCAAAAAAACCTGTCTATAATAAAATCTCAAATAAGTTTCCAACATTTAAATTTTATAAATAAGTACAAATTGAATGATATTGCTGAACTGCGAACTGAGAAAAAAATTATCATGTAACAAGTTACCAAACTAGTTCTAGCATCAAAGACAAAAAGGAATGTTGGAACTTGTTTATACAATAGAAATGAAAGCTTCCAGTTTGTAGGATGAGAAAAATTGAGGCATGCAGGGACTCTTGCATATGGATATATATATTTTATATATATTATATATAATATGTACAGTTTAGCTATAAAACTTTGATGTGTAAAGAAGCTGTCTTCAATGAAAAATTGAACATTCAGAGGAAATTCCTGAGTTAGGGTTTTGTGACATGGGCCACTGAGAAAAAAGCTGCGGTTGGGTCCTCAGAGGTGTTATGTCCATCCCTGTTAAGATTGAAATCAACATACAAAAACAGACAGTGTTGCCACTGCTTCGTTCCCTGCCTGAGCAAGGGATAGCACCATTGTGAAGAGAACTCCTGCTTGTAGAGAGGAGGGAATACTTAAAAACAGTATTGCTGCTAAGACCACTGTAGTGTGCACCAAATACGTTCTTCTAGACAACAAATGAACACTGCCACTGGCTGACAGAAGAACACCTGACCAGGTGTAATGTTAAGGTTACAAGTCACTAGGTGTAATCTTTCCTAGGTTGTTCGTCTGTTGTACATTTATCAGTCATTTCCTGACAGAAGTCTACCGTGACCGTTTGGCTGCTCTGCTCTGGTGGAAGCTCTCTCTCAGGGTAAGTACCTGTGTCGGCTCCATCCAACCCCCCACCAGCTGAACAATTTTCTGAGATGTTGTTGGGCAGCCAGGGTGCTCCCAGTTGCACTGAGCCTTGCTCTGAGCAGCACTGCATGTTTTCCCCGATGCACTGGGAGGTCACCAGGCTCTGCTCCACACCAGCTGGGGCGGGGCTGATGGTGGTGACTGGCTGTAGATCCATGGGTCTGAGAACGGGGCAGTATCGGTGGAGAGCTTGGATCTGTTCTGGGCTCTGCATGTCTCTACACACTTCTTGGGAAAGACAGGAGAAGTTGTCCAACAATTCTCCCATGCTTGCTTTCAATTGGTTCCTTTCTGAGAGCAACTTCTCTTTCTCGCACACCTGAAAAAGAAGGAAGGCATCTTTAGGCTGAGGGCTCACTGCAGGCACATATGCAGCAGCACCCACCAATGAGTCACAGTTATTTTTATATGGCCAGAGAAAGAGTCACGAAGACATCAGGTATTTGATGACCATGAGGTCCATGTGGACTACAGTTTGGGAAATATCTGGACAAAACTGTTTGAGCTGGAAGAGGACAGAATCACAAGTTATTCTTAAGGGACTTTTAGCTCCCTTTATAGACTAAGGCTGCATGACAGATGGTACAAAAGAATCCCAAATGAAACATTTTGATGGAGAAAAGACATTTTCCATTGAAACAGCAAGAAAACAGGGATTAGTTTCTGAAGTGAGAATACGCTGCAGATGTTCTGTTTACCCTCTAATTGTCGGGTAGGTCGCTCAGACTGAGTGCACCTGCTCTGGCCTGAGCACCAGCTGAACCCCCATTACCACTGGAAGAGAGAGGTATTATTCAGAAGAGAGGATCTGAGTGTGCTCTGTGGCCTGTACCATGACTCATTTTCTTATGTCCCAGTGCTTAATGGTTTGGGCTTGATCTAATGAAGATACTTTTATGAAGACATAAATGAAAAACCTGAAGGTTGCTAGACTTCTTAAAACTCAGATACACAACAGGCTCAATATCATTTCTCCTTTGCTCTCCTCAGGCTTTGCCTCCTGTGTGTGTTCCCAAATGTGCCCCCCCCCACCTACATTCAGCTTGAGTGTTTTCAGTTTCACTGTCTCAGCAGGCTGCTCTAGGAGGGGACCAAGTCAAAAGCAGAACAATACTGGTGAGGAGGAAGACTGAGAGAGTCTGGTGGAGTCATTTTTCCTTGTAGGATTTAAAAGCTGGGAAAAGGAGCCCAGTTTTTAATACATCCAACAAAGCACTGGTAAGGCCTGCAGCCCTAGCCAGTGCAGGGTGCCATGCAATGTGCTGTGGTGGGAGTAATTTTCAGCTTAGACTTCCCATTGCTAGCCAGCCCCCACTGTGGGGCAAGCGCTGCCCTCCCTGTCCTCCAGCGGGAGATGTGGCAGGGGTTAGACACAGAGCCAGATCCAGCCTGGGGTTACACCTCTAAAAACCAGTGTTGACTCAGTGCAGACTAACTGGGATGGTCCTGCTGCATCTCCTTCTGTCTCAGGCAGGTGGGCATGTAGCTCGATAGAGTAGACGAGATTTTATAGAGTACCAGAGCTATTTCCAGAGCTGAGCTGGCCCTAAAAGCAGCGCAGCCATGTATCTCACCTAGTAACACTGCTAAGCCCAAGATGCCTCGGCATCTGAGGTGTGAAAACTCCACAACTCAGATAATCCTACTATGGGTGGTTGTTGACAGCTAATAGTATTGTCTTGGGGCCAAAGCTCACACTGGAGGCATACAGCTGTGTGAATGCAAAAGAGAGCAGTGCACATGAAAAGAACCAACTGCTAAAATATTGATATATCTATCAAGAAAGCATAAAAATAATAAAAAAATAAACAGATGCTCAAGTACATCTTGAGATAATGAATTATGGAAGAGAATATGCTGCAAGTTTGCAGGGAAAAAAGGAAATATGAGTGGGTAGACAGATGAGTGAAGGAAAGCAGGCAAAAAAAATTACCTATCAAACTGAGAGAATACAACCACTTCACTCACTGTCTGCTGCAAAACCATCTGTGTCAAGAAGATGGGTGATTTACAGAAAGTAAGGACAGGGGAAAAGGGATCTTTCATAAAAGATGTAGCCAAATGAAAAACCCTTAAACCACAGTACCATTATGTAGTTTAGGATACTGCAAGCTACTGGTCAGTAAGTGGACAGAAGATGATAAAAGAATTTCCAGGGATCATGCGTTGTGTGTTCATTCTGCTCCCTGTCCCTTGGCTCCTTGGCCTTCCTTTTTTTGATGGTGAATTTCTAAAAACATATTTTATTGTCTTTTATAGCAGTAACCAGCATAAGTTCTAGTTGGGTTTTTACCCTTCTAATTTTCTCCCTGCATAAATTCATGACATCCTTGTAGTCCTCTCGAGTTGCTGCCCCTTCTTCATAAGGTCATAAACAGTCATTTTTTTCCTCAAGTCCCAGCCAAAACTCTTTCAGTCAGGCTGGTCTTCCCCAGTGGCTTGTCTTTTGACATGGGGGGACAGCCTGCTCCTGAGCCTGTAAGATTTCCTTCTTGAAGAATGTGCAAGCTTCCTGGACTTCTTTTCCCTTCAGTACTGCCTCCCAAGGGACTCTCCTAAACAGGCCAAAGTCTGCATTCTGGAAGTTCAAGGTGGCAGTTCTGTTGACTCTCCTCCTTACTTCTGCAACAATCAAAAACTCTATCCTTTTGTGATCACTGTGCCCAAGATGGTCTGCAGCCATCACTTCACCTACCAGTACTTCATTGTTTGCAAACAGGTCCAGCGGGGAGCTTTCCCTACCTTGTTCACTCACTGCATATTGCTACATACTCAAGTCCACCTTGCTAAATAGAAATGTCAACACTTTTTTTGAGGAATTCTGCACCTCAAAGGGCTCTTAATACCTGAAATTCAGCATGAATCAGACTCACAAGGTCACTCATATGCCTTTCATTCCACTTCTCTTAGATGTGTGTGTGCTGGGAAGAGAAGAGGACTTAAAAATTTTGTCTATGCACAGTTGATTATGTCAGTCAATAATGGTAATGCCACAGGATTGCATAAAGTCAACAAACCTACATTAATTTTCAAGTGAAGGCTACAGGTATCAAGCTTCTCACACCCCTTGCTGCTAAGTCCAGCTCTTATAGTGCTGCTCCTGGTGCTCTGGAGAGCAAGAGACAAGTACTCCTCCCTACCATGAGCTCAGTGTAGAGGGACAGGCACGTGCAGCCAAGACTGGACCTGCTTTTCCTGGCCATGTGGTTGAGCAGCCGCTCTTTCACCCTGCAGAGCCTCTGACTCACCCTGTACACACTGCAGATTATACTCATTGCAGGAAGCAGTTGCTCTCTATTTTGTTTATCTTCAGTGTTTTGTTTGTTTTGCATCAGTGAAGCGCTACTCTGAACAATGTTTTGATTTTTGTTTCTTTTTCCCCCAGGGCTTCAGCATCACAGCATCTGAAGGCTTCACAAGCCTCTATGATTAAAGCCTCCCAACCAGCTTGTGAGGTCAGTGTCACCTCCCTGTTACAGACAGGAAGCAGACAGGCACAGGCAGCAAGTGAGTAACCCAAAGTCGTGAGGCTTTCTGCCATTTTTGAGCTGATGGTAACTCAGCTTCTTCCAACAGATCCCCATCTCTTTCACACCATGTTTGCTACAGCTTGCTCAGAGAACGAAGCACAACAAAGCCTATACTTAAGGCCACTGGCAACATGCAATCTGTTATGATAAGAGCAAGTAGTATCCCTCTCCCCAGACCCATCGTGTTCATCCTACAACTGAGAATGTTTTAAATGTGCACCTAGACACTTAAATCAAGGACCCCAAATAACCTTTGATTTTAATGGAAGCTAGGTACAAAGAGATGTCAGTAAGGACATAAACTTCAGCTCCTTTTGTTTTATCTGCATGAGTGAATTACTTTATTACACAAACCCTTGGATATTCAAAGGCTAGATTTAATGTAGGACTCCTAAATATAATCAAATTGTCCAGTCTTGCATGCTGCACACTCACACTTCTCACAACAGCTGAACTGCCACTATTACATTATTTCTGACATCTCAGAGAGCTTTTAGGACTTTCAAACAGCTGAGGATGTCCTACTCCATTTTGAAGCTCCAGTGTTGCATTTCCCCTGCTGAGTGACACCCTATAGACATGTCTTCCTCCACAAACCTTGTCTCAAGCCTTTTTGCATTGCGTATCAGCTTCCTTTCTCAATGGGGAAGGGAGGGCAAGTCCCTCAGACTACAAGGGTATTGTCACAAAGGAAGAGACTTTTTTCACATAAGGTGCCTACAGTTAAGATGTCTACATACGATATGGCTTTTCAGGTGATCCCGTGTAGTGACGAAGAGGAACAGGCACTTCTGCAGTATAAGTCAACTCCTCTGCTGCAAGATGAGACAAGTAAGACTTGACAGGTTTCTCTACACTGACTCTACGCTAGGACAAATAGCTCCAGTGCAGGTGTGTATAGTGTAAATACCTGTGTTTAGCCACCCAAACCACACCTGAGGTGTCCATACAATGACTGAAAGAGAGAGGAATCTTCTGAGCAGCCAATTAGCCTCACTCCAGTCACCTCTCTCTCTTACATTAAAATATGGTAGCACTGTCCACTGACACCTTAGCACACAGGAGACACATTCCCTGACATGCTTTGGCCAGTGTGCACTGCAGACTCCTTGAATAATGAGGAGGGGTTCAGTTCACAGCACACCAGGAGCATTAGAGGGAAGATGACAGCAGTAGCATGGAGGAACATACCCTTGCCAGCTCACTGACATGCACCACAGGATACCTACTTGTCTGGATGTTCACATTCCTGGCTTTTCCCTTCCCTTGCCATTTCTGCCATTTGCTCAGTGAATGAAAGTGCTGAAGAAAAAGCACGCAAGCTGAAATGTCCTGAAAATGCTCAGCTGCCTTCTAGCATGTCAAAGAGTAAGAAGGTATGTAGAGATGAAGCTGGCCCTGCAACAGCCCTGTTTGGACTAGGCAACCTTTGAAGGTCATTTCACACCTACCTGTTTCGGGCATTCCATGAGTCCCTGACCAGGAGGTTGTTATGGCAGTTAGACAAGAAAATGGGGCTCAAATGAGGAAACACCTTTGTAGATGCAACTCCAAGTACTGGGGTTAAGTTAAACTGCAAGCAGGGAACTGTGATACAGGCTTTTCTTCTCTTTCAATTTACTCAACAATCTGCTCTTGAGGAAAATACAGATTCTTAGGCTTCATTTCACCGGGATTTTGTGTTTTCCACATATACGATATACACACATACTAATAAATTTTCGCACCAGTGGTTCTGCTCAGGTATGTACAAAGAGACCAAACCCACCAAACTCTGGCTGGAACTCCTGCCAGTGCCCTGCAAGCTGCCATATGAGGGCGAGGAGGCTGCAGGGAGAGCAAGGAACTCACCAACTTGCGGATTTCACATTCGAGGTTCTGAATGCAGTCCAGTTTCCTCTTGCGGCAGCGCTGAGCTGCAATTCGGTTCTTGCTGCGTCGGCGGACATCGTGGATGAACTCGAGCTGCTCTGAGGTTAGCTTGTGCATCTTTATCATCATCTGGAAATCATTCCTTGGAAGATCTGTGATTTGATCAACAGGAAAAGGAAGTTTCACCTAAAACAAACAAACACAAGACAAGAGCAGAGTCATATATTCTGCTAGCTCAGTGTAAGTTGAACAACAGTGAGCGGAAGGATGATTATCTATGCTGCCAATCCCTTCAATAAACAACACACCATATTTTACATTGGGCAAGTTTTTAACACTCCCTTGTGGCACATTGTGGAGGTCCAGATGGTAAGAATCAGATGACAATTGTACTTAAATCAGCAACATAGATGAATCCCAGATAAAAATTTCATCTTTCTACAAAGCTCTAATATCTGATCTCAGTGCATTAAAAGAAGGTTCTGTCCACAAGGAGACACGGCCTTTCAGAAAGAGTGAAGTACTTCGCTGCAATTAAATTCAAACTAGTTTCAAGGAAGGGACTATTACCACAGCAGGAAACCTGCCTCTGCACAGCCTGCAGGACTGAAAGTTTGATTAGGTGTGAGGTTAAAAATGCAACCTGACACCTCAAGAGGATGAAAAGTAGTGTATCGCAATTAGGAAAGGTCACCTAATCAGCATTTCAACTGAGCAGAAGAAAGGGTCAGGAGTGTTACGCAGCATATCCTACTCTGCTAAAACATATACATTTTGAAATAAACCAATATATGTTGACACTCTATTATTTTTGTAGATTAAAGAGCACTGAACTTGTATTTCTCAAAAACATCAGGTTCTGACTTCAGAAATTCTACCAATTATACATTATAGCACAACAAAACATAAAGCTCCTGACAGCTTGAAGCAACAAACACACAGTCTCAAAAGCTGGAGAACAGTGGATGTGCTCAAAACCTTTAAGCTTTTTCTCCAATATATCAGCTTGCTCAAATTAAAGTAAGCCCCTCTCCTTAAAAGTCTTACTTCAATTGGAGCCCCAGGCTGATAACTACCAAAAAACTCATGTTCCTTGTCAGACTGTTGTATTTGTGGTCAAAGCTGACAAAACTGAAGGAGGTGGCAACTGGGTAACTCAATTGACTGTTTCTTTTTTTACAGTCATACCCATGCTGCCCAAAAGATGGCAGTAAATATTTATATTTCTGTCCTATTTGGTACTCTGCACACAGGCTACCAAAGAAGATAAGTTGCTCAAGCCAAGTATACAATATGGGTTGAAAAGGTTCCTTTGGTTCTAAAACTTCAGTTGTCTTCAAATGGTGCACTCAAATTATTTAGAGATACTGAAAGTAATAATGCGGATCAGAAATAAGTTATCTTCATCAGAGAGCTGAGTTGTTCAAGCAGAACAGTTTGCTGAGGACACACGAATACCAACAGACAGTAGTGACCTCTGGCACTGACAGTCATGGACCCTCATAGAATCATAGAATCGATTGGGTTGGAAAAGACCTCCAAGATCATCGAGTCCAACCCTTGGTACAACTCTAGTCCATTTACTAGATCATGGAACTCAGCGCCACGCCCAATCTGCATTTAAAAATCTCCAGGGATGGTGAATCCACCACCTCTCTGGGCAGCCCATTCCAATGCCTGATTACTCTCTCTGGAAAGAATTTTTTTCTGAAATGCAACTTAAATTTCCCCTGGCAGAGCTTAAGCCCATGCCCCCTTGTCCTATTGTTGAGTGCCTGGGAGAAGAGATCAGCCCCCACCTGGCTAGAACTTCCCTTCAGGTAGTTCTAGACAGTGATGAGGTCACCCCTGAGCCTCCTCTTCTCCAGGTTAAACAACCCCAGCTCCCTCAGCCTCTCCCCATAGGGCTTGTGCTCCAGTCCCTTCACCAGCCTTGTTGCTCTTCTCTGGACTCGCTCCAGCACCTCAATATCCTTTCTGAACTGAGGGGCCCAGAACTGAACACAGTACTCAAGGTGTGGCCTCACCAACACAGAGTACAGGGGAAGGATCACTGCCCTGGTCCTGCTGGCCACGCTGTTTTTGATACAGGACAGGATCCCATTGGCCTTCTTGGCCACCTGGGCACACTGCTGGCTCATGTTGAGCTTCCTGTCAATTAGTACTCCAAGGTCCCTTTCTGCCTGGCTGTTCTCCAGCCACTCTGTGCCCAGCCTGTAGCGCTGCAGGAGGTTGTTGTGGCCAAAGTGCAGGACCTGGCACTTGGCCTTATTGAACTTCATCCCATTGGAATCAGCCCATCTCTCAAGTCTATCCAGATCCCTCTGCAGAGCCCTCCTGCCTTCCAGCAGATCGACACTCCCTCTCAGCTTGGTGTCATCAGCAAATTTGCTGATGATGGATTCAATCCCCTCATCTAAATCATCAATAAAGATGTTAAACAGGACTGGACCCAATACAGACCCCTGGGGAACACCACTGGTGACTGGCCGCCAGCTGGATGCAGCTCCGTTCACCAGCACTCTCTGGGCCTGACTCTCCAGCCAGCTCTTAATCCAGGAGAGGGTACACTTGTCCAAGCCATGGGCTACCAGCTTTTCCAGGAGTATATTATGGGAGACAGTGTCAAAGGCCTTGCTGAAGTCCAGATGTGGGTCACCTGATCGTAGAAAGAGATCAGGTTGGTCAGACAGCACCTGCCCCTCCTAAACCCATGCTGGCTGGGTCTAATCCCTTGTCCATCCTGAAGGTGCTGTGTGATTGCACTCAGGATGAACTGCTCCAGAACCCTGCCAGGCACGGAGGTCAGGCTGACAGGCCTGTAGTTGCCAGGGTCCTGCTTGCAGCCCTTTTTGTGGATTGGGGTTACATTGGCCAACCTCCAATCAACTGGGACCTCCCCAGAGAGCCAGGACTGTTGGAAGATGATGGAGAGCGGTTTGGCAAGCTCTTCTGCCAGCTCCCTCATCCCCCTGGGATGGATCCCGTCTGGTCCCATAGACTTGTTAGGATCCAGCTGGCTCAGTAAGTCAGTAACTTTATCCTTCTGGAATACAGGAGGGGTATTCAGCTCCCTCTCCCTGTCTACCAGCTCCAGAGGCCAGTTGTCTTGAGGGCCACCTGTCTTACTGGTGAAAACTGAGGCAAAGTAGGTGTTAAGTACCTCAGCCTTCTCCTGATCTTCCTTAACTATATTTCCCTCCAAGTCCAACAGAGAATGGAGGGTTTCCTTGCCCCTCTTTTTGTTATTAATGTATTTATAAAAGGACTTTTTGTTATCCCTAACTGAAATAGCCAAATTTACTTCAAATTCCACTTTTCTTTCCCTAATTTTTTTCCTGCATGACCTAGCTCTATCTGTAAATTCTTCGTAAGTAGCCAGCCCTTTTTTCCATAGTCTGTAAACTTTCTTTTTATCCCTGATTTCTTGCAGAATCTCCCTATTTAACCAAGCTGGCCATCTTCCCCTCCGGCTGGACTTTCGGCACACTGGTATAGCCTGTTGCTGTGCACTCAAAATTTCCTGCTTGAAACATGTCCATCCCTCCTGGACCCCCTTGACTTTAAGGGTTGTTTCCCAGGGTATGCTCTGAATCAGTTTTTTGAATAGGCTAAAATCTGCTCTCCGGAAGTCCAAAGTAGAGGTTTTAATGGTGGCTCTCCTTACATCCCTGAGGACTAAAAATTCTATTATTTCATGGTCACTATGCCCCAGGCGGCCTCCAACCACTACATCATCTACCAGCCCCTCTCTGTTTGTAAACAGTAGGTCTAGCAGGGCCTTCCCCCTGGTAGGCTCATTTACCAGTTGATGAAGGAAATTGGCCTCTATACACTCCAGGAACCTCCCTGACTGCCTCTTCTCTGCAGTATGAAGCTCCCAGCAGATATCTGGCAGGTTAAAGTCACCCACAAGAACAAGGGCTGGAGATTTTGAGACATCCGCCAGCTGCTTGTAGAATAATTCATCTCCTTCATCATCCTGGTTGGATGGTCTGTAACAGACTCCCACAAGGGTGTCAGCCTTGTTGGCCTTGCCCCTGATTCTGGCCCACAGGCACTCAACCTTGTCACTGCTGACCTCAACTTCAACAGAGTCAAGAGACTCTCTAACATATAAAGCCACCCCTCCACCTCTCCTTCCCTGCCTGTCCTTTCTGAAGAGCTTGTAGCCCCTCATAGCAGCACTCCAGTCATGTGAGTCATCCCACCACGTTTCTGTGACAGCAACTATGTCATAGTTTTCCTGCTGCACTATGGCTTCCAGCTCCTCTTGTTTGTTTCCCATACTGCGTGCATTGGTGTTCATGCACTTCAGCTGGGACACTGATTTCATTCTCAACTCGGGCTCTATGCCCTTAGGCCTGTCTCTGGAGAGCCCAGTTGCCGTCCCTTCCCCCTTCAAACCTAGTTTAAAGCCCTCCTAACCAACCCTGCCAACTTATGGGCTACAGTTCTTTTGCCCTTCCTAGGTAAATGAAGTCCAAAAAAAAAAAAGAAAAATACAGGGGAGAGCGTGAACGCAGTCCCCCACTACCACAAATTATGCAGTTGAGTTTCCCGCATTTGGGGAAATCGCAGGGGTCAGCACACCTGGAGTGCAAAGAATGAGCCTCGGTTTGGGAAAACCACCTGCCTGATTATGGTGTCTCCCCTGCCAGGTAAGTATGGGCACCTGGACCTGCTGATAATGAGCTCCTCACTTTGTTTATGAGCAAGGCATTTTCTTGTACTCATCTACCACTGCTCTGTGCATCTCCAAGCCTGGGGTATGTGAAAGTCAGTGCAAACACCTACTACATTCTTTCAGTTGGTTTCATACCCTCAATATTCATTCATGCCCCTCTGCTGCATGTGTCCAGGCATTGCTTTGCAACGCACTACTTGACAGGTCCATTTGAATCAGCAAGAAACACCAAACACTGCCTTAATCCACCCAAATTCCTGCTTGTACATAAGAAGGGTGACCCCTTAGGCACAGTGATGTGGTCTACCTTGTTTATAGAGTGCTAACTAATGACAGGAAACCTGTTTGATTTCCTCTCCCAAGCCTCTGAATAGTCAACATAAGCTCACTTTCACCTGCTTTTGAGCTTCAACCGGTGTCTGAAAATGAAAACAGCCAATGCTTTCCTCTGAAAGACACCACAGTTTCGCTGCAAAACCAGTCCTTTCATGTTTCCAGTTTTTCCTTATTTTCTTCCTTCCTTTCCCTTTTAAAACTTATTTCCTTGCAAGGAGGAGATGTGCTTGCAGCTGGAATGGGAATGAAAGGGTAGCAACTTAAAAACTTAAATCTGTCAGGTAGAAGTTGCTGAAGGGAAATGGGAAAATAAATAGGAACAGATTCATTAAAAAAAAAAAAGAATTGAAAAGAAAACCATCAACACAGCAGACCAGAGACTGCTATAGTAATCCCAGCATAATCCTACTCCTGTCATAGGCAGCACTGTGCAGGATTAAAAATGTGAAAGGGAGAGTGGAAGTGAGTCAGACTCATTTCCTTCACCATTCACAGCATTTTTATTGCCTGTCTCCCTCTTCCAGGGAGCTGTCAACTGAAAAAAACAAAAAAACACCAAGTGTTTGACATGGACAGAGTCAATAACTGCACCAGGGCATTGCTGCAGTGAGAGACTAATGGTGTTTTACATCTGCACAGCACAAGTCTCTCAGCTGGTATTTTGCGAGAACCTACAACTGTGCAATGGGTGGGATTCATGTGACCTATGTAGAGCTGCCTGAAATGATGGGTTGGGACTACCTAGTGTTCAGGTCTCTGTTTTTGTCATCAAGGCTTTAGATGGCATTGCATCCTGCACGGCTTCTCCCTCCTTCTGGCTGTAGAAGGAGCAGAGATGAGACTCAGAAAAGATTTGGCATCTCACAGTATCTAAGGCAGGTGAGAGAAACTACCTGCAGAGTCTGAAAAAGGACAGTCAGTCTTTCCTAATATGTGAAAGAAAAACCCAGTGGGTATATTTTCTCATAAACTTTTGTTTCTAATAACTATGATTTTTATATGGGAAATGACTGTACTCTTTGGTTCAGGCTATTTCAAATTAGAAATGTAAGTGGGATCACTGCTACTTCCAGGAGTTACTCCAGCCAGAGCTAATCTCACATAGTTTTAAAATCTTCTCTATCAACACAATCACTCTTTCCCTGCATTTTTTACACAAGCAGCAGAAGCTCATTTTCCACTACACAACAAATAAACTGGCACCTTTTACCACTACTGCAGACTCTATTGCCCCCAGCTCTGGCTGATGCACCCCTGAGAGGACAACCAATCCACCCTTGTGAGAAACAAAACCTGTTTATGATTTTGCAGCATTTTCTCTCTGTATTAGCACTAGGATGCCAGTGTAAACGTCATTGCTTTGAGTGGCTAAGTCAGAGCAGTGATGTAGACAGACAGTCACTGACTCAGCATATGCAAGGGCCCATATACAACCAATTAAATCCTTCAAGCTTCACTAGTTAGTGCCAACTTGGATCATATGCCAGTTACTGCTGTGCTGCTCATCTACTGTACTAGTTACTGCTGCTGCTGCTCTCCCCCTCTCTTTTTCTCTGGAATAAAAGAAAGGACCGAGGGCTTGTATTC
Organism: Pithys albifrons albifrons; assembly: GCF_047495875.1. Taxonomy (NCBI): domain Eukaryota; kingdom Metazoa; phylum Chordata; class Aves; order Passeriformes; family Thamnophilidae; genus Pithys; species Pithys albifrons. The sequence continues at coordinate 36,103,156 of NC_092459.1, forward strand.
ACTCACAATAAAATATAAATGTCAGTTATTGGGAATTTCTTTACCCCAGGCATAACATTAGCTTTTTCACTCGTTATGTATCTATATTTTGACATCATCTTCCCTGAGCTGCCAAGTGCTAGTAAAGACAATGAACTTCCCATGTCTGACTTTAACGTCACAATAACTAAAAGGACTCCAATATTAACCGTAAGAAAAAGTAACCATTGTGTATTGGGTATGGGAGAGTAGAACTCACAGTATAAGCCTGACCTTTATGAATGGTTCAAAGTCTTGGTCAGTTGCTCCAGAGTTGTAAGAAATAAAACTGTTCCCTTAGTGGCCTTAAACTGAAAGCCAGCTACTGAAAGCCTCTGATGTTTAAAATTGCCTTGTCCTTAGAAGGCTCTCAGGACTCACCCAAGTAATCTAGCATAGGGGCTGAATCATATCAATGCTTTTTTGATTTGGAAAGGGGTAATTTGCTTCACACTGAAGAGCCCGACATATTAATGTTGGCTTTCCAAGTATTTTCCTTGGTATGCAAGTCCATCTTCCACAAACACTCAGACAGAAATTCATGCCAGGACAGAAACTGAGGTGCATCCACCTATGTTGTGGACTCATTTGCCTACATGTTCTTTCACATCAGCAGGTCCTACTGCAAAGAGTATGTTCTATCACACACTAGACAATGATGGCCCTGTAGTTGCCTGGAGTCAATTCCAGCCTCTCCTCCCGAGGGCCATGAGAGGTGTTTGGGTGAGCAAATGCTGCCTGAGAGGGCACTGCTATGCACTGAGATGAGACAGCCTGGGTAGCCTTTTGATTTTCCACCTGCCTCAAAGAAGTGGGTAAGTAGCCTAGTCCTGTGGCTGAGGGCTTTAATTCAACAATCAGGACATGTGGGTGGGGTTCTCATCCTTTAGCCCATGGCTTGGACTTGTATGCAGATCACGCACTGCTGGTCCCTCAAATGCTGAGCTGACATCTTCCCATTCACTGCTTGCCTTGTCCCCAGCTTCCAGCCCTTCAAAGGGCAAAACAGTACAATACTCCTGCCCTTTATTAGGCTTTTCTGAGACCAGGGATAGCATAGAAACACTGACAGAAGCCATAGGTGCATTTAAGAAGTGCAGATCTGGTGGTGAAATGAGGGGGGATAAAGTGCAGTATTTCTCTAAAAAGATCTGCTTTTACAAAAGAAATTTAAAAATGGGAGAGTCTTTCAGGAGGTGGTGCAAGGTCTTCAGATCAGGGCACAACAGAGCTGGTTGCAGGTTGTAGGTGCAATGAAGTAATACAGTGTTTAAAAGAAGATCCTGCTGGAACTGCAAATTCTCAGTGTTGTTCTAATCCAGTAATTCTCTGCTACGAGTGTGGATACCATTCCTACCGAAGAGAGGAAAGAAAACAAAACTTCCATGAAGTTTATTTTACAAGATTGATGTTACAAGACCCCATTTCACTGTAAGTTGACAAACACAATTCCCTGTGCTCTGCTGATACCACTGAGGATCCTGGTCAGGAGAACACCTATCAAAAAAGAATGTGGAGAGTAATTTTGTAATTTGCCAAGTTGCAATGCTAATAGGATCAGGAAAGCAGGGGTGACTGATCACCAAACTGTGGGGTGGTATCGTATACCAAAGCAAGTCAACATCTGCACATGTATTTTTCTTGGTTGCCTTTCTTTGTATGCAATGCTCTTCAGTAAACAGAAATATCATGCAGTGAAGCAGATTCAGCTTAGATAACTCAGCACAGTTCCAGCAGGTTTCTGGTAGAGTAACTTTGATTTGTTACTCTTTTCTGGTGCTATGACTTCCAGGACTTTTCTAACCATCAGGAGAGGAACAGAGAAGGGGTTGTTGCCTGTCACTTAACATGGAGGAGTTTCGACTCTCACTGAAGGTTATTTACCTACAATATCCTCAACAGTCTAATTGCATTAGCTTTGCTTTTATGAAAATGTACTTTGAAAAGTGAGTCACTAACCCAAATGGGAAATTCTTTTGAAATACAAATAAAAAACACATTGAATGCAATTCTCTAGATAGTCATAGTTCTTGGAAAGCTCCATCTCTTATCTCTTCCTACCCTTGTTTATTCTTCTCCTAAGAAAACTCACTCATCAAATTAGACTGAGCTGAGATTTCTTTTTAACTGGTTTAGTAGTACAATACTTTTTACAATTTTTCTAGCAGGTACTCGTTGAAGAAAAGGAATATCAAGATAGTAGGTAGTGCTGAAGTTTCTGTTCCTAAGTAGGTTAAGAGACTGACAGACTACTTCCTTCTCAACAATTCATTATTTCAGGGTTTATTGTTTTGTTGTTGCTATTTTAAGCAGGACTGTCAGAATCCACATGCAAAGCATCAAGCTTTAAACCTTCTCTCTAGTATTATATCCCAATAATTGATTTTTAACAACCTATGGAGTCCTGAAAGACCTGAGTGAAAAGAGCAACACAAACTATTAAATATTTCTGTGAAGTCCCAATAGATCAAGTAACAGCCTTGTTCCTGCAACTCTGTAACATGGGGACAACCCACATTGCATTTGCTGCTTCTGCCACAAAGCCTTAAGAAAAGCAGATAACAGAAGAGTCTCAGTGGCTCCAGGAAGGGACACAACAGGCAAAGACATTCTGGAGAAGATTTACCAGTGGTGTTATGAGGATCACCACCTCCTGACATTTGGGACTGCCATCTGCACCCCCAGGAAGACTCGGAGGCAGGTCACAGAGCAGGGTCACCCTCACCCATCATGGCACTCATGCTGAGCCCTAGAATCCCCCTTCTGGCACTGAACAACTTTGGCCATATGTTCCTGAATGTCATACATCTGTGAGAACGCAGAATGCCCAAAAAAAGCAGTGAGAAAAAACCTTTCACCTACTTCTCACACAATCAATACATCAGTGAATGATGTTTTGTGACATTAATTCTGGCATTGACAGCACTCTGGGATCCAAGTTAAGACCAATAAGGTCCAAATTCCAGGGAAACTGAGCAGCCCTGTGAGATAAGTGAGGGTCAGAGTCCACCAGGCTTATTCCCATCAGGCATCCCACCCACATGAAAGCCCACTCGTAGCAGAAGAGGTTTCATGGACACTCTCCAGAAGGGCAAGTGCCTGCTTGTGACCTCCAGATATCTTATCAGGTGCTTTCTGAATAGATGCCCAGTAACACTGTGTCTTCTGATACGGTAGGGGGAAAGGGATCCGTCCGTCAGGACAGCAAGGGCAAACCGACAATTTCGGGAATAGAGAAAGATTCCCATGCAGCTTGTAGGGAGGTGAAGGACAGAAAGCTATCCATTTCACAGGGTTGTGAGTCTCTCCTGCTATTTTAATTGCAGCCAAGTGGCTAAAGTAGGTAGAGCAACTTCCTGCTGTTGTTAGATATTTTCAACTGCCTGGCTTAAGATATCCTTCACTGAGGTTTCTACAACAGCAGATCTTGCAGAATACACACCAAAGTCACTGTATAAATACAGTATTGTTTAATGAGGCTGCAGTGCCCTTTCCTGCATTGGTAACAACCTTTAAAAAATCATTTTTCAGACAAAATCTGTACCAAAGCAATGGTGCAATCTGTTTGCCCTTGGCTTGTTCAGGATAATGGAGTGCAACCTCATGGAGCATTAATTTCCTCACCACATTTTTAATGCCTAGCAGCCCTAATCAAAATGCCCTGGGAAATAATATTGAAAATAAAAAAAAAGGCGCCTTATCAGCAGTCCCAGGGAGAAAACTTGCTCAGCACAGTGCAGAAAATCTTCCCAGGAGGAGACCAGCAGCAAAACCAGGAGTGGAGCAAACCTTTCCTAGGAGTGCCCCAGAGCCAGAGATGTCTGCCTGTCAGCAGCACTCCAAGATGCCCTTCTGTAGCCTGCCTGTTTGCTCCCCTCATAAATGTGCTCACATCCATGGTCTCCCGCACACATTTACATCCTCTTTTTTTTGGAAACCACCACCAGTCCCCCATAACCTTCTCACTTCACTCTTCCAGGTTCACTTCTGCTTCAGCACATCTCCACACAATTAGCTAATTATGACAGCTAATTAATCATCAAACCCAAAAGGGGTAACCTCCCACCCTCTGCACTGCCACATGCTGAACATTATCCCCTGCTGAGCAAGCAGCATACATGGGTGGAGTCCTGCTGGTCCCATCACTCCCACTCCTTGCTTTCTTCTGTCCTTCATAAAGGCAGGACTTCACCGAGTATCCCTGGTATGGCCAAGCAGAGCTGCTGTACAGCTTCCCAAATGAGGTCCTACACACAGTATCTCAGGAAGCCTCTCAAGGAGACTTCACTCCTTTCTGCATTATCTCCAGGCTCTTCAGCCCTTCCTTAGAGCTAAGCAGCCAGGTAAGGGAACCACCCACATTCTAAAAGCTATCTTCCAGAGCCTGGGATGTAGTGGAATAGGCACTGAGGGATAGAATAAAGTTCACCCTTTTCATCCCTACTCCTAACTAAGCCTACCTGCTTCCGAACTGGGTGCTTTCAGCATATGAACCCCCCTAAACTTGCACTCACTGTATTACAAGCTCTTGGGAGTGTTTCAGCCTTACTAGAGGAATCTGATACATGATTTCACACAGTTGCACTCTAGGTGATGCAGTTTCCTAATGAAACTCTATGAAAACATCCAGTCTTTTCCACTTTCTGGGCTCCACATTACATATCCATGATTAAAGTCTGCCCTCAAACCAGTGACTTCACACAGACAATTTATTCAATCACATTTAGCCAGTTTATCACTGCAGCATCTCCAGCTGGCCCATCTCTAGTTTTAGACTGGGCCCTCTTTCTCCTCCTTCTCGGGGGAGAACTACATGTAAATTGACAGCTTGCTCTTCAGCCCCAGATCATTCCCCTGTCATTCCCTTAACAATCCTGGAAATTCAAGGATAACTTCTCTTTGAAACCATTTATGCAGAACTGCTAGAACTCAGTGCCAAACAAAATGTCACAAGCAGGGAACATGATCTCAGCTGTAACATAAAGGAGGCAAACCCCTACTACCTGCACATGCAACACACACATCTGCAAACACACCTACACACATAGAGGGAAGAAGGCTTGAATACCATTTGACAGCCCAGGGTGGCCAGCTATGCAATTGTTCAGGTAGTTTCACACCTCCTTCTCCTCCCACTCTATCTCCCTCCTCTACTCCAGCTGTTGGCAATATACTGCACTGACTCTTCAAGTATGCTGCTCAACCCTTGGTGTCAGCAAAGGCACAACTTGAGGTTGCCCAAACACATCAACAGCAATAATAAGAGGAGCTGGAACCACTCCAGAAAATTAAGGGTAAGCAACAGTGCTTTCTGCCACACAAGTAGGGGAGGGAGGAAGACAGGACACTGCTAGCAGACTTCTAAGCACATCAACGCACTCTCGCCATTCAGCAGTTTGCTACTGTTTCATACCCAAATTTTTAGAAGTGTCTAACACCTCAGAGGTCAAGTGGACCTATTTATGTGAACTCAAATGATGAGGGAATAACACTTTGCCTCTATAAACAAAGAAGGTGTTTGGGAAATGCAAAGTCATTTGAGAGAATTAAGGAGCAATTAATTGCATCACTACAACTGTGATATATGTACTTATCTGAAATCCCTACCTCATGTCCTCTGTCTTGTACAGGACATGATTCACTGTCTGCTTCTGAGAATGACCCAGACTCATCGCTGGAGTTTGTTCCATAGGATGGCTCACATTTAATCTGGGCTCGGACTGGGTTGTACAATCCATCCCCCACCACACCAGGCTCCTGGTGCTCTGGAGCCAGGAATCGAGGGCCTTGGGAGCAAGGGGAAGAGGAGAGCTCGCAGAGACGCAGACTGCAGGGAGAGCCGCCACTGCCGTCCTCTGCATACGAGTAGGAAGAGCATGAGCTGGAGGTCCTGGTTCTGGTTTCCAAAGGAGGAGAGCGAGGGCAAACTTTAATTGGCACCGGACAGCTGGTGTTCGGCCGCATCCTTCCCGGCAAGTGATCAGCTGTCAGTCCGCTGTGCGAATAGGTCTGAGAGCTGGGGAGAGACTGGCTACTGCCAGCCCACAGACCCTTTGGCACAGTCTCAGTGAGGTCTTTGTCCAAGCTGCTCACACCAGAATATGAATGCACCGAAGTGTTTACTTGGTCACAAGCGTTTGAAGAGAATATGACACTCCTCCTGTCCAGTTCCCCTTCTTGCTTACAGAGAGTTTCAAAGCCGGGCCCCCTGAGTGGCGATCCCACTGTGAAGTTGGAAGCATCCTTCTGCATGGCATGGGACTGTCCGTAGTTTCCCGTGAAAGGGACGTAATCAGTTTTGTGGTCACCCTGAGTTGTCCCTTTTTCAAAAGGGCATGCTGGACTCCTGCCAAAGTGCTGTTGGGAAGTGCTGGGGAAGCCAACCAAATCTATGCTTTTTGTTCTGTTGAAGAAAGATCGCAAGCAAGAAGGAGAAGACCCACTTTTTGGCCTGTCAACACAAGTGGGGCTTGGCTGTTTCCTGTCCATTTCAACATCCCCTTCTTTATCCCTGATGTCAGGTTCATCTCCAGACAGGCAAAGTGTGATGCTTTCTTCATCGTTCTCTTCATTCTGAGGCTCACTTTTTATCTGCCCCATGGCAAGTCCTGATTTGAGGCCATTTCCAGAGCTCTCTTCGCTGAATGTGCTTGCAAAACCTGAGGTACTGATGTGTGATGTGTTGTAGACATTCTTGGTACAAGCAAGCTGGTATTTCTTGTATCTGGGGTACCGTGTTACTGCATCTTTATCTAAATTGTCCTTGCTATCTCTCAGCATGTCAGAGGCAGGCAGTATCCCTTCCCCTTTGTCTGCTCCAGCAACAGTGGTTTCAAAACTGAAGGGCTCTTGGTGCATCCTCTCTCTTGGGCAGGATATTTTTGATGTCTCTGATTCCATTGTCTCCTCCTCATCTCCCTCCGAGTTCTCCTCATCGTGCATGCGCTGACAGGTGGTATCTTTTTTGCACAGGAACAGGCCATCTTCATTGTTCAGCAGTTGTGTCTGAAGGAAGCTGAAGCAGGAGTCCTCCAGGTTGTGCATGCGCAGGAATTCAGCGCAGTGGATGACCTCCTGGATGTTTTCTCTGCTGAGTAACAGCTTAGCAGTGTAGGCAAACTGTAACAATGGACCAAATCCCCTGACAGTGACCTGCAAAAAAGGAGAGGGAAATTGCCAGCGTTACCATCAGCTCTTGCTATCATCCCAAGTCATTCATCATGTACCTAAGATAACCTAACAGATCTGTCATTCAGAAAAAAATACTGCTCAGCACAAGTTATTCTTCTATCACACCAGCAATGATGCTACTTCTAGTAAACAGTGCTGCTCCTTTATGTGGCTCCTGTACATCATTGTACAGGTTGAAAACTGAGCACTACTTTTCCCAAATATCTTAAAGACCTATGAACTAAGCCTCTGCCCTAACAAAGGACTGAAAAACCTGCCGGATGTAGACACTGCTAATTCTTGGATGAATCTTATTTTAACTGTGCTACAACACACTGCCATGAAAATGACAATTCAATTTTGATTCTTCTGCCCTGATGGGAGGTCTAGTGAATAGTGGTTTCAAGGTTAAGACATGACCTAAATCTAAAAAGTGTTTCAGGAAGGAAACATTTAATATTACAGCAAAATCCAACAGAAATCACTTTTCTGCCTTTTTCAAGTGCAAACTGCTTTTTTTTCTTCTCAAATTTTTGCAAGCCATTGCTGAATACATAATAGGTAAGTACTGACTGCACAACTGACCCCATCCCATGGAGATTATTCTCCTCATACTATTCCTGATTTAAGTGAGTCTGAGGTACAGCTAACAGGAAAGAAATTCCTATTTATAGTTCAAATGATGGAAATTACCACAAGTCCCACCTTAGTATTTAATTTTCCACCAATTTCACTGTAGAAAGAGTAAAAACTGTTTCCAGAAGAGTGACCTGCAACCAACTTCCTCCCATCTTTTACAGTGGTATCTTTATATATAACTATCAAAGAACTTGCCAAGCCACATAGTAAGCTACAGATACTGTTTATTTTTGACCAAAAACTTCTAACTAATTTCTGTTAATTTTTTTCTCCCAATGGACATGAAATGAAGCTACTGGAAAACCTCTATTCTTCATAAAGCAGCAAGAGGCTGCTTCAAAAACGGGGCTCACTATCAAGAATAAAGGCTCATTTCCAAGTAGATTAAGTGTTTTGGGCACAAAGTTGAGATTCGGAAGACAACTCAATTTCCAATTGCACCAACCATCTACTACATGACTCTGGCAAGTCACTTCAGTCTCGCTTCACTGAGACACCTTCTTGTCTTGCTTGCAAGTAGCATTCACAAATCTGAGTTCCCTGTGCTTTGCATACCAAGAAAAGGCATCTAGATGGGATGCAGTGCATCCAGCACCTGCATTCTACGGAAGATTGTGATGCGCGGCCTGAAATCTTGTTTTGCATGTCGACATCTCTGGCAGGCATTCCTAGCTCATTTTCTTCTTTTAAAACAAACAAGAAGAGGAAGCACTACTGCTCCCTTTTTGCAAAATGGCGTGAAGATCAGAAGGGGGACCTAGAAAGTAGGAGTCAAAAGTCCCTTCCTCAGGCTGTGGGGACTGAAACACACATTTCCCAGCTCCTCAGAGGGATATACATGGGTTGGTATGGGACATGGAGTGGATTATGGGGTACCATGATAGGGAGTTGCTTTTCTCAGTTCTTGCAAATGAATTAACCCCACTGAGCAAGAAGCCACTTAAGAGGTTGGTGAGCCATCGGGGCATGAATTTGTGATGGTCTGATTCGTGACTAGGATGTATCTGAGTGAATAATTTCGTTGATCTCAATGAATATGCCTCAGGACCAGTGTCAGAGTTCACAGATTTTTATAGAAAATCTTGACTTCCAGAAACAAGCTTTTGTTATTCACAGATCTGTATTTGTGATGCCAGATTATGAAGATACCACAAGTAGTGCAGACTTTGATGAAGAGAAAAATATTTTAACACACCTCTAAAATAGCTCCAAATAGCTTTTCCATACATAATACTGCTGCTGTATCTGCTATTTTAAGAAGCAGTGCATTTTTATGCACGTACTTACACATTTGCACATTCCTGTTTTACAATACGCCTCTGGTACAGAATTACCAAGATTTACAGCTGGCTATTAAACAGATCTCTGCTTTATCAGCGTTACACTTTCTGCCTATTTGTTAGATTATCAGCTCACTAAAGGCCTATCTGCATTTTATCTATGCACCACGATTAACAAAATTGCTCGGGAACTTAATGAGCTACTTGCAAGCTGATGTTTGCTAAGATCTTCAGTGTGGGGGCTTACATATTCCTGCATATCTTGTAAGCTCCACAGCAGCAGCATAGCCCTGGAGGGACTATGGAGCACAAACTCAGCTCTCTTGGCAGTGGTGTCATTTGGCCACTAGGTGGGATGGCTAGAAAGCAAATTAAAATTGTTTTCTGTGCTGGGCAAGGGTTTCACCTGCCTGCCTGCCTGCTGCCCCAGCACAGGCACTCTGCAGATCTTCGGGCTGACTCATACAACCCCACAGAAAGGCTATCTCCCACACTGACTCAGGTTTTTGCACCAAGTAAATCACCATGATAACAAACAGCAGCAACACATCTGGTAGAGCTGCTCTGCGCTGGATGCATCGGAAGCAGAGCTTCAGACTGCCGTGGGCTCCCCACGATGCTCAGCAGATGCCTTAAGTGAAGGATGATGAAAGCTCTGAGAAAATGTGTGCCTTGACTTCCTTACAAGATTACCTGGTGATGCAACTTTCAGTCCTACAGTCTTCAGATCCAAAGGGGGAAAGTTACTTTTCAAACACCCAGCACTTGTTATTGCCCTCAGGGAGAAATCTCTCAAGTGCCAATGCTTGAAACTGCACAAACAATAACTCCGGAAACAAACGGGTGCAAAGCTTGTTGTCAAGTGCGAAAACCAGCGCAAGCTCTGCTGCCTGAAGCTGTCTAAATATTGATTCAGATCCCATGGCAGGTCCCCTGCCTCAGCCCCACCAGTTTTGGGACTGCTTGCATCTGATGCATTCTGGCAGGAAGGCTGGAATCGAGCCGCTGGAGCGGGAAGGAAAAGGCTTTGAAGCTGCGTGTACTACTATGACACAACACATTTCTCTAGGAAGAGATAGGGACAGTCTTTTAAAATGATTTGATCTGACTGATGCATCCCAGTGAAAAATGTTAGTGAAAACAAGTTGATCTGCATCTGCAAAAGGAAATGGGTAGTTTCTCTGATGTAACAGTCTCCATTTACACACGAGACCTTTGCTGGATGGATAAAACACCAGCAACAATCCCAGTTTATAAGATGGCATATGTACAACAGTTGTTTGCTTTTAAACCTTATTTTCCATGTAAATTAACGTTTAAGCAGGCAGGTCAATTTGCAGAAACCCTCACCTTGTCCAAGCTCATAAGCCAAGTCACTGCTTCCTTGCCTTTCAATTCTTTGCCTTATTCCAATTTCCACCCTTTTGTATTTTTTTAAATAGATTTGAGTGGCTTCTAGAAAATCAGGCAGAGCAAAGGTAAAACATACAAAACAACAATGCCCACACAGTCAGAAAAGCAAAGCAAAGAGCCCAGCTTGTCCCAGGCTTGATTTCTTTCTGTTATCTTTCAAGACAGAGCAGGAGAGGACTTCTGTGTACTTGGAACATGCCAAACAGCCCACCAAGACTGAGGAAAAATCACTGTATTTGTTTCGCTTCTGTCCCCAGCTGGTCTTATATGCACTAAAACCCTTCTGTACGCCTAGCACCCAGAGAACACAGACACTGTAGCCCTATCTAAACCATCCAGCACCTCTTCTTGCTCTACTGCAATCCAAGAAACCAGGTCCTTGTGCAGCTCCTGCCTCTGCCATCCTGACAAAGGTACACTATACTCAGTGTGCAGTATGGAGGTCAATGTCCATTCAGCGTTATAAAGATAACTAGCCTTACCAGTGCTAAGGTGAAAGAAAACAACTTCTCCAGTCCTTTAACTGCCTTGCGTGTATCAGACTGAGCTAGTGGATGATTTTGGTATGTCCATACCCTCAGGAGTTTATGATATTGAGGAACGGGCTGGAAATAAGGCAATGATATAATCACCATCAAGAGAGTTGTTAATCAGCATTAGCCATATTGAACTTACCAGCAAAATACTGACAGCAGCCCTGCAGAAAAAAGCACGCAAAATCTATTTTATTTCAGTTCAACACTGCTTTTCTCCTTACAGAGTCCTGTGGAGTGTAGTGCTCTGGTTAGTCCTAATTGATTTAAGTGACCAGACTTCCACTACTTCCTTTGGGAGATCATTGCCAGACTCTACTTAAAACCTCCTTGTGAGGAAATAGTTCCCTTGTTTTCCTCCATCATCTCTCATTATATTTCCTTGATGCATTCCGGGTAATGCTTGTTCCTTTCAGAGAAATAGTTGTATTATTGTCATACTCTCTGCCTTCCCTTCTTCTTTGCTTAGTATTGTGTCAATAATGAAAAACTGTCTAATTCAAGGAAAACTATATTGATCACTTTCAGATAGGAGAATAAGAAGCTGAAAGGAGAGTCAGCAATGAGAAATGCTGTAAAGAAGGCAGCATTACAGATGGAAATAGAGCATTTTTAGCAAAGCATTTTTCTAGTACTGGGCACATACTGTTCTAAAATTAGGAGGAGGGTTAGCTCACTTCCACATTGGGAACGTCGTATTTTCCTAAGGGACTTCTAAGGCAGAAATTCTATTTTAAATGTACTTGTATGCAAACTTACAGGCACCATGGGAGATGCAGCACCGTGGGTGAACTCCCTCTGGCTCCCTGTTGTACCCGTGTCCTCCATGAGCTGATCAAGCATGCCATGGAGGCCTCTGTGTTGCTCTGAACACACGGGACATGGCCTCAGAGCACACGCAGAGGTCTGACATTTCTGTGGATGGGCTGGACTCACTGTGTGCTGCAGAGTTCATCAGTGCATGCTCATTAGCTAGCTGCCCAGATTTCCAGATGTCTCAAAATCCCAGACAAACAGACAAAATCCTCCAATTCTGCACAGACAGTATTTGTTATGGGGGGTGTGGGGGGAAGGTTATTTCCAAGGGAAACATGGATGTCTGGTAACCCTGCTCCGAATGGCATCTGTATGAAAAGCTGCATCTGGAGCTGGGAAGGTCAACCCCTGCAAAATGCCAGCAAAGTCTGATTTCAATTTAAAGAGGGGAACAGTGATTAAGGGCAAGGAAAGATCACTGTAAACATGTAGGAATGTAAAACTTGGCAAGGCAATATCTAAAATGGAGCAAGAGAATGTTTACAGTAATCTGGTGCATGCTAACATCAAGAACAGAGAAGAATTGTCTGGTTTGCTCTTGGGTGCTATTGCTAATTGCAGTGAGAAGAAAGAGAAGAAATGAAAATGTAGGGATTTTTTCCTGACTCTTAACCTAACAGTGAATTCAGAGAGATCTTGGAAGGCTTTCCAGGGAAGATGATAGATACTTTACATCTGAGTACTGCAAAAGAAAACTAACAAAGCACAACCCTGTTCCAGCGAGGTCGGCTTTAACATGATAGGCTTTTCCAAGCCTAATATCTGTGTTAATGAGGGCGCAGTGCCAATCATCTGCTAGAAAACAGTATCAAAGTTCAACAGCAAATGTACATGCAATTGTTCCTTTATAAATAAAGCATACCTGGGGCATATGCAAAGAACAAGTTCATTGATGGTGACATGAGAGGGCAGAGCCCTTTCCTCCCCTGCAGGAATACAATGAAATCTGCAGAACATTAGTGGCTAAATCCTACTGAATTTGGGGTAATTTAGGTGGGGAGACCTTCAGACCCACTAAGAATGTACAAGTCCTGACAGAGCAGCATAGGTGCATGTTAGTATCTTTATGCATTTGAATATCTTGTTGAAATCAATAGGACTACTGATAGGTTTGTTGCAAAGCATGCAAGCTGTTTGCAGGCTTTTGGTTCATATTTTAAGTATTTTGATTTTCAGGTTGAATTCATCATCAGGCACCTAAAACCAGTTGGAAACCCTTCATCTCCAATTTCCAAACATCAATTCAATTATTAAGCCATTTTGTGGGGAAGAAAGAAAGGAAAATTGAATCAAACCTCACATGCTGAGTATCAAACTCCAAACTAAATATTAATTTAAAACAATTGGGTCGAAACATAGAAGAAATAGGACCACTTCTTGTGGAACCCAAAATCAATTTGTTATTCACATACTGTTTTGTAGCTGGTCTACAGTGGTACCCACTTTGCTGAGCTTTCAGTGTTGCTACTGTAGTCTAAAGGCATGCGTAGACCTCTTAAATCCATCTGAGCCCTGAAGTTTGTCTAATACACCCAAGCACGTAGCTAACTTCCCTCTCTGCCAGTGTGTTCCTAGCACTACAACTTATATAATCAAACACATGCTAGAAAAATAGGAGATAAGATTAGTGACAGTTAACTGCTGCTATTTTTTTCCACAGCCTGAAGAAGGTCTCTGAGATTAAATATTAACTCTAATCTTATTTGCTAAAATTAGAACAGTGTATTCTTTTTCTTCTACAGCCAATTGCAAGTATAGTACAGAAGATATTTTCAGTGTGTAATCTGATAACAAAAATCAGTCACCAAAGCTGTTAGTCTATTAAGAATTAGGAGACTTCCTGGTTATTTACTTGGTTATTTTTACTTGGGATGGGGAAGCCTGTCTTTTTTGTAGCTTAGGCTTATTTGGTTTCGGAAAACTCTCCACAAGATCTAAGTATATTACCAGGCTCAAACAGGCTAGTAACATGTGCAAAACCAACAGCATTAGACAGTATGGTTTGTTCCTATATATGCATTTAGGCAGGAATTGTTTTGAAACTGTAATCCTTTTACATAAGGTGGGAATATGCTGGAGGCAGGAAAAAGTCAGAAGAAGAGATGATGAACAGCAGAGTACTTTTGTAAGCCAATGCCACACCAGCATTTTACTGCATTTCCCCTTCTTTAACTTAGCAGCATTTAAATGTTCTCTCACCAACAGCTTACAGAGGTATTTCCCTTATCTGCTCATAAAGCTCTACCCTAGATGAAACCAGGACAAGCTCCTAAAATGAGTAATCACTCTTTAAAATTCCACTTGGGTGAGATGCATCAGATGCATGTATTTGTATTACGTGGGCTTGTAAACAAGAGAGAAACCTACAAGACACTGATGAAGAGACTGACAAAGAGAGGCTTTTGTTTTCCATCTAAATCCATTTTTTAAATTAAGCAGACACTGTGCCGGCCCCTGTTTAACATTCTGCCACTTCAGGTAGTGCATACAGATTGGGCCAGAAGAGTCACCTCAAGTGCAAGCAACAGTCTAGCACCTCCCACACTGTATCACATAGAAAGGGTGGGAGGCCACCAGACTACCACCATGCATTTTCTGGGCATGAACACGCACCTGGGGATGGGAGAAACCAGACACACAGCTCGGTTCTTTAAGAGGCTGGTTTACCTAATTTATATACTTCTAAAGTCCCACTGGAAAAGCTGCCACCTGCAAAGCCACACCAAGGCCAATCTAAGGGGCATCCTGGTATCTTTCCAGTGCATTCTCCACAACAGCTTCTTGAGGCTGTCAAACTGAGAGCTTCAAGGAAAAGCTGTTACCAGCTTAACTTCCTTTAGTGGTAGTTCTACAAAAGATGCCACATTGGAAGTGCTTGTCCAACTTCCAATTCTGTGCTTTCGAAAGAAAAAAACACACAAGTGCCCCACTCAGCCTTCCACCCGGAAGTCCCAGTTGCTGGCGAGATGACAAATTTACACTAGAAGCCTTGACTGCTTGTGTGAGCATATTTACAAACTGAAGGAGAAAACCCAGACTGGATTCTGACCTGGGATGGGGCAACCCTGGTTATGTGTATAGACTAGGGAACAAGAAGCTGGAGAGTAGCCCTGCAGACAGGGACCTGGATGTCCTGGTCAATGACAAGCTGAATATGAGTTGACAGTATCCTGGCAGCCAGGAGGGCTAACCCCATCCTGGGGTGAATCAGGCACAGCATTGCTAGCCAAAAGAGATGATTGTCCTGTTCTACTCTGCACTGGTGTGACCTGTGTGTAGTTTTGGGCACCACAATACAAAAAAGACATTAAGCTATTAGAGAGCATCCAAAGGAGGGCCATGAGGGTAGTGAAGGATCTGGAGGGGAAGCCTTATGAGGAGCAGTAGAGGACACTTAGTTTGTTCAGCCTGGAGAAGAGGAGACTGAAAGGAGACTTCACTTCACTCTTGAGGGAAGTGGAGGGGCAGGCACTCATCTCTTCACTCTTATGACCAGTGACAAGACCCAAGGAAATGGCATGAAGCTGAGATGGAGTTAGATGCTATCAGGAAAAGGTTTTTCACCCAGAAGGTGGTTGAGCATTGGAATTGCTCCTCAGGCAAGTCGTCACAGCACTAAGCCTGTCTGAGTTCATGAAGCATTTGGACAATGCTCTCAGGCACATGGTGGGAATCCTGGGGTGTTCTGTGCAGGGCCAGGAGTTGGACTCGATGATCCTGATGGGTTCCTTCCATCTCAGTATATTCTATGATTCTCTGACTTCTCATTTACCTCTCTCTGGCATAAGGAACACATGCAGGGGCAGCATGAGCACTTCAAAGAGCCTCCTGCCTCTGCACTTGAAAGAGGAGACCAATATCCCTCACTGCCCACAGATCATTACAATGTGGCAGGTGTGACCACAGGAGGTGAAGGAGAAGAAAGGAAGAGTCATTCACGTTAGACTCTCCCCGAGGAAGGGAGGAACTAATTGCAAACTGTGCCCATCGCTCTGTGAGAAGTACATCAGCACTGACAGCGGGGCAAGTGGCTTGGTATTGATTGCCAAGTGTAAAGATGGCGTAAACAGCCAGTGGATCGATGATCATGTTCCTAGTTATGTCGGACTTTGACTGCACGTGACTTAGGGGTGGAGCATAAGAGGCATTATCAAGGCACCTGCATACCTGGGTTTTTCTGAATCAAATTCAGAAAAGACAACAGCTTCAGCTTTGAGAATTCTCAAAAATCCTGGGTCCCAAATCTGGGGCCAATAATGACAGATGAACCAATGAAAAAGAGAGAATCAGAATATGTCTAAGAAATTAAAAAAGACAGAATAGTAAAAATAATTTCTGATCCAACTGCGATGCTTTTTTAAATCCACAACTTCTAGTTTTATTTCATCTCTAAGTTATTGAAGCCAAACTGAATTTTTTCAACCTTTCAAAAGTGAGATTGGTTTCAAATCAAAGCAAAGAATTTAACTCTGCAAAATCTTGATGGTATCCCTGCACATTTTCAGCAACCTTCTCATCTCTGAAAATTTTAAGGAGAAAGCAATTTGTTGAGCTTGCCACATAGAAATCACCAGGTGTAAGTCTCAGTACTTTGCTGCTGACATGTTTCAGTAAAGAAAACAGCAGGCATCTTACCAAACACAGATGAATACAGCTGCAAAACGAAAAGGCTATAGGACTGGAAGATGCAGTGCTTTCCCACAGCAGGGGTGCACTGCCTGCATCACACTTATTCTAACCATTGATCTCTGGCAGATGTACCCACTGGGCTGCTCTGGGTTTTACCATCCATAGTGGTTTCCTGAACAAAAGGGAAGGTTTGCCTGCATAGCTGCTCCTCTGGGCCACAGCCTGGCACAGCAGTGCTGGCACCTCCCTGCAGCGGAATACCTTCGGCACAAGAGCTCTTGGACTGCAGGGGAAAACTTCTTAAAGCCCCACAAGCAAACCTGCCAGAGCCCTTGTTTTAAAATCTCATTCAGTAACTTGTTTTGAAGTAAAACACCAGCTTATTAAGTCACGAGGACAAGGTTGTCTGTCCTACTATGGACTGAACTGGAGGAACAACAGCTGAAGTGCCACTTTTTGGAGAAAACACTGTAATGAACTTCAGCAGAATGAGACAATTTTCTCCTGACTAATTATGTGGTTTGTGGTATGTTGGCAATGTTAGAGGCTGTCCAAGGCATAATGAGAACACAAAAAATTCCAAATTATGGCCAAGAGAGTACCTGCAGGCTAGCCTAGGTGCAAAGTCTTGGAGGAGAACTTTCAGGCTGCAGAGGTCAGACTCTGGGTGAGGGTATGAAAAAGAAAATTAGAGATGAGGATGTATCAAACAACCTTTTCTCTAAAGGAATAACTCAGATATGGAATGACTGAACCAAAAAAGAGCAAATAAAAAATAGTGGTACTAATTAGCAGTTTAAACACTCAGGTATGAATTGGAAGATAAAGCAAAGGGAAATATGGCTGTGATATCTGGCAGTTTGAAATACCTTTGTTTTTCCAGTGCAATGTGCACCTTAAGAAACCTGGAACACAGTAACAAAGGATGACAGAGGAGAGTGGATCAGCAGAAATGCCACCTCCCCTCCTCTGGCATTTGTGCAAGCCACGCTGGAACCAGTGGGAAAGAAACAACCAGAAACGAACAGATTTTAACCCCAAAGCATCATCAGAGTTAAAGTGCAACTGCAATTTAAAATTAAAATCAGTCCCATATTTTTGCAAAAGGAAAATTAAACTGACCCCCAGATTAAAAAAGTAAGGAAAAAAAAAGAGAAAGTGTTAGCAGTGAGGAGGGGTGAGGAAGGAGTGGGAAAGCTTTCACAGAATATAAATTGTGAGAGAGGAGTCTGTGAAAGATCTGCTTAGGTACATATCATGAGCCAAAGTGGGTAGAAAAAGGGAAAACAAAAAGCAGCTTAACAACTTCTAGAATGAAGAAAGAAACTCTAGAAGCCTCCAAGTTACATGAGGAAATATCAAAATAGACAGAAAATGAAGATGTAGGTAGACATTTTATAATTCAGAAGGTACTTAAAGGAGTGGTTCAGAGTTTCTGAAGCTGCAATTGATATACAAGTAAATACAACAACATTAAAAAAACTACAAAGACCTGTAAATTGCACCAATGCTCCTCTTTCCCTCTTTTGTACTTATGTGAACAAACTATGTAATAGTGTATTAAAAACACAGTGCATTAAATACACTGTAATTACTTCATAAAAACAAGGAATACTTCACAGCAAGGCATCTCACTACAAGCTCTACTATTATACTTCGTGTAGTGTAGGAGAGGAATAAACAAGCTCTGTCAAATATGATTTAAGGAAACACAAGACTGCACTCAGAAGAAGAGAACTAAATCAGAAGACAAAGGAGCTGGGGAAGGAGCAGGCTCAGGAGACGGGGCTGGATAGCATCAGATGCAGCTCAGGGATGCTCTGCCATCATTTTCAGGGGGCTGATGATGCCCATGCTTCCAGCACTGCCTATGACCACATGCTGACATGGCACAGCATATAAAATCACTGGCATCCTTACATCAGGGTAGAGTGCAGCCCAGCAAACACATCAACATTTCAAATCCAGAGACCCTTTTGCTGGGCTTCACGAGGTAACCAGGCAATTACAATCATTAACCGGTAGGCTGAAACCTTATATAAATGACCCAGCTTCCTGCAGGCATCATAGTTTTAAAATAAAACCTGCCAAATCCTGCATTTGTTTCAGTTTTCCTTCTCCTCCCCCACCTTGACTATTAATTTCCAGAGTTCGGACATGTAATTTTTCTGCAATCACCTTGTTTTTGTTCTTGCATGGCTACTAACAGATCTGAGGATTACAGTGGCTTTTGTTCCACTGCTTGGTGTTCACATTTCATCAACGATGTCTGCTCAGCTCAGCAGCACAGGTTTCCAAGAAGAACCAGACACTGGTGAGCTGGCAAAGTTGGTTGCCTCCCATCCTCCACGAGGAGCAGTGAACTCCGTGGCCCAGAAGGTTAACTAGGCTCTGTAAATCCCACCAGAAAAAAATCATAGGCATTTGCCTTCTTGCTGAGATTTCAGGTCTGCTATGAGCAAAGGTAAATGGCTCTTTTAGTCCCTAAAGGAGCGCAGGCTCAGCAGGAATGACCTGTAACAAAGAAGTCAAGGGCAGGGAAAGATGGGGAGACTGGACAATGGCATTCCAGTGCAGCCACACCCCTGTGCCCGGCTCCAGGCTGTCCTCAAGGAATGACTTCCCCCTTCCTGCTTCATACGTGAGATTTTTAAGATCCACCCAGAAAGCAAGGGGTAGAAAATGCCATCTACCCTAGAAGTCCCAGAAATACTCTTAATGTAGAAAAATTATCAACTCTACAGCTTGACATGTGACTTCCTAGGAGGGTGGAAGCTGGGACTTTACAGCTATTTGTGTGTGTGTGTCTACATATGCTCACGTGCACCCACGCATGCTAGTGTGAGAAAGAGACTAGATAACGTGAATGTGTGTGAAAGGGATTGAATTAGCCCCATCTGCTCTGAAAAGATCATTTTCTCCTTGGATTTCTACTACCATCGTATCCTTGCCACACTAGAGTGAATCTAAAAGGCTACATCTCTGGCAGACAGCATCATTACAGCTGCTCAGATTATTAACAGCATAAATAAACTCTCAGAGACACTACTAAGAAAATATTAACTACAATTATCACTGACTGATAAAATAATGAAGAGCAAAGTGTTATTCTGCTGCCTCAGTACATGAATGTGTATTTATGTGTGCCATGAGTAATGAAAATCAGTTTATGTGTATACTGAAACATCCTTGAATTAGTTCTTGCTATTTTATTTATTTTTTTTTAATAGATCATGCAGCACAGGCTGAAGCTCTGCATTTGCAGAATTCAGTGTACCTCGCCTCCTTTCCCCCTGTATATAATCCCATTAATTCCAAGTGAACAGAAGGCCATGCCTGTAGCCACGCACACATCTGTTGGAGCAGGGAGATGAGGCAGTGTGCAAGCTACCAGCAGCAACTCTAAAATCCCCTGATGGACTTTTATTTTTGGGCTTCACTGCTTTTTTTCCCTAGATGAGGTGCAAGGGTCCACATGATGTCAATGCTGTGTTTGCTGCATGGATACTCCTTGCCTTCATCTTTTCCACTGGCATGTACTGCTTTGGCTTTGTGAGTGCATTTTTCCTCCCATTCCCCAGTGATATTCTTGAGTCCTGTCCTTTCTTGAGTGCAGTGGAGAGACTGGACTTGGTTTCTAATTAATAGAAGTCATTAATTCCCTGCAGGGACAAGGGAAAAAAGTTCTTAATCGAGCAGAGAGCAGCATATGGGAGAAGGGGCCTCTTACCCCATGTCTCCAGGCTGGGCTACAGCCCCAGTGCCTGAGCAACACCTCTTTGGCAGTCATCTTGTCTTCTTCACTGTCCATTTTTCAGTGGAGGTCACTACAAAGAGGAGAAACAAGCTACATGGTCCTGAAACCACTCACTGTGGGGCAGATATGATGCTGAAGCTCCAGCCTGGGCAGACTGTGCTCATGGCCCCAGTGTGGGAGCAGCTGCTTTCTTCTGAGCGGGGCTATGTGGATTAGTGACCACCCTACCCACTGACATCTTTCATGTCTTCCAGGAGAGAAGGATGATGGTGGCAGGGTGGCACACTGAGAGCAGGCACGCTACAGAGCTGAACACACACACTGGGACCTTGCTGCCTGAGCATGTGAGGTTGGACCAGAGTGAAAGCCTCTGTTAGACTGCTGGGGAAAAGGCCACATCCCTGCCACGTATGAAGGAAAATTAGCAACATGATGGAGAGGGCACCCTCAACTAAATACAGCCAGAAAGGAAGAGAAAACAGCAATGCTGAGTGAGAGAAAAGGGAAGGAGGCATTTTGTAAAACAGCTTCCCTCAATCTAGGCCAGAAAAATCCTGCCCTGTACCCTTGGTGGTTTTATCCCACTGCCCTTTTTTTGTGCCCTTTTTCATCATTTCTGAAGCATGTAACGCTCCCTGCCTCCTCTCTTCTTCTCCTCTGCAAGTATTTTGTCTACCAACCCCCACTCCTGTGCTTACTGCCAGCTCTCATCTTTCCATTTGCACACCCTGGGGCTCTCCTTGCTTGCACTGGTATGACAGTGACAAAGGAAGAAAAGTGGGGTGCAGAGGCAGGCGCAAACATCATTTTCGAGTGTCCCCCTCTGCCAGCTGTGAGGGGAGGACACGAGGGAGGGGGTGACCTTCCCCCCTCATACAGATCACTGCTAGAATGAATCTCTGCTCATGGGAGGGGAAGAGTCGAGCCACAGCCTTTCTCACTGTTTTCCCTCCAGCATCCTCCCTCTCCTCATTTTCAGCAACTGGCCTCTTCTGGCCACTGAAGCAGGTTAGATGTGGCTTGCCCTGAGTAAGTGACCTACATTAATTTTTCTTCTTTAATTAAAGTGTTCTTCTGTGAAACAATTTATAAGATCTTCTTTGCCAAGGGAAAGAAAACAATGTGTTGTTCCATACATGTTTTTCAAGACAAAAATGCTTTCTCCAAATGAATTTTGACCCCCAAAAAGCCTCTATGGAAGGCAAAACACAGAGAATGGTAAAGGATGCACTGAAGAAGAACTGAAGTTCATTTTAAATCAGTGTTCCATGTACAAATGCTGTCTTACAAATAGGATTATTTAATTTAAACCTTAGATCTGTCAAGTTCCATTACTTCAAATGGAGCCTGTCATTTCTTGACTTCATTATAAATCAGGATTATATTACAATTTATGTTAGGTAAAGTCACTGCTTCCATAGGAGAGGGTGAAAAAAAATTACATAGCAGTCAGTAAATAGAGCAAAGTCATTGCACTGTTCTTGAAAGGCAAAAAGTCATCTTGCTAAATGAGGGTCCAAGCTGTCCTGTACCAAGACTGTTCCTAATAAATAAAAGACCTCTGGGAAAAGTGCTGAGCATACGCTGGATCTATTTTCAGCTTGCATCAGCAGCTGCTGCCCCTGGGATCGCATCTTTGCTCATACCCTACACCATATGTAATCACTCCAGTGCTGCAACCAGTAAGATAATGAAAGAGCATGGCATAAATCTATACTTGAGTGGAATGCTAAATGAGAAAAATAATACAAAAAAGGGGGAAATAAACCACATTTTCAAGTCATTAGGAAGAAAGACTTTGACATATGAAGTGTTGCAACCATTAATAGCACTTATCATATAGAGTGGAGACAAAGAGACAAATTAATCAAACTGACAGAACTGGGACATTTTATGCTAATGCAGGCTCCTGGGTTTTCGTTTGTATTCCTCTGTGTCTGGAAAACTGATACCATTACAGGGCAGGAAATTGCATGAATAACATGCAACAGATCATAAAAATTCGCACACCAAGTGCAGAAACACTGCCAAAAGCACTGTAAAAACAAGGCTAGAGACCTCAACAGAGGAGCTACCAACAGCTAATGAATGCAAATAAGTACAGGAATATTTCCCATCCATGCATAACAATGAGACATAGGCTGTGACTCCAGAGGCTCCAATAGTGTAGGTAAAATAAAGCCTGGAGAGCAAACATGCAGATAGCTGGGGGGAACTGCTGGCAAAGCCAGGGTCTGACTTTGTTTGCAGTATTGCAGCCAGCAGTTTAAAGCCACTGGGGAACTCGCACAGCCAAGCGTCGCCTCCGTCTAAAAGTATCGCTGTGTTAGATTTAATTTAACATTTCGGGTAGAAGAGAGAGGGGAGGAGGATGTAAGAGGAAATAAAACAGCCACAAAACAGCACATAATCACACAAACCAAAAATCCCCTAGCCTCTGCGCAAATCCAATGCACACAGTAAAACCCTCACAGATAAAGACATTTAAAACATTATTCCTTTGGGAAATACAGAATGTAATTGCTGTCTAAAGCCACAGCAAGAACTACAGGAATGCTGGGCAGGGCATGGTGTAATGCAGGATCTTGCCAAGGTTCCTTCATATGCCATAGAGACTTCTAAAGGACCTTTAAAAACACCCAGCAAAACAGAGCACTGTTGAAGTGCAGGGAGCTCACCAACCATATAAACTCCAAATGACAAATAGTTAACTTGATGGGCAGCACAGCATTTCTCATTGCTCTGTTTTTTAAAAAAGTGGTGCTTCCCCCTTGTATAGCACCTACCGTACAAACCTAAAGTGAGGACTAACTCTTGGTGGTAAAAGGTGTAAAGTTGATACCATTTGGAGATGAGTCATTTCCAGCACTGCTCTCACCTTTCCCAGAATAGAATGACATGCAGCTGATAGGATTGAGCAAGAGCATTTATTTATGTGCCAGTACTACATGCATAAAGGGGGTGTGGCCGTGCCAGCCTGCCCAGTGGCGCCTGCTTCCCTGAAGAACAAGAAGAGTTCAAGTCGTTCCCACATTTGGTGCTGGAGGACCCCATGTTCAGAGGTGGTAGGACAGAAACTGGTTCAACCCAGCAGAGATGAGCATAGGGAGCACACAATAGGGAGTCCAGCTCTCCATCCCTTTCCAGCAGATTGCTGTGGTGGTTTTACAGAGTTTTAGCCATGTGAACAGGGTTTATCTCCAAACCTCAAAATTCCCTTCTGTTCTTTGATCACTAGTAGAGTCTCAACAGGGTGCTTGGCATGGTACCAAAAAAATGGCATGCACACACAAAAGCAAGCTAGCCCAAAAGCTTTCCAAAGGCAACAATGGAGTAACCTTTATTCTAAGGGGAGAAATTGGAAATAGGCATTCATTAATTCTTGTAAATATACACCCATCTGACAGACAGAGAAGGGTCACAAGCTGCAAATGGAATTGCTTTCTTTCTTCCATTGAATTAAAAAAATTATAGCGCTGACAAGTAGTTACAAAAAAGGCTCATCAAAACCTTGCCTTTAAAAATTGTAGTATCAGGAGAAAAATAATTTGGTCAAATAGTTACTACCATTTTGATTTCTTCTGTTCTTTACAATAGCAAAGACACCTTTAAAATCTCTTAAGAACACATATGACACCTGAACTTTTCCTCTATCCGCAATCAGAGCAGTTTGGGAATAGAAAAGCCTAGTTGAGTACATTCATTCCTGAAAGAGAATATTTGAGAGGTCTTTACTACCACCTTATCATTCAACCAAGTGCTAGAAAGCACAGTGACAAGAAATGACCATGAATTCTCACAGCCCTTTAGCTATGCAACTCCTCTGCACACAAGCAGTTACAGAAAAAAACTGCAACGTCATCAAATAATTAAGATTAAAACTGTATCTGAGAACTAAGATGAGAGTGCAAGAGCAGATGATGCAAACAGTCTGGCATCCTGAGGCTGGGATTGACTCGAAACCCTCTGAAGAGGAGCTTACGCATGCAGTGCTGGTCTGCCCTACAATGCTGCTTGTAGAGGTCCAGTAGAGTGCTCCTGCTGGGGTAACCTTGGCTGTGCACCACCAACTGAAGACAGAGGCCAGAAACATGATCAAATGCTTGTCTTTAACAATTTACCTGTGTATGCCCTCTCAAGTGAGTTTTCAAATTGGAGAGTTAATGCATAATAGTGAAATAAATCCTGTAAGGGAAGGATTAAGCTCATCTTCGAAAAAGAAGCAAAACTAAACCAAGACTGAGGTAGCCCTTATTGAGTGTTCTTCCCAGTTCTCCAACTGCGAGATACATTGAAAATAGAGAAAGAAGAAAAGGAGTTAGTGATTTAAAGGTTTCTGCCACTAGTGAAAGGAACTCTTTCTGCTTTCTGAATGCGATGATGACTTTGTAAATATGAACATGTTTCTTTGTATAAAGGCCCAGTGCCTTTATATGTCACAGACCCTTCTTCATTCTTCACTTCCTTGGACAACGGTATAGATATTATTTGACCTCAATGGTTACTGCTTATATAAAGTGAGCAAAAATGACAAGGATAGACGGTTCTTACAAAAGACAGGCAACTCTGTGTTTTTGTGCCCTGCATTTGACAAATTCATTCAGACATTTAAAACACAGCCATTAAAACATGGTTTGATGTGTCCAGTCTCCCGAAAACTAAAAAATTCAAGGAATAGACAGAAACTGCTTGATTTGGTTTTATGTCCAAACAAAAATGCCATATGCAGAAATCCATCCAAGGCACAACATGAAAATCTGCAATCAGATAAAAATAAGGTTAAAAAATAGTTGAATTCAACCGGGAGATGGAATGGCTGGAGACCCATCCACCTCAAGTCCAGCTTCCCCTTCTGGAGGCAGAAATGACCACTAGTGCTCAATGGAAATCATAAGGGAAGTGGTCAGATTTTGTCTCTCCCCAGGTTTTTCCTGTCTTAAAGGTTACTGGCTTCAACACTGTCCTTTGAAGGAAACAGGAAATAACTGCAGCTTTTTCTCTTTTCACTTGACCAAGAATCCTCCAACAGGGACATTTCCTCTGAAGGCTGCCTGTGTATCTGGGTAGAGAGGTGGCTAGGCATGTTGTACTACTGCTGTGTGGTCAGAGATGGAAAGATATTTAGCTTTCAGAGTTGTTTTAAGACTTGTTTCTTACTAGCTGCAGGCCCTTGAAACAGAACCACAGGTCTGAATTCCAAAGATAAGCAAGACCCCAAGACATTTCTCAGAAGCAAAAGCTTTCTCTACACAGGCAGAAGTGTAGTCTCAGCCTCCTAGCTGACAGTCTCACAAAAATTCAGGAGCACTTCATCAAAAATATTTTTTCCAGAAACTAAGAACTGTACTGGTAAAGATCTCATGGACAATCCTTTATTCTTTAAATTTAATTTTTAAACCTTGAAACACTACCACAGACTGCATTCCCACCCAATTCTGGGAACATAAAGTACGAGGTATATGCAGAGATAAGGGAATTTATTCTTACCACAATTCATAGCAAGTGAATTTCAAGTAGAGTATTACCATCTGTTTGAAGCTGAATACACTGGATGCCCACACCTCTTTAAACTGTTAGAATTGTTCAGGTCCGTTTCTGGGTCAAATAATTTATTTGGATGGTCTCCTTTCTCTTTGACTGCTCCTATAAACCCACTTCAGCCTGGGCTTTGGGAAGTACATCTGACACTGCAGGAGCAGAATGAAGCACTGAGAACATAACAGTGTCCCTGAATCCATCCTGGCTTACAGTTGCCAAATCTCTCCAATCCTTAGAGTAAGTCTGTACACTTCTATTTCCCTAAAGTGTTGCTCTGAAATGATGAGCAGCTGCTGAAGGGAATCATGTGGACCAGGTGCAACATATACTTAACTAAATGTTGTTACTTCAACACCAAAACAAAGATGCCCAGTTTTTGAGGGCCTGAAAACCTACAGCTCCCATTTGCCAAGTCTGCTTAGCTCTCTGTGGAAGAGATGAAGTCTTGCTAGGTACCTGCTTGCCTATTGTTTGGGATAAACAGGATGCACAAAATCTACAATATCACTTTTTTTTATTTTATTTTTAACCTGGGTCTGCAAGTGCTGTAACTTCAGCAAAAATTCCTAATTAAGCATCCTCAAAGTGTCCCAGCCTCCTGGTGAGGGACAGGTAGTCTGTAGTGATTCACAGGCACTTTCTGATCTGCTCCATGCTTTGAAGTCTACTTTCCTCTTGGATGACGCAGTCTCAGCAGTTGTTGTCAGTGTTAGTGCACAGAACCTCAGGAGTATGTAGAGACAACAGGCAGAGGACACAGAGCAGAGCCCATCGGTCACCCAGGAACAAGCAGCTAGATAAGGCAGTGAGTGGCCCCATCCTACTCTGATGATCTTGAGAAATGCCACAACTAGTCCAACAACCCCCTCATTGCCTTCTCCATGCTTGAAAGGTAGAGGGCAGAAAATGAGCCTGAAACTCCATCTGAAAGTGGATAAGCCAGATGCTTTGGGTCAGGTACACGGGCTGCTCTGGGGCAAGCAGCAGTGCCAGCTGTGGGTCAGTCTGTTTATCTTCTGTGAGGTAACATGAACCAGAGCATTTAGAAAGAGGTAAATATTGCTGAGTGGTTCACACAAGGTGATTCAATCATCAGTGACCCAATGAACAGACCTGTGCTGTAATTCCCATCTGATGCATCAACATCCACACCAGCATTTGCAGAGAGGTGATGACAGCATTTTATTTGTTCACAAGAGACCTCAGAAATCTACTGCTGAAGGTTTTATGTTACCATTATTTGACTCCAGAGCTGGTAACTCTCAATTCCAGCTGTTTGGCCACACGTTTATATATATTGGTTTCACTGAAAGTGCTATTGTTGCAGTTTTCTGCTGTTCCCAGTCCAGCTATGGCTATTTTGACAGTGGACCCCCAGCTAGCAGCAGGGTGCCATTTCAGTTACTAAATATCCTTCTCCACATAGTCTTCTAAAGGCTTCAAAATAAAAATAAAGAAAGTACTTCAACTACTTCTGTGTGCAGGAACAATTAGTTACACTTAACTGCACACTTTGATGCCATCAACTCTTCTAATGTCAGACTAAACAAACTCGAGAAACAGAAAGATTTATTAGCAAATCTGATCTATGTTATCTTAGGATATTAAATTCCACACAATTACACCTGTACTGAGCACCAAATTTCTTAAAGGGATGTCTAAATTTTGTCTCTCTCAAAGGCCATTTGCCTTACAGTTATGAAACAATGTGCAGTCATAGACATGACTGAGTGGTTTGTTGGTAAAAACACATGCCAGTTTTTTCAGTTGATTTTAATCTGGTCTCAACACAACTGCCAGTGGCTCTCATATAATTTCCCACTAAACTACAACACGCTTCCTAGAGATACACCTGATACTTTCTTTTCATTTAAGTCTTTAAATAACCCCACAAACCTCCTCTCAAGCTTTTTCAGAGAAATTAAAATTCGTCTTCAAAACAAACCAAGTCTGGGTTACACAGACCTGCAGTTTGATCAACTATAGCTGCTCCTATTTATTTATTACATTAAAGTCAATGAAGTGCCCAAGGAATAAGCTTTTAGTAGTATTAGACTGTACTGGGACTCAGAGGTGTTTGCCGTCTGTCTCTCATCAAAATGGGACAGATGAAAATTCATCACAGCACAAAACCCCTGGACTAAACTAGGCATTTTGCTCTACAGAGTTTGCATCAAATGTAACAGAAAGTGTATGTTTACTTGTTCCTCTAAAAAAATGAACAGTCTGAGTGTAAAATTCACAAAGAGTATCTCACTCCCAAATCCTGGGATGATTCAACTGCCTTCTGCTCACCTAAAACCCGTATTTCAGTTCCAAAATGAACCACCTAGCCTTAATGTCTGTTGACTGCTGCAATGCATCATCTGAATACATAGCATATTCCACGCTATAACATGCTCAGTTTCACCAGTAGCTGAGAAAAACAGTCTGTCTGACATTATTCACCAGGGAAGCCTTGTCAGAAAGTGCTGGATGAAGATAAAATCTTATTTTTTGGGTCTTGGGAACACTAATCAAACAAAGCTTGGTACTGGGATCAGAAAGTACCTTACAAGTTGTGGTGTCTAATGTGGTGAAGCTGATGGATGTCTCAGTTGGGCTTTATCTGTCTGTTTACTCAAATGGCAAATGCTCGGGCTGTATTTCTGGACTCTCAAAAGAGCAGATATGTAGTTTGCAGTCATTAAAGAAAATCAAAGGGTATTTTTTAGAGGGGGAAAAAGCAAAGACAAGAGAATCATTGGTGGAGGGGGAGAAGATGGGGAGATCTTTCAGTCTGCGGGGCCACAATGCTCATGTTGCTGAGGAACAGTCATGGCTCAGCCATCTCATTTTCATTCATGCCCACATAGATATTTGAATTAAAAAACATTCCAAACCAACCAAACAAAAAAAAATGCAAACAAAAATAACCCACCTCATGTTACGCAACTTTATTGTTTCTGCTCATGCCCTTAGCACAGTCTACCTCTAGGACTTACTCCTCGGGACATATTTTCCATGTTAGATTGTTTGTTATGTTTGACCATGAGCATTTCCACACTGCAAACTGCCTTTTCAATAGTGAGTGCAATCACAGTCAATCAGCCCAATTTAGCAGTGGCAGCAGGCAGGAGTCTAACAAAGGCAACAAAATTGAGTCCACTTACTGCAGGGGTGAATTTTATTCTGCGCATTCATCTCCATATCCCCTTCGACAGTACATTTTTATATGCCTACTCGAATAAATAAATAAATTGTACAGCTACTGTCAAAGGTAGGGAAAGGAAATATTGCAAGATTTTCTCTCCTCAACATGCATGTATGCATGACTTTTGCTTTGCTTTTTTAAGCTTAGCTCTCACCACAACATAGATGTATTTTGCTTTTCTCCACTGAAAAAAGATCAGAGAATGTTATGAATAGCTAGGCAGCCCTCATCAGAAAATAATGGAAGTTACACTATGAGGAATGAGAAGTATATGACTAGTTTCTTCATCATACTTGAGGCATGAAAAATCAGGCAGTGCTAGAAGGCTTTGCAGTGATACATAGATGGAATTTCACATCACATCTTGAAGATCTCATTTCTGTTTTATCACTCACGTTCTAGAAACAAAGAATATCGTTTGTACCTTGTACCGTGCTACATAAGCAACACACATAAAACAACATCCATTTCTGTCTTACAGCTTCTCCTGAATTACTGTTATGTCATGTAAGACCTCAAAGAGTACCTAAATGCTCAGTTCTACTCTCACTGCAGAGCTGCAGCCTCTGGTCATCCTTCTGTGCAGTCAGTGTCGGCCCTGTGAAACACTACAAAAATAACACATTCCCTAGGAGGAATTTAGAAAACCAAAGACCCAATCTTCTATCCATATGGACTCCTTAAAGTGGCACTGCTGTGGTAAGGTTAGGGTATAAATGAGTTTGAAGTCTGACTTTATTAGAAGCCTGACGGATATAACCCTTTGCCGCTACAGAAAGCTCTGCAGATGAACAGAATGGTGGCTTTCAGAAAGGCTTTTGGGTTCCTGCCACCTCCTGAGCCAAAGCAGAAACAATTCTGTCCAGTGCTGCAACCTATGAGGAACATCCATGGCCTACAGTCATGTAACGAGAAAACCACATTATTGCTTCCCATTCTCTATGAACTAACCTTAGCTACTCCGAATATATCTCTGCAGTGCTAATAAGAAAGGGTCTTTTGTTGTTCCCTACTGTGTAATAACATCCTCCAGCTGGGAAAGAAACTTCCTGCCCTCTTGCTTCTCCTTCCCACATTTATCACCTCTTCCACTCTATGGTCCTGTGCAGAGCACTCCCAGCTCAGTCCCTGAATTCCTCAAAGATATTATATTTATACTTATATAGAATACACAGAAAGAAAAGAGACAAAGTAAGTGAATACTGTTTATTTCTAGAGAGATAAAAAGGAATAGTAATTGCCTCTAGCCAGCAGGGTATGTAGCAGTTGACCTCCTGCATCCTGTCTTTGATTTTCCCCTCATCACAATCATCTCTCGTTGGCTAATTCCCAGCATTTTTCCCTCAGGCTGGTGGGTTGGCATGTATGGTTAGCAGCTGCCAGTATTTCTCCTCCCTGTCAGCTATGAGCCATGCTAATGTTAGATGCCTGGCTCAGTCCCACCCAAGGTGCCACATGCCTTCGCTTTCCAACACACTCAGCTTTTGCCAGCCTTGAATTCGAACTGAGGTCCTGTCCCATCTCTCTGCTTGCAAAGATTAACCAGCTGTGTAAGGGAGTTAACCCATGCCAACCCAAGAAGTAGGTGACAAATTTCACAGGGAGAATTTCACAGGGAAATTTCACCTTGCGGGGAAACATCAGGTTTCACAGCAGCCAACAGCAAGAGGTAAAGAAGACGGAGAAATCAGCCTGTGGTGTGTGCTTGCATCTACTTTGAACATTATTCTCTTAATAGTAAAGAAATGAGCTGTGTGGATAAACAAAAAAGCTCCCCAAGCACATCCCACACCCTCTTCCTAAAAGAGACACTGCTTCCCTTTGCCCCTTGGAAGATACAACTCAGTTTAATCCTTTTGGAAGGCAGTATTTCTAGCAGATAGTGCATTGCACTAAAAAAA
Organism: Pithys albifrons albifrons; assembly: GCF_047495875.1. Classification (NCBI taxonomy): domain Eukaryota; kingdom Metazoa; phylum Chordata; class Aves; order Passeriformes; family Thamnophilidae; genus Pithys; species Pithys albifrons. Next base: position 36,134,043 of record NC_092459.1, read on the forward strand.
GTCACCACTCTTTGAAACAGACTCAAGAAATTTGAGGCCTCCAGGTAAAACTAACCAAGCTACTTGAGAAGCAAGTTTCTAAAAGAACAGAAGGGCTGATATTAGACCAGGGTTAGAGAAAGCCTGGTCTGCTGCTTCAGAAGATCCGTGTTGAACTTTAACAGAGGGAAAGGCATTGGGTGCTATCATGGGTGGATGACCAGGTGAAGGTTTTTTCCAAATGCAAACCCCCAAGCCAAAAATTGCAAGCAAGATTGAAAATCTCATTTCCAATCTGTAGAGTCTAATGCTACTAGTTGTTGCTGTTTCTGTCTTTTTACCATGTAACTGTAATCTCAGCTTTCAGAAAACCAGTGAATAAAGTGTTTGCACAGATGATGCACCCTGTCCAGAGCTTTCAGCCTGCCCATGCAGACTCACTGTGCACTTCTGTTAGCAGTCAGGCAGGTAGTAATAGCAAATAAAAAGCCTATTTGATGAAGCAGTGGCTCCTTCTCAAGTAAAGTAGAGTACCACTACAGCATGAATGACTCAATCATCTACTCGAGAGCTATTACTTGCAGTGATGAAGCAATGTTAATTGGATAACGGCCTGCTGCCAGCTAATATTGGCATGACCTACAATACCCCTGGCTGACAGCCGTGTCTCTCTCTATCACACCTTTTTTTGTAATCTGGATGGGAAGTGGAAACCATTAAAAAAACCTCCTAAGTGCCATTTAACTTCTTATCATAAATTAAAAACTTAATTAAGTGCCTTGTTAGAGGAAGGAAGACCAGTTTTCGTGATTAAATAAAACAAAACAACAGTTAGGAGTATGGAGCAAATAACCAACTTTACAGCTTCAAACTCACTTCTTTGAAAGTTTTTATTTTGGGTTGTGTTTAATATTGCTTGTTAAGAGGAAAACTGCATAAATACTGAAAAATACCCTGGGTGAAAATCAGGCTATGTTCTAGTTTTTTAGCAAACCTGCAAGTGAAGAGAAAAGCATAGAAGTTAAGAGCTAATGGGGTCCTTTTTTATTAGCTGTAGGCAGCTGACATGCTCCATTCCTCTAACTTGCACTGAGGGCTCATAGTTCACACACCACAGCCACATTTGAGCCCTTATTACGTAGTTGTTTTTCCAAACTGAAATACATTGCTTTAACAAAAGGTGTGGTACAAAATCAAATTACTAAGGCTAGCACGAAAGAGTTTATGGAAACTCTCCAATCAGTGCAGAATTAGCTCCATACTGACTTTAGTTTAAGTTGATTAGGTAAAGGTTTGAACAGAGGCGCATTAGGTCATGCTTCAACTGACCTGAAATGTCTAACACAAAGTTTTTGCAGTGATTTAAAACCCTGTAAATTCAACTAGTCCCAAAGCTGTGTGTGCACAATGTCTCCCTACTGAAATGACTGGAGTATCATAAAGACTGCTCTCACTTGTAATTGGATATAAACAAGAAATAATGTAAGAAACATCTGTTCGCTGTTTAGCTAGACAACAGTTAACAATGTCGGGATGCCAGATTAACAAAAAGACCCCAACATGCTATGAAGTAAAAAAGAGGTCTGCACTTTAGACTTCAGAGCCAGATTTACTGCTTGGAATAATCAGAAATAAGTTCTTTTGTTTTGATGTTAAGCTCCCTCACACCGACATAACATGAATGTAAACGCTTACATATAAAGCTTTATCCAGATCAAATCTTTGATAAATAATAATAATGCCCTTTCTCCACAATGTAGTTCAGCAGTTTTCAAACCATGCCAGAATTCAAAATGGAATGCTTGTATGATTAACTTAAAAATAGCTTGGTGAATTTATGAGTGATAGTCACCTTTGGAAAAGTTTTGAACAGTGAAGACTATATTTTAAAATGATTTTCAATCTCTGTTTTCTATAATATTATATGATAACATAAAATGTCTTTGAGCATGAAAAAAATATTCGCTCAGGACATTGACTTTCAACTTTTGATTGAAATTTTTTGATTGGAAGAATAACTCTCTACATGACAGAGTAAGTCAGTTTCCACAGATACCTTTAGAAATAACTGAGTCTGCCAGAGCTCTGCAGACCACGAACTAAAAACAGTAGCCTTGGGAAGAGTCATTAGCTTGTGAACTGAAAAAAACCCTCCAAACTTCTTTAAATGCAATATAACTAAGATAGTGTTTCCCCTGCTTTATCTGCTCTTAAAAAACAGGAGTGTTTCAGTTCCTCTCTTGGGGAGCTCCAAAACTGTTGGAGGCAACTGCCCTTACCTATGCACAGGCACCTACCAAAGCACACAGCACTCTGAAGCTGAGCAACTCCAGAAGCAGAGACATGCACTTGAACCAAGGATTAACTGCGAAATAACAAAATGCATCAAGCAGCTCTCTTTATCCCAAGTGACTGGCATTTGTGAGGAATTTATTTAACTGACCACCTCACACACAGCTATTCAAACAAAGTAGCCAGCAAGCAAACTAAGATTCAACGCATTTTACAGCAATTAATTTGCAGGTGGAAAATATCCTTGTAAGTAAGCATTGGTAACTATCATTATCTTTTTTAATAGGCTAAAAGAGTTCTTTTCCAGGATGAGAAAGTTAAAGCCCTGGCACTGTGCAAACTAATAAAAGCACAAGGCAAAGTAACAGTGGTGGTGTTATGTGAGGCATGACAATTTCAGAATTCTGGGAAAAAGCTTAAGAACTAGAGTCACTCCTTTTGCAACTCCATAAACTTCTCTGAAGCTGTAACAGCCACCAGTGTAACTCTACTTCACTGAAACTTCTTTTTTTTTTTTTGTTGAGATACATTCTAAAATGCAAAACTTTATTTATCCAAAGGGGATTTACTTAAATAGAAATAATTTACAGATGGACTCATGGACCTTTTTCTTACATGGCATCTCATATAAAACACATAGACAAACTTTTGTATTTTAAATCTTTAGTGTTATATGAACATAGGACTGGGTCACCAAGTGCAGACATATCATGATCCCTCCACCACCCTGCTCCTCCCACTGGCATGCAGCTCAGCACCTCACCACTGCTGGGATTAGAAATCTTCTAATTTCCAAACTGCTTGTACTAAAAGCCAATTGAATCCAATCAATTCTTGTGTCAACAGTGCCTTTAAGAATCAAAGAGAAACTCTTTCTCTCAGCTGCTTCAGCTGGTCTGCCTACATAGTGCTGTAGTGTGTCTTAGTTATCACACCAGTAGTATGAAGCTGCTGCAGTCCTTTCTTCTCCTCCTTTAGGCCAGGCTCATTCTTCTGAACATCTCAGTCACTCTTGTACACGCTTATTTGAATTTGAATTATTTTTCTTTATCTAACAGGACCTGAATTATACAACGAGGTTGCACCAAGGCTTTGTATAAGAGAACTTACAGTCTCCTGCCTCATCATATCTGTGCACCCTCAGGCATGTTTTGTCACCTCTCTACTCCCACCCTTGCTTTGTGGTGAGAAAGATCTGCGACACTGACTGAGACTCGATTCTTCCACTGGAAATTATTAGTGGACACTGAAGAATCATAGTGTGCATCCTAGTGCATCCTTTGCGATATCTCTAAACTCCTATGCAAAATGTCTGGGTTGAAATGTCTTCATGAGTAATATTCAGTGTCAAGGCTCATGAAGTCACAGCCGGTGACCTACTTCTAATGCTCTCCAACTTGTGCCATGACAACATCACGAGGCTGCTTAAGTCTTTGGAGAACTAAACCAGAGGGGGGAAAACTATGTGTGACACTTTGGGACCTGTCATCAATTAAAAACACACCATGCCTCTTCATGGGCAGTAAGCAATTGAAGGTGAAAGACTCTCTGTGTGCCAGAGTACCTTCCCCCTGAGCAACTGCTGTGCTGTGCCCTGCCCGGGCAACATCATCACCCTTCTCATGCTGCCCCTCCCAGCTGGGAGACAATGGGCAGGCACTGCCCAGTCACTGGGTGATGGCAGCCCTGACCAGCAGGCACACACCTTCCCTCTGCAGGCAGCAAAGCCACTGGCATGTGCTATGGCAGCTGTGCTGTCATGCCTGTATGGCTGTGAGGAAATTACAGTGGGGGTGGAAGCCAGTCAGTGAGATTTTGTGGTAAAATAAAGTAAACTTTCCAGTGAGGTAGGTATTTTCTATGACCCTTGGCTTCCTGCTGTGGGAGCCATGCTGCATGAGGAAAACCCTGCTTTCTGACAGACTGTGTTCATGGTATCTTGATGGAAAACACAAGGCCTGAAGCAGTTACATCTCAAATTCTTTATGAGGGGAGGTGGGAGAAAACAAGACTGCATGAAATATAGGAGGGGAAATAAGAGGACAAAGATACGAGCTGCCAGAGAGGAGTGGACAGCAATGAGACTCCCAACAACGTGACAGCTGAAATGACTTTTTGACAATAATGTGCTGTGTAGCAGCCACATCACTCCCTTCAAATTTCCTGTCTGGAAGAGCAGAATAATATCAGGGTCCTAATAATGCCCTGAATGAGGCTGTGGTAATTAAGAATTTGACTTCCTCGGTGGCAATGACAAGGGTGAGCTGAAGCATTTAAAGCTTTGCCACCACAATTGTTAGGAATTACTGCTGGCGAGGAAGGCTGGCATAGTGTGAACATGTCCATCTTTCAGCAACTTGCAACCCACCCAAGCACAAAAGCCACACCCAGAGCCCCACAGGGCAGGCACTGACACTTGTGCCATGCTCCCCTCAGACACCTTAGCAGAGCACAGAGCTCTTCCTCAAATATGTGGAGCTCATTTTTATGATGGGAGCACGGTGACATACTGTACCTCTTCCGGCAGGCTGACCACCAGATCATTTTCCGTCTGCCCTACCAAGGCCTGCAAAAAGTACTCGCTGCAGGCAGCCAGCACAGCCCGGTGGGCGCGGAACTCCTTCCCCTCCACGATCAGTGTCACGTCACAGAGAATGTCCTGCTTCCGCTGGTCATTTAAGCAGAGGAGAATATTGGTACAGTGCACCGTTGACTCATACACATACATGGGGGAGTCAGTCTTCTCATCCACAGACATGCCGTTCACACCCTGCGAGGCACAAGGGAGAAGAAAACAAAAACAAGGTGGTGAGGAGCAATATGGGTGCTGGGTGAATGTGGTATGGAGATATGATGCCAGGATCTGGATAGCTCAGGATCATGGCCAAGCAACCCATTTATGTTTAAATCTAAGAAAGTTGCTAGGGAAATAAATTGGGAAAGTTATTCAATGCCACCAGATTTCACCTCACCGTGCTTTGATTACCTACTCACCCTACCAGACTTCCCCCTTCAAACCAAAATAGATGGTTTAGATGGGCTGCAAAGTACTTTCCCCTTAAACCACCTGCTATGTAGAGGCAATAACTTAGGGACACTGTAAATTTTAGAAAATTTTAGAAAAAAAAGCAAGTCTGACTTAGGTCTTCTGACAGTGAAAAAAAAGGGCTATGTCCTTAGAAGAAATCTATTTCCATGTATGGCTAAAGCAACATGCCTTTACCAGTAGTTTAATGCTGTTCACAGAAATGTAAATGGTTCTGAATTCCAGACTCACAGACCCAAGAAAATCCCTGTACCTGTATGGAGTTCTGCCCCAGGCAGAACATGGATGCTGGGGCTACTCCTGCGTGCAGGTAAGTCTCTCCCTTCTGAGCAGAGGCTGGAAGGATTTAAGACACCTCTGCCTGATGTTCTGCAATTTCTGACACATGCAGGAGTGGCAAGGCCTCTGAACATGGGGACTGGATTAGCAGTGATGATAGAAGAAGGAATCAGCTTCCCCCAACACCCAACACTGCAAGAACTCCCTTTGCACTTGAACATATTGAAGTAATTCATTTACCCAACACTTTCTGCCCAGCACCAGACCAAATCCTCTTTGCGTTATATTCCCATTTCAACTTCTCTGAGTAAGAAAGTGTAAAACCCTGTGCTGTGTCTAAACACACTACACATCCTAAAACAAACCAAACACCTGTTGCAGGGCTTACATGGGGAAAAGGATTATTTATATCCATTATTATATCTGCTGTTGAAGGGAAAGTTGTGCAAATGCACAAAACTCAAGTTTTTAAAGGAATTATCATTCCTTATTGTGAACAACAACTGCTTTTTGAGAGTAAGATTCAGAGGCATCAAGGGTTAAGGGCAACAGGTGACAGTATTTTGGTGTGAGTATCTGACTACTGCATCAAGATGAAACAAAGCCCCTCTGCTACATTTTAAGGTGGATCTTTGCAATATTTTCTTTTGCTAGTGCAATATACAGGTACACAACTAGACACAACATGACTTGAAGCTATTTCTCTTGCCATGAGCTCAAATTAGGGTAATATTCTCCTACAGCGTCATTCAAAAAATATGAACAATCTTGACAAGAATGGACTTACGAGGACCCATTTGCTACTGTCTTTTACTAGACTTCTCAATCATAACTCCATCTTCCCACCTTTATAGGAGTATTTTTTTAGCCAGTGGCTATGATGACTGTTTCTACAAAATAGGTATTTTTGCCAACAGTACAAAACTGTAATATTACTGGAAGCCTTAATGGAATGTTTATGGCTTTTTTTTACTGGTATTTTCAGTCTTTATGCTGACTCATGCTACACTTTTGAGTACTCAGCTGAAATGCTTACATGAACAGAAAAACCCTACAACCAACTAAAACAGGTTAGTCCTATACTACCTAACATCTAGAGAGAAGATACATAGCTGCTTATTGATCTGTATACAGGTAGGGGAGAGAGACACTTGGCTGGGGGGAGGTTTATACTAGTTCTATTTCTTAACCTGAAAAAAATTATTTTTTTTTTCTACTCATAAATTGAGACTAATGAGAAGAATGAACAGCAATCATGCTATTAGCACTCCAGTAAGGTGAAAGAGAAAATGACACTTGGCTTATCTCACGCATAGCTTTCTGTGCAAGTGAACTGATGCTAATGATAGTGTTACAAAGATGTTCTAAGTGGTCACTCTTGCGTGCTATGAAATGCAAGAATTTACAAGAACAATCTAGTGGGAAAACCTGAGAGTTGCAAATGACAATGCAAAGAGGAAAGCAGTAAGCTTTTTTTTCCCTTTATTTTCCAGGCATGTCTTATGCCTGTAATACCTCAGATGACAAAAAAAAGGACAAGAAACCTGAAACCTGGCAGATAATGAACAGAACATCAATTATATTTTCAGTGTCTTAAAAAAACCCCACCAAACCCCACTGTTAGCCTGAAATTGCAATATTTTCTTACAGTAATAGTGCAATTTGTGTGAATCAAACCCTGAATTACTTGGTTACTAATTAGTAATTTCCCACTTTTTAACTACAGCTCTCATCAAATGTATTTTTTTAAAAAATTTGCTGCGTGCCCTGTGAACTGCTGAAAATACCATGGTGTATTTCCCCTCTGGTGAGAAAGCCTGCCTTCTATGCTAGGAACTCTGACTGATGCAGTCCTGAGATGCTGGGGCTGTGAACTGCACCATTCGCTCCAGTGGGTCCCCAGCTACGCTCTTGTGAAGGACCTCCACTGAGTTGCTTATATCACTGTTCTCCTCCAAGGGTACTGTTGTCACACCAGAGGCTTCCCGCAGGCGGATCCACACCATGCCCCTTCCCACAACTGCTGAGAGCCCATGTGGATGCCCTGGTTGGTGGCTGCAATCTCAGCCTGACACAGACTTCCCCTTGGCCATGCCCTTGGCCGCTCCAGGAAGTGCCCTGAGCCCTGCATTGCGCACAGGGAAACCGGCGCTGGGATACAGCTCAGGACCACCTATTTATCCACTTTTAATGTTTCAGTACAAATGATTCATGGTCTTTCCTTTTCCACGATCTGCCATTGACTGAATAACCTCCAGACATGAGGTGTTTCCTCTCCAAGATGGCTTTATCCTGCAGGAAAGGTGCAAGATGGTGAAACCCTTCACTGGGAAGTATATTGTTCATTTTCACAGGAAAAGGGTTTAGAGGGCAAAGAGAAAAGGTCACTGTAGGACTTTGGCATGCAGTAACACAAAAATTAGCAGAATTCAACTTTCCCCTCTCCCCCTCCTCAGAAGAAAAAAAGCAGGGATCTGGTATTCTTGCTGAACTCTGAGGCAAGCTGGGCTGCAAACCTTTTACATAGTGTTAATTCAAACTGCATCATTTTTTGCTGAATTCAGTATTATGCTGAGTTTGCAGAACCTTCTTCATGGAAATCATTGCTACACACTTGGTATTTCTTCGAACCGAAGAGAGAATGCCTTAGCAAGCCTTTCTCTGGCTCAAAAGAACACGCTGTGCATTTGTTTGCATATAGGTCACCATGCTGCCAGAAAAAGCCTCTTTGAAACAAAAGTTTCCATAAACTGGCACAAACTATTGTGGGCAAGGAAAGCACCATTGAAACCTAGCCAAAAAAGCTGCTGGTAAAGGCTAGCAACTGCAGTGAAGTGAACTGGAACATTGCTTACGCTTTCCTTCCATGGTGATGGGTGGAAGATCCCACCAAGCCCTTTGGCATGGGCAGCATGGAGGAGGCATGCAAAACCTCAGGAGACCAAAAATGTTGCTCATGGAACATCTGAATCACTCTGGTTTGCAGCACGTTGTCTGTACTAGCTGGCACTCATCCAAAACTCTCCAGGAACTCATAAACGCACTGACTGAGCTGCTACCAAAAATACAGTACTACCTATCATGAAAAAAACCCTTCTGCCTCACAAGACTGGAGCATAGGCAATGTGGTGTCTGTTTTTAAAAGGAAACATGAGGGGAGAGAAAATCTTATCAATAGAGACCAGAAGGTCCTGCATCAGAACTGGGCTAATTATGTGAAAAGATAAATCTCGATCATGGCAGAGCTACAGAGCACTTAACCAGGCAAATTATCATTGTGACAAAGCAGCACGGCTTCTGCAAGGCAAAGTCATGTCTCTGATGGGCTCTATTAGAATTCCTGAAGTGTGTCAAATTAGCAGTGACGAACACTGGTACATGTAATTAGTGTTGACTTTCAGAAATCCTTTGACAAAACCTTTACAAACGGCTCTTAGAGAAACTCAGTTGTCATAAGGTGAGAAGTTGTATCAGACTGGAAAACACTTAGGATAAACTGTGTTCAACAGAGAAGGGACACAGGGGCAATTTTCAGCAGGTTAACAGCGAAATTTCTTCAGATAGTGGCTCAGATCTGCCTATGGTTATGCTATGCAACATGCCTGAGCTCCTCTGATCCACAGTAGGGTTGAGCACACTAAGTACTGGGTCCTTCCCTGGATGTGCACATGGATGTCCTAGCAGCAGCCTGCCACTTCTCCGGGAGGCCATCGAGAAGATGGAGCCAGACATTGGGAGCAATTTGAAACAACAGAGGTTTAGACTGGACATAAGGAAAAACTGAGGAACAGGTTGCCTGGAGACACTGTGTCATCTCCATCCTCAGAGGTCTTCAAGACCACACTGAATACATAGTGTTGAACAATCTGCTCTGATTTCAGAGCTGACCTGCTTTGAGCAGGAGGGAGCTAGGGACTTCCTCAGGTTCTTTCCAAAAGAAATTATCTGATGATCCTACATTGATTAATGACCTAGAAGCCC